>NW_027361918.1:5412500-5970000 GCF_039654945.1 Dendrobates tinctorius | reverse complement strand
TATACAGTCACCACTAGAGGGGGCTCCTCGCATACAGATGTGTATATCTACAGTCACCACTAGAGGGAGCTCCTCACATACAGATGTGTATATATACAGTCACCACTAGAGGGGGCTGCTCACATACAGATGTGTATATATACAGTCACCACTAGAGGGGGCTCCTCACATACAAATGTGTTTATACACAGTCACCACTAGAGGGGGCTCCTCACATACAGATATAAAATTATAAATTTTTGCAGTGCTTAATTTGTGTATACAAATAATCAAAATAGGAAAATATTTTTTTTCCAAATCTTCGTATTTTCCAGTCTGGAGTGTAAGTCACGTACAGATATTCTTGCACCTCCGGCCTCAGCTGCTATTACTGAAGTTATTAATGGTCGTCTGGGGAAGGTTGTGGCGCAGAATGAACAAATCATCAGGATCCGCCGCTGGCAGCATCTCCAGGCTTGCCTCTCTCACAGTCATTGTGGATGGTATTAGTCGGTGATTACACAGGAGCTGCCGGCAGTGTCACCGCACTTGTCTCCATTGATCACATCGGGGACCTCATTGGTCGGTGATTACATGAGTTGCCAGCAGAGTCTCTCGACTAGTCTCTATCACGTACGTGGGAGACGCCATTGTTCGGTGATTACACAGGATTTGCAGCGGATCCTGATGGTTTGTACGCTCAGTGGCAGAATCTTCCTCAGACGACCATTAGTGACCCCAGTGACAGCAGCCGAGGCCGGAGGTGCCGGGATTTCTGCACGAGGCTCAGCTGGTCCGTGCACAGCTCAGTGATGGCTGCATACATAGTGATAACTGATGGCGGGGGCGTGTCACGTGTTCTTCAGTGCCCCTTCTTTCAGGCCACACCTCCACCTATGCCAGCGTAACCATTGGGCCACGTTCACACGCTCAGTATTTGGTCAGTATTTGTAGTCAAAACCAGGAGAGGAACAATCAGAGGAAAAGTCTCATAGAAACTCGTCACCTCTTCTGTATTCTCACCACTCCTGGCTTTGGCTACAAATACTGATGTAAAATACTGACCATGTGACCGTGGTCTTAGGCAGAGAGCTGGGGATTATGGGAAAACAGCTGTCACCGTGCTGCATGCCCCTGACAGGAGTCTCTCCCAGCAGGCAATACTGCATACCACCACATGGTGACCATAACGACCTGTATGACAGGTGTGAGCAATGCCGCCCTTAGTCCCTGGGGCCGGGTATATATGAGGGCTCCTCAGCTCTTACCCTCCACAGGGTCAGGACGCTCTTCCTCAGCCTCCACATCTTCCACATCAAATATGTCATCTTCATCGCCTTGAACAGCTACAAACATGGAAAATAAATCACTAAGATGATGAACATTAATTAACTACTTTGTCTGTATTACATGTGTGATATTACACTGAGTGTCTGTATTACACGTGTGACATTACACAGGGGGAGTGTCTGTATTACACGTGTGACATTACACAGGGGGAGTGTCTGTATTACACGTGTGACATTACACAGGGGGAGTGTCTGTATTACACGTGTGACATTACACAGGGGGAGTGTCTGTATTACACGTGTGACATTACACAGGGGGAGTGTCTGTATTACACGTGTGACATTACACAGGGGGAGTGTCTGTATTACACGTGTGATATTACACAGGGGGAGTGTCTGTATTACACGTGTGATATTACACAGGGGGAGTGTCTGTATTACACGTGTGATATTACACAGGGGGAGTGTCTGTATTACACGTGTGACATTACACAGGGGGAGTGTCTGTATTACACGTGTGATATTACACAGGGGGAGTGGCTGTATTACACGTGTGACATTACACAGGGGGAGTGTCTGTATTACAAGTGTGATATTACACAGGGGAGTATCTGTATTACACGTGTGTTATTACACAGGGGAGTATCTGTATTACACGTGTGATATTACACAGGGGGAGTGTCTGTATTACACGTGTGATATTACACAGGGGAAGTGTCTGTATTACACGTGTGACATTACACAGGGGGAGTGTCTGTATTACACGTGTGATATTACACAGGGGGAGTGTCTGTATTACACGTGTGACATTACACAGAGGGAGTGTCTGTATTACACGTGTGATATTACACAGGGGAGTATCTGTATTACACGTGTGTTATTACACAGGGGAGTATCTGTATTACACGTGTGATATTACACAGGGGGAGTGTCTGTATTACACGTGTGTTATTACACAGAGGAGTCTCTGAATTACTCGTGTAATATTACACAGGGGAGTATCTGTATTACACGTGTGATATTACACAGGGGGAGTATCTGTATTACACGTGTGTTATTACACGGAGGAGTATCTGTATTACACGTGTGATATTACACAGGGGAGTATCTATATTACACGTGTGATATTACACAGGGGGAGTGTCTGTATGACACGTGTGTTATTACACGGAGGAGTATCTGTATTACACGTGTGATATTACACAGGGGGAGTGTCTGTATTACACATGTGATATTACATGGGGGAGTGTCTGTTTTTCATGTGTGATATTACACGGGAAAGTGTCTGTATTACATTTGTGATATTACATGGGGGAGTGTCTCTTTTACATGTGTGATATTACAAGGGGAAGTGTCTGTATTACATGTGTGATATTACTCAGGGAAGTGTCTGTATTAGGCTGGGGTCACACTTATATGTGTGATATTACACGGAGAAGTGTCTGTTTTACACGTGTGATATTAAACGGGGAAATGTCTGTATTACCCATGTGATATATTAAATGGGGAAGTGTCTGTATTACATGTGTGATATTACATGGGGGTGTCTAGATTACACGTATGATATAACTCGGGGGAGTGTCTGTATTATATGTGTGATATTACACAGGGAAGTGTCTGTTTTACACATGTGATATTACACGGGGAAGTGTCTGCTTTACATGTGTGATATTACATGAGGATGTCTGTATTACACGTGTGATATTACTCGAGAGGAGTGTCTGTATTACATGTGTGATATTACATGGGGAAGTGTCTGAATTACATGTGTGATATTACACAGGGAAGTGTCTGTATTACACATGTAATATTACGCAAGGGAGTATCTGTATTACACGTGTGATATTGCACAGGGGAGTTGTCTGTAGTACACGTGTGATATTACATGGGGAGTGTCTGTATTACACGGGGGAGTGTCTGTATTACACGAGTGATATTATTTGGGGGAGTGTCTCTATTATATGTGTGATATTACACAAGGGATTGTCTGCATTACACATGTGATATCACACAGGGGTGTCTGTATTACACGAGTGATATTATTTGGGGGCATGTCTGTATTATACATGTGACATTACATGGGGAATTGTCTATTACACGAGTGATATTACACGGTGAACTGTCTGCATTACACGTGTGATATTACACAGAGGTGTCTGTATCACACTTGTGATATTATACAGGGGTGTCTGTATTACACGAGTGATATTATTTGGGGGAGAGTCTGTATTATACGTGTGATATTACACAGGAAATGGTCTGTATTACACGTGTGATAATGCACAGCGGTGTTCCTGTATTACATGTGTGATATTACACAGGGGGAGTGTCTGTATTATAAATGTGATATTACATGGGGGAGTGTCTATATTACACATGTGATAATACACAGGGGGAGTGTCTGTATCACACATGTGATATTACATGGGGGTGTCTATATTACACATGTGATATTACTCAGTGGGAATATTTGTATTACACATATGATATTACTGTCATGATCCAGGTTGGATGATGACAGTTAAAAGCACATGTAACCTTTTTTTTCCTTAAGATGTGTGCTTAAGTTTGGTTTTGCCCCCGGTGGCCATTAGGATTATTACACAGTGGTGTCTTTTGTTCTAGTTTGCCCCCCGTGGTGGTTAGCGTTATTACACGGGAATCACTAACAGGTGTGATTCCTCTGGCTTAACTATAAAGGTGTGTCATGTGCTCTCACTGGGGTTGGTGATAGTGTTCATTTCCAACCATCCTTGGTGGAGAAAGGAGCTAGAGAGAGTTCCTTGCAGCACAGTCAGAGTCCTGGTGTGGAAGGAGTCAGAGGGGATTTCCTTGCAGCTCTGACAGAGCTTGGTGGCAGCTATTCAGGAGGAAAGCTGCATTCTGGTGGTGGACTCTGTTGCTGGGAGCAAGAGCACAGAGCAAAGCTAAGAGGTGTTTCCCTGTTTGTGCCTTTCCTTTATGTGTGTTTCAGTGCAGTGGTGGGATTAGTCTCTGCACCGGCCATTTCACTAGAAAGGGGTAGGTGCAGGGCGAGCTAGGGTTTAAAGGTATCCAGATCGGCGCCCGGTGCGGAACCGGCCTAGGGATCGGTAGGAGTGTAGAGACACTGACTCGGGAGTGCAGGAGGTCTCCACGTCCCCGTTCCCTATCGCAGGGCCCACCATTGTAATTGTTTCCCTGGTGTTTCCCCTTATTATTTAAATTCGCCCTGCTGGAGGCGGTGTATCCGGTTTCACGTGTATTTCTGAAATTCGCCTGCTGGAGGCGGTGTATCCGGCTGCATGTCTTATTATTTAAATTCGCCCTGCTGGAGGCGGTGTGTCCAGGGTCGCGTGTGTCATAAATTCGCCCTGCTGGAGGCGGTGTGTCCAGTCACACGTTGACCATTACAATTACATGGGGAAGTGTCTGTATTACATGTGAGATATTACACGGGGGTGTCTGTATTACACTGTAATATTACAAGTATTACATGTGTGATATTACAAGGGGTTGTCTGTATTACACATGTGATATTACTTGGGGGAGTGTCTGTATTACACGTGTGATATTACACAGGAGGAGTGTCTGTTTTACATGTGTGATATTACCAGGGGGAAGTGCCTGAATTACCCATGTGATATTACACGGGGGTGTGTCTGTTTTACATGTGTAATATTACATGGGAGATTGTCTGTATTACACATGTGATATTACACAGGGGAGTGCCTGTATTACATGTGTGCTATTACATGGGGGGATGTCTGTGCTACACGGGGAGTGTCTGTATTAGGCTACTTTCACACTAGCGTCGGCTGACGCACGTCACCATGCGTCGTTTTGGCGAAAAAACGCATCCTGCAAAGTTGCCCGCAGGATGCGTTTTTCCTCCATTGACTTACATTAGCGACGCATTGCCACACGTCGCATCCGTCGTGCGACGGATGGATCGTGTTTTGGCGGCCGCGACACACACAAAAACGTTACATGTAACTTTTTTTGTGTGTCGTCTCCGCCATTTTCAACCGCGCATGCGCGGCCGAAACTCCGCCCCCTCCTCCCCGGACATTACAATGGGGCAGCGGATGCGTTGAAAAACTGCATCCGCTGCCCCCGTTGGGCAAAACTTTCACAACGTGCGACGCTACGTCGCCCCGACGCAGGGTGACGTGCGTCGCACAACGCTAGTAGCCTTATACGTGTAACAAAAGACTGACTGGCACTTCCAAGCTAGTGTGAACAGGTGCAAACTAGGAGCAGCCACCTCCATATGCAATAAACAAAAGAAACTGCACTTTGTAGCGCTAAGCATGTTAATATGAAATATATGAATAGTAATACTGCTCTAAGTATAAGATAATGAGGAGAAACTGAGACGCTGAGCACACAATGCAGCCCAGCAGAAAACGACGAGGTGGTCTCACGCTGCTGGGACCCTGTGTGTCTAGTGTGAAGAACTCTCAAGGCTCATTTCACATTAGTGTTTTTTTGCGCAGCGCATCGTGCACAATAGAAACACATGGAAAAAGCACATCATGCGTTTTTGCATGTGTTTGCGTTTTTTATGCACATTCATTCTCTAGGGGTTAAAACCAGTGTTTAAACATTTTTACGCCAAAAACGCATGCGCACGAAAACACAGACGAATGCATGTCCATGTGCACGCCTGCGTTCCCATAGACTGTAATGCGTTATTTTGTTGCATTCCGTGCGCATGTTTTTTTTATGCCTTTCGGCGGACCCAAAAATGCAACAGGTTGCGTCTGGCGTGCCTAGGCGCACACCTTGAAAAACGCATGTGCGCAAAAACGCATACGAACGCGTGCAAACGCAAGGCCATGCACGCGCCATGTTAAACATAGGTACGCATGGACGCGCACGATGCGCTGCGCAAAAAAAGCTAATGTGAAAGCAGTCTTAGGCTGAAGTCTGAATTCCTGGGTAAATGTGAACACGTCTCTTTAAAGCCTGTATTTATACGCAGGTAGGACCATGTGCTGAAGGGCGGAATGATCAGAGAGCGAATAATTCTGCCACAATTATGTGCTAAGCATCTCAATTGTATCTTATTATCCATTGCTGCTCATATTCCATAGATATCAGGTTTATATGCTTTAGCACGATAGAGTGCAGCTTCTTTTGTTTATTGTATAACTCATGTGATATTACACGGGGGAGTGTCTGAGTATTATACGTGTGATATTACACGGGGGAGTGTCTGAGTATTATACGTGTGATATTACACGGGGGAGTGTCTATATTACACTTGGGAAAAAACACAGGGGATTGTCTGTATTAAATTGAAATATTACACATTACACGGGGGAGTGTCTGTATTACACGTATGATATTACACAAGATAGGGTCTGTATTATATATATGATATTACACGGGGGGAGTGTCTGTATTACATGTGTGATATTACACAGAATAGTGTCTATATTACACATGCGACGTTGCACAGGGGAGTGTCTATTACACGTCTTTCATTACACCTGGCGAGTGTCTGTCTTATATGTGTGAAATTACAGGGGGAGAGTTTGTATTACAAGTGATATTACCCGGAGGACTGTCTTTACTACACGTGATATTACATAGGGGAGTGTGTGTATTACACGTGTGATATTATCTGGGAGATGTCTGTATTACACATGAGATATTACCCGGGGGATTGTCTTTATTACACATGTGATATTACACGGGGGGGGGTGTCTTTATTACACATGAGATATTACCCATAGGTGTGTCTTAATTACACATTTGATATTACCCGGGGGGAGTGTCTTTATTACACAAGTGATACAGTATTACACGGGGGAGTGTCTACATTACACATGTGATATTACCCGGGGGAGTGTCTTTATTACACATGAGATATTACCCAAGGGGTGTGTCTTTATTACACATTTGATATTACCCGGGGGGAGTGTCTTTATTACACAAGTGATACAGTATTACACGGGGGAGTGTCTACATTACACATGTGATATTACCCGGGGGGGAGTGTCTTTATTATACATGTGATATTACCCAAGGGTTGTGTCTTTATTACACATGTGATATTACCCGGGGGGAGTGTCTTTATTACACATGTGATATTACCCGGGGGAGTGTCTTTATTACACATGTTATATTACCCGGGGGAGTGTCTTTATTACACATGTGATATTACCTGGGGGGAGTGTCTTTATTGCACATATGATATTACCCGGGGGGAGTGTCTTTATTACACATGTGATATTACACAGGGGGAGTGTCTTTATTACACATGTGATATTACATGCTGGCTGTGAATAGATGGTGCATTGTTCTAGGTTCTATCTACATAACACATGTGTCGATGCAGATAACATCATAGTATAATTTCCGTGTCCGGGGTTGACTCCTCTTCACCTGTATGGAAGTCGATGGTCCTGAGCATCTCTGACACATGGTCCACATTCACACAGAAGTGATCCATGTTTTCGTATCCGGGGTCGGGACGGTCTATCGTGGAAACTTTTGACATGTCTGTGATCCTGTGGAAACAATACGGTTACTCTCGACACGACATGAGGAGGTGGTGGTTCATGCTGTAGAACAGGGGTGTAGTAAGGTGGCCACAGACCAGCAGAAAGTGTGATGTGTGGACGGGACATGGAGGGCAAGGCTGTGTATGGCGACATGAAACATGCTGAGCAAATGGGACAGGACGAGACACAACATAACATAAAGTGACGTGATGAGACGAGACTCTGCCAGAGAATACGAGGACATCGTGACATCAGCATACATGAGAAACCACACGAGTGGTCGCCCATGTTTGCCACGCTCAGAGGGACCCACTTGTAGCTATACAGCACACCGATATAGTTAAGACCACCATTAGAGCAGGGAGACACGGTCTCCATTCTGTTGACCACAGGTCGCTTTAAGCCTGCGGCCTACAGGATGGCCGAGGCACCAACGTGAGCTCAGGACGTCAAAATCATATTACTGTGACTCTGATGTCCTCTGCATGCATCAGCACTATGACAGCGTGTTGGTCCGCTGAACTGGACCAGTGGAGTCTTCAGAATCCAGAATTAGGTGAGTATATTATGTTTTTTACTTTAATTAAAACTTGTGGAGGCATCAAAAACAATGGGGCCACTGAAACAGTGTGAGGGCCCTCATACATTATAAGGACTACTGTGGGGGGCATTATGAAGTGTGAGGTCCATTATACAATATGTGGGCCATTATACAGTGTAAGAGCTAAAGTGGTGTCCATTATGAAGTTTGGGGGCTAAGATGGGGCCCATTATACAGTATAGAAGCTAATGTGAGGCCCATTATACAGTTTGGGGGCTAATGATGGGCCCATTATACAGTGTGGTGGCCATTACACAGTTCGGGGGCTATTATGGGGCCATTATACAGTTTAGGGGCTAATGCAGGGGCAATTATACATTTTGGGTATCATTACACAGTTTGGGGGCTATTGTGGGGCCATTATACAGTTTGGAGGAATGTGGGGCCTTAATACAGTGCGGGGGCTAATGCAGGGGCCAATATACAGTTTGGGGCTAATGCAGTGGCCATTTTACAGTTTGGGGGCTACGATGGGGCCATTATACAGTTTAGGGGCTACGGTGGGGACATTATACAGTTTAGGGGCCATTATACAGTTTTGGGGCTATTGTGGGGCCATTATACAGTTTGGGGTAATGTGGGGCCATTATACAGTTTGGGGGCTAATGCAGGGGCCATTATACAGTTTGGGGGCTAATGCGGGGACCATTATACAGTTTGGGTGAATGTGGGGCCATTATACAGTTTGGGGGCTATTGCAGGGGGCAATATACAGTTTGGGGGCTAATGCAGGGGCCATCATACAGTTTGGGGGCTATCGTGGGGCCATTATACAGTTTGGGGGCTAATACGGGGGCCATTATACAGTATTGGGGGCTAATGCAGGGGCCATTATAAAGTATTGGGGCCATTATAGAGTGTGGAGGCCATTATACAGTGTGGGGGCCATTATACAGTGTGAGGGCCACTATACAGTGTGGGGGCCATTATACAGTGTGGAGGCCGTTATACAGTATGGAAGCCATTATGCAGTGTGGAGGCTATTATACAGTGTGGGGGCCATTATAGAGTGTGTAGGCCATTATACAGTTTGGGGGCTAATGCGGGGGCTATTAGACAATGTGGAGACCATTATACAGTGTTAGGGCCATTATTCAGTGTGAGGCCATTATACAGTGTGGAGGCCATTATACAGTGTGTAGGCCATTATACAGTGTGGGGGCCATTATACAGTGTGTACGCCATTATACAGTTTGGGGGCTAATGCGGGGGCTATTAGACAATGTGGAGACCATTATACAGTGTTGGGGCCATTATTCAGTGTGAGGCCATTATACAGTGTGGAGGCCATTATACAGTGTTGGGGCCATTATACAGTGTGAGGTCATTATACAGTGTGGAGGCCATTATACAGTTTGGGGGCTAATGCGGGGGCCATTATACAGTGTGAGGGCCATTATACAGTGTGGGGGCCATTATACAGTGTGGGAACATTATACAGTGTGGGGGCCATTATACAGTGTGGGGGCCATTATACAGTGTGGAGGACATTATACAGTTTGGGGGCTAATGCGGGGGCCATTATACAGTGTGAGGGCCATTATACAGTGTGGGGGCCATTATACAGTGTGGGAACATTATACAGTGTGGGAACATTATACAGTGTGGGGGCCATTATAGAGTGTGGAGGTCATTATACAGTGTGGAGGACATTATACAGTGTGGGGGCCATTATATAGTGTGAGGGCCACTATACAGTGTAGAGGCCATTATACAGTGTGAAGGCCATTATACAGTGTGAGGGCTAATGCGGGGGCCATCATACAGTGTTGGGGCCATTATACAGTGTGAGGTCATTATACACTGTGGAGACCATTATACAGTGTGTAGGCCATTATACAGATTGGGGGCTAATGCGGGGGCTATTATACAATGTGGAGGCCATTATACAGTGTTGGGGCCATTATTCAGTAGTGTGAGGCCATTAAACAGTGTGGAGGCCATTATACAGTGTGAGGGCCATTATACAGTGTTGGGGCCATTATACAGTGTGGAGGCCATTATACAGTGTGGGAACATTATACAGTGTGGGGGCCATTATAGAGTGTGGAGGTCATTATACAGTGTGGGGGCCATTATACAGTGTGGAGGACATTATACAGTTTGGGGGCTAATGCGGGGGCCATTATACAGTGTGAGGGCCATTATACAGTGTGGGGGCCATTATACAGTGTGGGAACATTATACAGTGTGGGAACATTATACAGTGTGGGGGCCATTATAGAGTGTGGAGGTCATTATACAGTGTGGAGGACATTATACAGTGTGGGGGCCATTATATAGTGTGAGGGCCACTATACAGTGTAGAGGCCATTATACAGTGTGAAGGCCATTATACAGTGTGAGGGCTAATGCGGGGGCCATCATACAGTGTTGGGGCCATTATACAGTGTGAGGTCATTATACACTGTGGAGACCATTATACAGTGTGTAGGCCATTATACAGATTGGGGGCTAATGCGGGGGCTATTATACAATGTGGAGGCCATTATACAGTGTTGGGGCCATTATTCAGTAGTGTGAGGCCATTAAACAGTGTGGAGGCCATTATACAGTGTGAGGGCCATTATACAGTGTTGGGGCCATTATACAGTGTGGAGGCCATTATACAGTTTGGGGGCCATTATACAGTGTGGGGACATTATACAGTGTGGGGGCCATTATACAGTGTGGGGGCCATTATACAGTGTGAGGGCCATTATACAGTGTGGGGGCCATTATACAGTGTGGGAACATTATACAGTGTGGGGACATTATACAGTGTGGGGGCCATTATACAGTGTGGGGGCCATTATGCAGTGTGGGGGCCATTATGCAGTGTGGAGGCCATTATACAGTGTGAAGGCCACCCTTACCCTGGAGACGAATGACTAAGTGACTACCGGGTATTCAGTAGAGTTTCTGATGATGAAGATAAGCTGGGCCACTAGTAGACACCAGGTACCACTCCAGGGCAGTACCCAGGAATGCAGAAGCAGACAGGAAGGTCAGAGACTGGGGTACAGGTGGGTGCGACAGAAGTATGGTCAGACAGTCTGATGTCGGTGCAGGCTGCACGGGTTTACAATTTGCAGCTGAGGTCAGTAGCGGAGAGATCAGGATAAACGATAAGGTAGTGTGGGGAAGGTGACCTGACGGACGGACTTGTCTGTAGGGAGAAGGGACGGTTTGTGCACTGTAGACAGATGGTTGTAATGACAGAAGGGAAACAGCTGGGGAATATGGAAAAGTGCAGTACCTTAGTTTGACCACAAGATGGCAAGGGGGAGCGTGAGTACAGGACTTGACAGCAGCTTATGGCTTTAGAAACCACTTAGTCATGGGGGCGGGGAGACAGGAACCCAGGAGGGGATTTCCCGAGGAGGGAGATAAATATGACAGGACGGGTTCCATACGGTTCCAGTCCAGGGAGGAGCTCAGGAGAAGAGACAGCAGTGGAGTGCTGGACCAGGGGAGTGAGGAGAGAACAGTCATGGGGGTGGCCCCGACACGAAGAACCGCAGAACAGACGAGGCCCGGGGTACCAAATGGACGACGACCTCGGACTGGTGAAGCGCTGGCGGTAGATAGGCCTAGGGCAGCCCCAGTGAAAGAGGAACGTCACTACGACAGAAGGAAGGTGCAGGTACCCGGGCCTGAATACGGAGGGCTGTGAAAGTGCTGCGGTGTATGGCTACGGTCGTCAGGAAGACGGCCAATAAACTCGGACCTGTTGTACCCGAAATCTGCCTCTGTCTCGTGTGTCATCTGTTCGCGGTAAGCAGTGGACCACCCCCCCAATCTGGGCCCCTACTACAGTAAGCAGGCTGAAAACAAGTGAGACATAACAGGAATAAGCCAATGCAGGAACGAGACAGAGCTTCTAGAACCTAAGTTCAGGCGAGGAATGGAAGGTGGAGTCGCCTGATATATCACCTGCTGATAGGCCGGATAAGCAGATCTGTGCAGGACAGAATGGATACAAATCCCTGCAGAGTTCTTCCAGATACCCCTGTAAATCACAAACAGCAGAGCTGGAAGTGAGGCTCAAGGCAGCTCAGAGCAATGGTCAGGTACTGGGTGGAGCAGAGCGGAACACGCAGTGAATCTGGTGGTGATAAGTAGACAATGGAGTGGCGATGACTAGTACAGTGCTTACAATGTGTGCGAGTGGCTGGTTTAACAGTAACCCCCTCCCCCCCTGATAAACCCCCTCATTTTTTGGCCTGAAAAACAGAAATATTTCAAGAATGGTAGGGGCACATATGTTCTCCACAGGCTCACAAGATCTTTCCTCCAGTCCAAAGCCCTTACAATTGATTAAATAAAAGGTCTTCCCTCAGACCCTCTTGGAATCCAGAATGTCTTTGACCATTCCAAAGGCCCTCAGGAACGGAATATGGACCTTGGAGAAGCTATTAAAGGCCACCAGCTTCATTAGCGAAGGCGTTTTGGATCTGTGGATTCGCAGGGAGTTGAAAAATGTTGGTCACTGGATTAAATTGCATGAGGATTTTGTCCAGACTGGGTTACTGTGGGGGAGGTGTAAATTTCTACAAGGGCACCTTCAGACAAATATTCTGGGATGACCGCCAGACTTTATCTCCAGGATGATACGGAGGCAGCGAACCTCTCTTTTTGTCCGTATGAGTCTTCATTCGAGACACGGCGTTATAGAGGGAAGCCTGAGCCTGCTGTCAGATCTGGAGGGAGTCGCAGTACGAGACACCAGCTACTGGAACCCTGGAGGAAGCAAACATTGGAGAGGGCACTTGAGGATGCTGGGAGAATACCATGAAGAATGGAGTTTCTCCAGAAGACTCCCCAACATGGTTGTTATAGGAAAACTCCGTCCAGGGGACTAGTTGTACCCAGTCATCCTAAAATGGCGACAGTGGTTCTCAAGAATATGAGTAACCCATTCCACTTGCCCATTGGTCTGTATATGGTACGCCTAGAAGTACTCAGCAGTTTGCACAATAGCTCTCAAAAACTTTGAAGTGAACTTGACTCAATGATCTGAGACTATGTGGAGAGGAAGACTGTGGAGACAAAATACATGCTGGAAGAACGACGTGATGTGCTTAAGTGCCCCTGTAAGCAGGATTGTGCACAGTAACCTACAGGCAGTGTCAGGTCGGCGCCGTTATACTGATTACAATGATACCTGGTGATGAAATCCGTCTGTGTTTGTTCTTTAATCTTTATTTTCAGTTTTGTGTTAACGATATGCTCGTGCCCTAAGGCGGGGCTGGGGCATGTGTGCTCTGATTACATATTCATAATACAGCTTGCTGACAGGTCACTGATCCCTCACTATGAACATAAGGATGAGTGACCTCATGGAGATCAACATCCAACACTGCGGAGACACCATCACATGTTTCTCAACGCAGTGATCTAGAGCAATGCCCCCATCCCTTATGGGAAATATGCAAAAGCATGTAAATCAACAGCCGCGGAGACACCATCACATGTTTCTCAACGCAAGCAATGACTAGCCAGGTCTTTCCCCGGGAAGGAACAACCACGGGAAGGGCAGTCTCCAATGAAGGAAACCACCTATGCCAAAACATGGTATCCATCCACAGACAGCTGTTTCGGGGTATTGCCCCTCATCAGTGTGGAGTAGGAAACTGGCTAGTAGGAGCAATGCCTAGTGAAAGGCTATGAACATAAGGATGAGTGACCTCATGGAGATCAACATCCAACACTGCGGAGACACCATCACATGTTTCTCAACGCAGTGATCTAGAGCAATGCCCCCATCCCTTATGGGAAATATGCAAAAGCATGTAAATCAACAGCCGCGGAGACACCATCACATGTTTCTCAACGCAAGCAATGACTAGCCAGGTCTTTCCCCGGGAAGGAACAACCACGGGAAGGGCAGTCTCCAATGAAGGAAACCACCTATGCCAAAACATGGTATCCATCCACAGACAGCTGTTTCGGGGTATTGCCCCTCATCAGTGTGGAGTAGGAAACTGGCTAGTAGGAGCAATGCCTAGTGAAAGGCTATGAACATAAGGATGAGTGACCTCATGGAGATCAACATCCAACACTGCGGAGACACCATCACATGTTTCTCAACGCAGTGATCTAGAGCAATGCCCCCATCCCTTATGGGAAATATGCAAAAGCATGTAAATCAACAGCCGCGGAGACACCATCACATGTTTCTCAACGCAAGCAATGACTAGCCAGGTCTTTCCCCGGGAAGGAACAACCACGGGAAGGGCAGTCTCCAATGAAGGAAACCACCTATGCCAAAACATGGTATCCATCCACAGACAGCTGTTTCGGGGTATTGCCCCTCATCAGTGTGGAGTAGGAAACTGGCTAGTAGGAGCAATGCCTAGTGAAAGGCTATGAACATAAGGATGAGTGACCTCATGGAGATCAACATCCAACACTGCGGAGACACCATCACATGTTTCTCAACGCAGTGATCTAGAGCAATGCCCCCATCCCTTATGGGAAATATGCAAAAGCATGTAAATCAACAGCCGCGGAGACACCATCACATGTTTCTCAACGCAAGCAATGACTAGCCAGGTCTTTCCCCGGGAAGGAACAACCACGGGAAGGGCAGTCTCCAATGAAGGAAACCACCTATGCCAAAACATGGTATCCATCCACAGACAGCTGTTTCGGGGTATTGCCCCTCATCAGTGTGGAGTAGGAAACTGGCTAGTAGGAGCAATGCCTAGTGAAAGGCTATGAACATAAGGATGAGTGACCTCATGGAGATCAACATCCAACACTGCGGAGACACCATCACATGTTTCTCAACGCAGTGATCTAGAGCAATGCCCCCATCCCTTATGGGAAATATGCAAAAGCATGTAAATCAACAGCCGCGGAGACACCATCACATGTTTCTCAACGCAAGCAATGACTAGCCAGGTCTTTCCCCGGGAAGGAACAACCACGGGAAGGGCAGTCTCCAATGAAGGAAACCACCTATGCCAAAACATGGTATCCATCCACAGACTGCTGTTTCGGGGTATTGCCCCTCATCAGTGTGGAGTAGGAAACTGGCTAGTAGGAGCAATGCCTAGTGAAAGGCTATGAACATAAGGATGAGTGACCTCATGGAGATCAACATCCAACACTGCGGAGACACCATCACATGTTTCTCAACGCAGTGATCTAGAGCAATGCCCCCATCCCTTATGGGAAATATGCAAAAGCATGTAAATCAACAGCCGCGGAGACACCATCACATGTTTCTCAACGCAAGCAATGACTAGCCAGGTCTTTCCCCGGGAAGGAACAACCACGGGAAGGGCAGTCTCCAATGAAGGAAACCACCTATGCCAAAACATGGTATCCATCCACAGACAGCTGTTTCGGGGTATTGCCCCTCATCAGTGTGGAGTAGGAAACTGGCTAGTAGGAGCAATGCCTAGTGAAAGGCTATGAACATAAGGATGAGTGACCTCATGGAGATCAACATCCAACACTGCGGAGACACCATCACATGTTTCTCAACGCAGTGATCTAGAGCAATGCCCCCATCCCTTATGGGAAATATGCAAAAGCATGTAAATCAACAGCCGCGGAGACACCATCACATGTTTCTCAACGCAAGCAATGACTAGCCAGGTCTTTCCCCGGGAAGGAACAACCACGGGAAGGGCAGTCTCCAATGAAGGAAACCACCTATGCCAAAACATGGTATCCATCCACAGACAGCTGTTTCGGGGTATTGCCCCTCATCAGTGTGGAGTAGGAAACTGGCTAGTAGGAGCAATGCCTAGTGAAAGGCTATGAACATAAGGATGAGTGACCTCATGGAGATCAACATCCAACACTGCGGAGACACCATCACATGTTTCTCAACGCAGTGATCTAGAGCAATGCCCCCATCCCTTATGGGAAATATGCAAAAGCATGTAAATCAACAGCCGCGGAGACACCATCACATGTTTCTCAACGCAAGCAATGACTAGCCAGGTCTTTCCCCGGGAAGAAACAACCACGGGAAGGGCAGTCTCCAATGAAGGAAACCACCTATGCCAAAACATGGTATCCATCCACAGACAGCTGTTTCGGGGTATTGCCCCTCATCAGTGTGGAGTAGGAAACTGGCTAGTAGGAGCAATGCCTAGTGAAAGGCTATGAACATAAGGATGAGTGACCTCATGGAGATCAACATCCAACACTGCGGAGACACCATCACATGTTTCTCAACGCAGTGATCTAGAGCAATGCCCCCATCCCTTATGGGAAATATGCAAAAGCATGTAAATCAACAGCCGCGGAGACACCATCACATGTTTCTCAACGCAAGCAATGACTAGCCAGGTCTTTCCCCGGGAAGGAACAACCACGGGAAGGGCAGTCTCCAATGAAGGAAACCACCTATGCCAAAACATGGTATCCATCCACAGACAGCTGTTTCGGGGTATTGCCCCTCATCAGTGTGGAGTAGGAAACTGGCTAGTAGGAGTAATGCCTAGTGAAAGGCTATGAACATAAGGATGAGTGACCTCATGGAGATCAACATCCAACACTGCGGAGACACCATCACATGTTTCTCAACGCAGTGATCTAGAGCAATGCCCCCATCCCTTATGGGAAATATGCAAAAGCATGTAAATCAACAGCCGCGGAGACACCATCACATGTTTCTCAACGCAAGCAATGACTAGCCAGGTCTTTCCCCGGGAAGGAACAACCACGGGAAGGGCAGTCTCCAATGAAGGAAACCACCTATGCCAAAACATGGTATCCATCCACAGACAGCTGTTTCGGGGTATTGCCCCTCATCAGTGTGGAGTAGGAAACTGGCTAGTAGGAGCAATGCCTAGTGAAAGGCTATGAACATAAGGATGAGTGACCTCATGGAGATCAACATCCAACACTGCGGAGACACCATCACATGTTTCTCAACGCAGTGATCTAGAGCAATCATAAGGGATGGGGGCATTGCTCTAGATCACTGCGTTGAGAAACATGTGATGGTGTCTCCGCAGTGTTGGATGTTGATCTCCATGAGGTCACTCATCCTTATGTTCATAGCCTTTCACTAGGCATTGCTCCTACTAGCCAGTTTCCTACTCCACACTGATGAGGGGCAATACCCCGAAACAGCTGTCTGTGGATGGATACCATGTTTTGGCATAGGTGGTTTCCTTCATTGGAGACTGCCCTTCCCGTGGTTGTTCCTTCCCGGGGAAAGACCTGGCTAGTCATTGCTTGCGTTGAGAAACATGTGATGGTGTCTCCGCGGCTGTTGATTTACATGCTTTTGCATATTTCCCATAAGGGATGGGGGCATTGCTCTAGATCACTGCGTTGAGAAACATGTGATGGTGTCTCCGCAGTGTTGGATGTTGATCTCCATGAGGTCACTCATCCTTATGTTCATAGCCTTTCACTAGGCATTGCTCCTACTAGCCAGTTTCCTACTCCACACTGATGAGGGGCAATACCCCGAAACAGCTGTCTGTGGATGGATACCATGTTTTGGCATAGGTGGTTTCCTTCATTGGAGACTGCCCTTCCCGTGGTTGTTCCTTCCCGGGGAAAGACCTGGCTAGTCATTGCTTGCGTTGAGAAACATGTGATGGTGTCTCCGCGGCTGTTGATTTACATGCTTTTGCATATTTCCCATAAGGGATGGGGGCATTGCTCTAGATCACTGCGTTGAGAAACATGTGATGGTGTCTCCGCAGTGTTGGATGTTGTTCTCCATGAGGTCACTCATCCTTATGTTCATAGCCTTTCACTAGGCATTGCTCCTACTAGCCAGTTTCCTACTCCACACTGATGAGGGGCAATACCCCGAAACAGCTGTCTGTGGATGGATACCATGTTTTGGCATAGGTGGTTTCCTTCATTGGAGACTGCCCTTCCCGTGGTTGTTCCTTCCCGGGGAAAGACCTGGCTAGTCATTGCTTGCGTTGAGAAACATGTGATGGTGTCTCCGCGGCTGTTGATTTACATGCTTTTGCATATTTCCCATAAGGGATGGGGGCATTGCTCTAGATCACTGCGTTGAGAAACATGTGATGGTGTCTCCGCAGTGTTGGATGTTGATCTCCATGAGGTCACTCATCCTTATGTTCATAGCCTTTCACTAGGCATTGCTCCTACTAGCCAGTTTCCTACTCCACACTGATGAGGGGCAATACCCCGAAACAGCTGTCTGTGGATGGATACCATGTTTTGGCATAGGTGGTTTCCTTCATTGGAGACTGCCCTTCCCGTGGTTGTTCCTTCCCGGGGAAAGACCTGGCTAGTCATTGCTTGCGTTGAGAAACATGTGATGGTGTCTCCGCGGCTGTTGATTTACATGCTTTTGCATATTTCCCATAAGGGATGGGGGCATTGCTCTAGATCACTGCGTTGAGAAACATGTGATGGTGTCTCCGCAGTGTTGGATGTTGATCTCCATGAGGTCACTCATCCTTATGTTCATAGCCTTTCACTAGGCATTGCTCCTACTAGCCAGTTTCCTACTCCACACTGATGAGGGGCAATACCCCGAAACAGCTGTCTGTGGATGGATACCATGTTTTGGCATAGGTGGTTTCCTTCATTGGAGACTGCCCTTCCCGTGGTTGTTCCTTCCCGGGGAAAGACCTGGCTAGTCATTGCTTACTGATCCCTCACTGACCTGCCCCCAGTTTACATAATGAATATCTGTATATGCTTAAAAAAACACTTCTGCAGGCAGGTCCGGCCGTGTCACCTGCTCTGCAGCAACATCGCATGTTTTGCGTGCCAATAAAACATTTTATTCAAGTTATTCAGCTAGAGGGGAAAAAAATCAATTTTAGCTGCTATCGGTGTCTAGCTGTGATCCGATAGCTGCTACTGCGCATGAGCCGCAATGCAATTTTACTGGAGAAGAAGAAAAAATTTCCTCCTCCTCCAAGATGGTGCCACCTGCGCCTGCACAGAAACAGTTCACTCTGCCTGCCAACTTATCCTTGATACAACAGGCCAGGCCCTACTAGAAGGTCGCCATCAGGGCTTCTTCATTCCAAGCCAGCTCCAAAGTATGGAAGCATAAGGCATACTGGACCATGGTGTCCATGTTCTGCCTTAGGGACAAAAGGGACAAAGCAGCGGAGAAGTTGTGGCCTGGACCTCAATTACTGGATAGAACATCTCCAAAAACCTAACATCGCAGGTCTCCGGACCACCACAATCTCAAATGGGGATTGCCCAGGCCAGGGATTGTCCAGATAGAGGAGAGACCATAAATGCTATCTTGATCTGGTTCAAAGGAAGAGATGAGCGTGGAATGCAAAGTGGATCTGACACTGACTAATCAAGTGGCTCTCCTTTGGGTTTCCAGCCTAGCGGGACAGATGTGGAAGCTGAAGCTTGGCAGTTCCACCAGAATCTGGATTATTAGGAGGTTCCTTTGGAGATGCTGACTGTCCAAAGAAGGGTTGGATATACATGGTAGAAGCGAAAGACAAGGAGGACATTGCAGTGGACAAATCCTGCAGCTGGGTGGCTGAGAGTGGACCTCCTCATAAAGTACCTGTACACTAGACTTGGGGTCATTGGGTCCCAATTTGTCAGTGTTGTCCGTGCCTGAAATTACTGTAACACTGTTGGGTGTGGACCTGCAGCACAGGTCTGGTTTACCCTGGAGGTGCGCGACTAAGTGTCTACCGGGTATTTACTAGAGCCTCTGATGGTGAGGAAAGGCTTGGCCGCCGGTAGAGACCAAGTAACACTCCAGGGCAGTCCCCAGGACTGCAGCAGCTGACAGAAGGGTCAGAGTCTTGGGTATGGGGTACAGGTGGGCGAGACAGAAGCATAGTCAGACGGTCCGAGGTCGGAGCAGGCTGCACAGGTTCAGAATTGGAAGCCGATGTCAGGAGCGGAGAGATCAGGATAAACGAAAAAGGCAAGCCATGTGAGATAAAACAGGAATAAGGCTAAGTTCATATCCACATACATCCGCATGTCCTGCGTACTCAATGTTAAAGATAGGTACGCAGAACGCATGCAGAAGTAGGCAGAGCTAAACAGAAGAAGTTCAGAAGTGGGCGGGGCTTCAGGGAGGAAGTACGCAGCCCTCCGCAGAGCTCCGGTACGCAAGTGTGAACTTAGCCTTAGCCAATACAGGGAACCAGAGACTGAGTTACTAAGAACCTAAGTTCAGGCAAGGAATGGAAGGGTAAGCATATCAGGGTAAGCAGATCTGTGCAGGACAGAATGGATACAAATGCCTTGCGAGTTTGGCCACGTTCCCCTATTAATCACAAACAGCAGAGCTGGAAGTGTAGCACAAGGCAACTCAGAGCGATGGTCAGGTACTGGATGGAGCAGAGCAAAACACGCAGTGAATCTGATGGCTCTTAGAAGGCGCTCGAGTGGCCGGCATGACAATCGTACTCTGTATAAGGGATCTGTGGGCTAATCATACTGCGTGTAGAGGAGTTGTGTGCCCATCATATTGCATATGGTGGATCTGCGAGTCCATCATACCATGTATATGGTAGTTGTAGGCCCATCATACTGTGTATAGCAAAGCTGTGGGGTCATCATACTATATACAGTGGAGCTGTGGGGACATCATACTGTACATAGTGGAGCTTTTGGTCCACCATCCTGTATATAGCAGAGCTGTGGGCCCATCATACTGTATATAGTGTACAGTGGATCTGTGGGCCCATCATTCTGTGCATAGTGGAGTTGTTGGCCCATCATACCGTGTATAGCAGAGCTGTGGGCCCATCATACTGTATATAGTGTACAGTGGATCTGTGGGCCCATCATTCTGTGTATAGGGGAGTTGTGGGCCCATCATACTGTGTATTGTAGAGCTGTGGTCACACCAAACTATGTATACAGGAGATGTACATTGTGGGACTCAGTGGACATTATTAAATTTTGGGTGGGCACTTAAGAAGCATTATTGTTATGGGGGCTGTAAGGTGGCTACCCAACACATAGCTGATGGGAGGTATGTATCACGGAGGTGGTTGTCCTTTGTGATGTAAACCTGGAGTGATACTCTAGTGCGCATAGTACTAAGAGGCTTGTTTTGCAGTCGCAAGAGCAAAAAAGATTTTATGATGCATAAAAAGAGAGATAAAATCCCACGATCAGAACGTATCACAACAGTCAGAGCAGATAGACTGTGGAATGCCGGAACACAAGAGGTAAAAATTACAGACATTATAACAGCTTTTAAAAAGGGGCTGGTTGATTTCCTCGATACACATAACATTACAGGTTATATTTCAATTAGTTACAAAATGAACAATTGGTGGAGAAAGGTTGAACTTGATGGACCTAGGAATTTTTTAAACCTATATAACTATGTATGTAACTATGTATCTTGGTCAGCTTTACGGGCTGCCTGAGAGATGGGTGGGTTTGGCTGCCCACATAGTCCACTACTGAATGTGGTTCACATGATAAAATGGAATCTGTTTGTTTGAAACATGGTCTGTGCGTGAAGGTAATAAGACCTCTTGTGTGATGTCTCCAGACTAAGCTGGTACACTGGATGCTATTGAGACTGTATGCCCTGGACTGTCTCTAAAGTGACTTTGCTAAAACTGTTTACTTTGTTTTGCCTGCACTGAAAGGCCA
The DNA here is from genome assembly GCF_039654945.1 of Dendrobates tinctorius. Taxonomy (NCBI): domain Eukaryota; kingdom Metazoa; phylum Chordata; class Amphibia; order Anura; family Dendrobatidae; genus Dendrobates; species Dendrobates tinctorius. The sequence goes on along the minus strand of NW_027361918.1, from coordinate 5,948,080 downwards.
TATATTTTCCTTTGCCTGTGGCATGGTATATGAAGTACCAATAAACCAGCTTGGAAATTTAAACGGTTCCTGTGTTACCTCACCACATACCCAAATGAGTAGCATTTCCACAATTGGTGGAGAATGCGGGCAGCAATCCCTGGGAACACTTGTGACTGCTACAAAGATACCGCATATCCTGGGTGAAGGTGACCATAAGCCAGCAAGCAACGTCAGACAGCATGGAGGACCTGGATAAACACATGATGCATGGCCAGTTCCAGCAACAGCACCAACAACAATAGCTGGCACAATAGGAGATGAATAAGTTGCTTATGCAAAAGCAGCAGAAGCACCGTGAACAGCAACAACAGTATGATTTACTCGCCGAGATGGTTCGTGGCACTGCAGCACAAGCTTGTCCCATAAAGGTGTATGGTCTGCATGTAGCTGGACTGTTAGACTCTGGGAGTATGGTGACCCTCATGAGGGCCACACTTACTCTCCAGCTGATACCTAGGAAGTAGGTTGGCATTCACTGCATTCACAGGGATGCTAAAGACTATCCTGAGGCAAGAGTGGACATTAAAACGGTCCAAGCTACTGAGTCCCACAAGTTTGGCGTGGTCCAGGACCTATTGCACCCCATTATCATAAGCCTAAATAGAAGAAGAAAATTTTCCATCACAGAAGAAAAAGTAAAAGTTCACATTTGTTCTGTACTTATTAAAAGGAAGACATGTTGGATACACCAATGAATATCCCACGGGGTGCAAGCCCGACGCGTTTTTACTACAGACTATGACTAAGACTAGTCAAAATGCATCGGTCTTTCACACCCTGGGATAGTCATTGGTGTAACCAACATGTCTTCCTCCTTATACACATCGTAAGCCAAGACTTTTGTTTGTTTTGGGACTTGTGGGAGAAGGGGATAGGGCTCGGTTACCCTGATAAGAGACAGGTCCAACCTGAAGAAGTGTCACCACACACAGAGTCTGACGGGTTTTCTTTCTGTGTCCTTGCGGGGGGGATGAGGAGGTAGTGTCCCCTGAGGCCCACATTTCTGAGATAGGGGTGACCGGATGTCACCAGGAAATCTTAAGGAAATCTGGTCCCACCTGACACCTTACCGACCCCACCTCTTACTCTCCAAGTCCTCTCATGTCATTGCCCATCATAGAAATGCTGTTTAAGTAAATTGCCATGGACATGGTCGGACTCCTGGATAAATCTGCTCATGGGCATCAGTATATATCGGTTATCCTTGACTATGCTATGCGATCCTGAACCGTTTTCCCTGAGAAATTCCTCTGTGAAAAGTATAGCCCGTGAGTTGGTCCATATTTTTTCCCGGACAGCATTACCAAGGGAGATGCTGACCGACCAAGGAACACCCTTTATGAGTAAGGTGATGAGGGAACTGTGTAAGGTCCAGCAATTTACACAACTGAAGACGTCAGTTTACCATCCACAGACGTAAGGCCTTGTATAAAGATTCAATAAAACATTGAAGAGTATCTGTTGTTCTGTGTATCTGTTGCTTTTTATCTGGGATGTTCCACAAGCCTCTACCAGATTCCCTCTGTTTGAACTTCTGTATGGTTGACATCCATGGGGTGTCCTTGATATAGCAAAGGAAACCTGGGAAGTCGAAGTCCCGCTCCACCAGAGCATCAACGAGCAGGTCACACAGATGCAGGATAGGATTGCGAAAGTAATGCCCTTCCTAAAAGGATATCTTCTTCAGGCACAAGAGGCTCAATCTAGGGACTACAACTGATCAGTCTGGGTGAGGTAGTTCAGCCCCGGGAACCAAGTCCTTGTACTTATTCCCATAGTGGAGAGTAAGTTCTTTGCCAAATGGCAAGGCCCCTATGAGGTGGATGAGAAGCTTGGTGAAGTGAACTACAAGGTTCATCAACCAGGAAAATGAAAACCATACCAAGTGTACTATGTTAATCTTATCAAGCTGTGGCAAAACAAGGAGCCCGTTGAAACTTTGTTTGCTGGTCAAGCCAGAAACAGATGTTAAAGGAGTCGCAATCGCATAGATGCTGTTGAAGACCTAAAAACAGCAGTGTCGGGAATTGCTGCAACAGATCAGGGACCTGTTCTACAATTTGCTGGGGTGTACAAAGGTCATAGAATACGAAGTTCTGACAGAATACCATATTGGAGGCCAGTTGAGCACTGAGCTTAAAGGAACTAGGAAGTAAAGTAGATGCTGAATCTCTGAGTCATGGAGGAATCCAAGAGCGGGTGATCTACCCCAATTGTCCTGGTTCCAAAACTGATGGTGAATGGACGTTCTGTAATGATTATAGGAAATTGCATAACCGATGCCGCATGTCGATGAGACTTTGCCGGGAATGGTACATATGTTACATAACCTCCTTTGGGTTCAGTGATGGGATATTGGCAAATCCACATGTCACAAGCCAAGAAGAAGACGGCTTTCTCTAAGACCGTTTGGTGCTTCCATTTCGTCCAGATATCGTTTGGACTGCGGGAAACCCCAGCCACCTTCTCGTTGGCCATGGACTAGATCCTCGCACCTCATTAGAATTACGCTGCAGCATACCTAGTCGATATGGTAATCTTTAGCCCGAATTAGGGAAGTCATCTGCAAAAGATCCAGGTGGTGTTTCATGCTCTCAAGAAGGCGGGGTTCTCTATAAATACGAAAAAGTGCGCAATTTTGAAAGAAGAGGCCAAATACTTATAATATGTAGTAGATAGTGTCAAGATCAACCCACATATCAGTAAAGTGGATGCAATCCAAAACTGGCGGAAACCACTCTCAAAGAAGCAAGTTTGAACCTTTCTGGAAATTGTGGGGTACTACAGGAGATTCCTCCCAAACTTTGCCATGATGGTCGCACCCCTGACTGACCTCCTTAAGGGGATGAAATCAGCTATGGCCAAATGGACTGCGGAAGTGGGGACGAGCTTTCAAGAACTGAAAGTTGCTTTGTGTAAGCAGTTTGTTGTGGTTGCCCCCAACTTTAAGAAGGAATTGGTGCTTCAGACAGACATCTCAGAAGTTGGATTAGGAGTGGTCCTTTCCCAGAAGATATACGGGGAGGAGCACCCAGTGCTCTACCTGAGTAGGAAACTGTCGGCATATAAGAAGAATTATTCCATTGTTGAAAAGGAATGCTTGGCCATAAAGTGGGTGGTGCACACATTATGGTACTATTTGTTAGGGAGAAAATTTAAAATTAGTGTCAGACCATGGCCAAACTCAGGTGGATGAGGCAGAAAAAGTGGAAAAATGCTAGAGTTACCAGCTTGTTTCTAGCCCTGCAGGATGTCAGTTTCCATGTGGAACGTAGAGCCAAGAAACTACATGGCAATGCCGATACCATCTCAAGAATTCTATGTCTAGAGGCAGAAGGTGCCAAGCCCCACGGCTTTAGGCAGAGGGGGAAGGTATGTAAGGTGGATACTGTACACATAGTTGATGGAGGGTATGTATCACAGAGGTGGTTGTCCTCTGTGATGTAAACCTTCATTGATGCTCTAGTGCACATAGTACTAAGAAGCTTATTTTGTGCATCTGGGTCAGGTTTACAGGCAACCTGAGAGAAGGATGGGTCTGGCTGCCTACATACCACACCTCTGAGGTGGTTCACGTGTTAAAATGCAGTCTGTTTGTTTGATACATGGACTGTGTGTTCAGGTAAGAAGATCTCCTGTGTGACGAATCCAGACTGAGCCTGAATGCTGGATGCTATCCAGCCTATGTGTCTTGGACTGTCTCTAAAGTGACTTTGTTGGGATTGTTTACTTTGTTTTGTCTACACTGAAAGGCTGTGTATTTTCCTTTGCTTGTGGCATGGTATATGAATCACCAATAAACCAACCTGGACATTTAAATGGAAACGGTTCTTGTGTTACCTCACCACGCACTCAAGTGACTAGCATTCCCACAGGACACTCAGAGTATCTTGGCCGTCAAAGGGGCAAAATGTGGACACTGGTTTCTGGGGCAAATGCACAGGGAATTCATATTTTCAAGGGGGCAATTTTATCATCTAGAGGGCAAAAAGGAGGCATTATTACTATGCAAGGGGCACAGTGGGGAGACACTAAGAGGAGCGCTGTTATTGTGCCAAACAGAAGGTGCAGTAATAGGGACAAATATAGCAGCAGTGGCTCAGTATTGGGTTATCAGCAGGATAAGGCTTTGTTTTTGTTGTAATCTCTGCACCGAGTTGTGGCTGGAGAAGTTGTCATGTTGGTCTGGGCCAGATGGAAAAGACGGAAAAAGTGAATGATTCCATCAGAAAGAACGTCAGCTGTAAATCACCATCTATAACTATGCTTTGATCTCTTACATGATCTACAGGACCGGTATCTACCATGATATGTCAAGACTTTGGCGGGTCATGGTGCGCCACTGTAGTTGTAAGCAGGGTTACCGGTTGGCGGCACACTCAGATGTTTTGTCCCCGCCGGAGCTGAACCCTGAGGTACGCCTCTGCCACACGACAATACATAATGTGACATGATGAGGTGGGATGTGGCCAGTTAACACGAGACACAGCCTGATGAGACACAATTGGACTGAGCAAATGATATACGTCAAACTGTAGAAAAATGTACACGACACATATAAAGAAAAGGATAATACTGACACGTGTCCGCTAGACAGTGAATAGTAGACATTCGGAAGCATTATAAACCCAAAGGAGAGAACACTGATCTTGTGGTCATAAAAAGAGGTCAAGACAAAAAGAGTAAAAAAGTAAGTAACAAAAATGTAAAAAAAAAAAAATAGCGCTAAAGGCTCATGTAACAATAGGTAGTACAAATATGGTGAGAATCCACAAGGGAGAGTCAAATACCAAAAGTATGGTCAAACACTTGACCCTCCAAACATAAATCAATTTATGTGAAGAGCTAATAGCTTTTTGGCAGGAAGCCTGAACATATGGCCATCAGACAGTAGTGTATGACATAACATGATTGGCATAAGTGAGTACTCAAAAAGGGGCAAACAGGGTAGAATAATGTCAGAAAAAGACCTTGGTGGCCCAGGGAAGCGAGGGTGGCGCTCGCCCCAAAAGGGTATTTGTACTACCTATCATTACATGAGCCTTGAGCACTATTTTTTGCATTCATATGTATATCGATAATGTTTGATATTAATATAGAGTTAGTGCTCTCTACTTTTACCTCCTTCTCTGGCTATCAGTCGAATGCTATAATTATATATTTTTCTTTATTTATATATACAGTATATATATATATATATATATATATATATATATATATATATCACATGCCATCTTCTATCTTCTTCCCTCGGTAGATGCCCTTTCCTCCTGTGGTCCAGTGGGTTTTAATTTTTCATCTATGTGTCTTGTTTCTGTGCCCCCATTAGACTTGTTGCATTTATTGATGGGTGGGCACCCGCTCTCTACAGTGCCACCATATAACCAATTTCGACCATTGATTGACAATACGTGACAAGACATGGGCAGACACAGTGGGTCAGGAAAGCAGATGGCAGGTCTAGTAAGGCGCAACCAGAAATGAAATGAGAATATGTGGAAGAACATGCAGGGACAAGACAAGAAATAGAAGAAGAGGAGTGACAGCGTAGAAGTATGTGACTAGCCGTGACGGGACACGGCTGAGCGTGACAAGACGTGACGAGACAAGGCTAAGCGTGACAAGAAGTAATGGGACACGGCTGAGTGTGACAAGACGTGATGGGACACGTCTCCACCCACCCACTATCACAGTATGTAGTAGACATCGTGTTACATTTCCACCCAATATCATGGGACGTAGTAGACATCTTGTTACATCTCCACACACTACCACGTGATGTAGTATACATTGTGTTACATTTCCACCCAATATCATGGGATGAAGTAGACATCGTCTTACATCTCCACCCAACATCATGGAACGTAGTAGATATCATGCTTCCTCTCTACCCAATATCACAGGATGTAGAAGACATCGTGTTACATCTCTCCGCCCAATATCACTGGACATGGTAGACATTGTGTTGCTCTCCATTAAACATCATGAGACATGGCAGAAACCATGTTACATCTCCACCAAACATCATGGGACGTAGTAGATAACGTGTTACATCTCCACCCAACATCACAGAACGTAGTAGACATCGTGTTACATCTCCAACATTATGTGACGTAGCAGACATCGTATTACAACTCTGCCCAACATCACTAGACATGGTAGACGTTGTGTTACATCTTTAGCAAACATCATGGGACATGCTAGACATTGTCTTACATCCCCACTAAACATCATGAGACATGGCAGACACCATGTTACATCTCCACCCAACATCATGTGATGCAGTAGACAATCATGCTATATCTTAACCCAACATTAATGAACGTAGTAGACATCGTGTTACATCTCTACCCAACATCATGAGATTTAGTAGATATTGTGTTATATCTCCACAGAAGATCACTGGACATGGTAGACATCATGCTACATCTCCACTAAACATAATGAGACATGGCAATCACCATGTTACCGTACATATCCACCCAACACTTTGGGACGTAGTAGACACCGTGTTACATCTCTATTTAACTTTACGAGACGTAGTGGACATTGTGTTACTTCTCCACGCAACATCACAGGACAAGATGGGTCAAGACAGACATAGTGTTACATCTCCGTGCCTGGGACTTGGCAGACATAATGTTACATCTCCATCCAAATGTGTTAGATCTCTATCTAACATCACGGGATATGACAGATAGGACAGAACATTGCCTTAGTGGTATCTCGTGTATCTTGAGAACATACTTACTTCTTGATCAGCTCTTTTGCCTGCTGTAAGAAGAAAGAGGAGACATGAGATCCTAGTGTATGGTGTATTCACGCAGAGGCTGGAATTGGTGACTGACCGTCATGTATGCTACTTCTCCATCAGTGTCTCACCTGCAGAAACTGTGCCATCTGTGGTTCATCCATAGACTGTATGGACGTCTCTACTAGTTTGGAAGTGACCTCTAAGTTGTCTCCATGTTGGCGGATGAGTCCCCTGACATACTGCAGCTTCTCCTCCTGCTCGCGGGTGATCATCTGTAGGAGCTCCTTCTTTCTCTCCTCCAAGATGTTATACAAGGAGTCAAAGCGTTGGCTGAGGTGCTGCTTCTGCCTGCGGCTGCTGTCCTGTCACCAAGAGACCAAAGATTATGGAGAGGAAGGAGCATGGCGGGAGTGCGGAGGCTGGGCTATAACGGCCTGTGAGACGCTTATATAATCATGTGGGAGAGGCTTAGATACAGCAGTGACAGTATCACGTGTGAGAAGGGATAACGCACGGGTCATTGGGATTTTCTGGACCATGAGAATCATGTTTTTGCACCTTCCGCAGAGATGATTTACAGACAATTCCTTGGCATTTTTTGCAGCTGTCGGATCCTCTATATACAGAGGTCAGACCACTACAGGGCAGCATTGCTGGTCATACAGTTACAGACAATGTTCAAAGCGACACAATCTTGAGAACTGTTTACTTCATTGTCTGAAAGTTTTTACCTCACAAATAGTTCTATGTTTTTCTATGTTTGTTATTGTAAAACATGGAAGTTTATTTAACCTCTGTCTGTTGTGGACTTGGGAGCTTTATGAATTGTGTGGGGTCATTGCCCCATTGTCTGATGCCTTGTATCTCTGATTCATCTTATCACAAAAGCTGGCCACTAGAAGGCGACGCTGAGTGACTACCTAGTGCAAATCACTATGTAAGGCCAGAGAAACAGGACTAGGATAGAAGCAAAGAGTTGGGGTACCTGTACTTATGTGTGTGCAGTGGTGTGATACCTGCATAAGTGGGGACGCCCGTGCAGCGTGGTGAATTTTCCAGGGGTTCTCTGTCTTGGTGTTGCTTCTCTGATATTCCAGATGGATGATGTTTAAAAAGCTCCTTGGTGATGATGTGAGTGTATGTACTGAACCTTTACATGTACTGAACCTTTATATGTCTAAATATACAGAAGTGGACGCAATCCCTTATATATATACTATACTATACCTTTAATTTTGTACTTTGAAAAAAAAAAATTGCGTTATATCGCAAATATTTAGAAAGCTTATTGCCTTAATGTTTTAATAAACCCATTTCAATAGGTAAAACACTTCCCACAGGTAAATCATATCAACACATATCCCAGGTGAGTGTAAACCAAAGGTGAAAAAGGAGTGCTGCAATAAATTATATATATATAGACTTTTTAATAACATATTTTTATTGAAAGTATTAAAAAGGTGCAGAGTAAGAAAGAGGGACCGGAACGTGTAGTGGAATTTTCAGGATATGGTAATTAACATAAACATCAATAATTAGGCAATGGCACATTTGTAAGATGTAATCGCATATTATCTCATTAGTAAAAGGCCATAAGTTTTTAAAGTGCATAAATAGTGCAAAAAGTAGAATGCAAATTGGAGTGAATGCTTAGAATGAGTTGTATCTGTTACATTCATCTATTATGATAAGGTCTGGTGTATCGCTATAAAGTGATTGCCTGCATTAAGTAAACAGCTTTAGTTTTAGTCGTCTTTTTTCCCCATTTTTTAACATTCATAAAGGAAAGAATAACCTGTTTAAAGTATATGAAAGAACGTGTAAAGTGCTACTAGAGTGCATCAGGTTGTGACCGAAAAAAATCAGTGTCAGCTGTTGCTCTAGGTGTCGGCATTAACAGACCTAGTCACACAGCTATTGAAACAATACTAAGAGAAAGAATACATTCATGATTGTAAGGTGCAAGGAAAGATATTACCGAAGTTATGAACAATTAGTGGCGGTAGCACAGTCCAGTCCCTCTGCCCCGACACGCACGTTTTGCCCTGCTTCTTAGGGGGGCCCGTAGAAGCGTGCGCGTCAGGGCAGAGGGACTGGACTTTCAAGTTCTGGTGAATCAAAAGAAAGTAGCTTTGGCCATTGGCAAAGCAGGGAGAGAGTGGAACCCAGATCAGTGGGATGGTGATGTGTGGAATTCAACTGACTCCGAAAACATCACCGATCCCGAGTCTGAGGATGAACATTTCCATGGAAAGAGGGAAATGGCTCCTCTTAACCCAGTGAACGTTCATCCTATATATCGGAGACGGACTGTAGAGACAGCGACAGGTAAACGGAATGAGAATGCGGTAGAGGATTACAGTCAGCAGGAGCTTAATGATCATCATGATCGTTATTCTCAAAAGCCAAATGAATCCCTGGTAGCTTGGGCAGTCAGATTACGGGAGATGGGGGCTCATGTAGTACAGGTGGACGCTGTGGATACTCAGTCATGGCCTGTAGTGAAGGAGGCAGTCCGTGCCTTGATGATCCAGCCACCACATGTGGTGTGAAGTATGCTTGATGTTGTGGCTATGGCTTTGCGGCATAAGGGTATGTGCACACGCTGCGGATTGGGGGGCGGATTTGGCCGCGCGGATTTTGTAAAATCCGCAAGTAAATCTGTAGGTCAAAAGACCTGCGGTTTCACCTGCGGATTGCTCTGCGGTTTCACCTGCAGATTGCTCTGCGGTTTTACCTGCGGATTGCTCTGCGGTTTCACCCGCGGATTGCTCTGCGGTTTCACCTGTGGATTGCTCTGCGGTTTTACCTGCGGATTGCTCTGCGGTTTTACCTGCGGATTGCTCTGCGGTTTCACCTGCGGATTGCTCTGCGGTTTCACCTGCGGATTGCTCTGCGGTTTTACCTGCGGATTGCTCTGCGGTTTTACCTGCGGATTGCTCTGCGGTTTCACCTGCGGATTGCTCTGCGGTTTCACCTGCGGATTGCTCTGCGGTTTCACCCGCGGATTGCTCTGCGGTTTCACCCGTGGATTGCTCTGCGGTTTTACCTGCGGATTGCTCTGCGGTTTTACCTGCGGATTGCTCTGCGGTTTCACCTGCGGATTGCTCTGCGGTTTCACCTGCGGATTGCTCTGCGGTTTTACCTGCGGATTGCTCTGCGGTTTCACCTGCGGATTGCTCTGCGGTTTCACCTGCGGATTGCTCTGCGGTTTCACCTGCGGATTGCTCTGCGGTTTTACCTGCGGATTGCTCTGCGGTTTTACCTGCGGATTGCTCTGCGGTGTCACCTGCGGATTGCTCTGCGGTTTCACCTGCGGATTGCTCTGCGGTTTTACCTGCGGATTGCTCTGCGGTTTCACCTGCGGATTGCTCTGCGGTTTCACCTGCGGATTGCTCTCAATGGAGGAGATGGCAAACCGCAGCGGAATCCGCAGAATGACATGTCAATTCTTTCTGCAGTTTCAAAACCGCAGAAAAACCGCGCGGAAAAATCTGCACCGTCTGCACTGCGGTTTTTAATTCCCATAGGGAATAACGGTACTGTACACCGCAGCAGAATCCGCAGCGCGTGCCCACACCCTAAATAGCCATCGGAGGCGGACTGGCCGCCCAATGAAAAACCATGGCTTACGTTAAAAGATTGTGCTCAGAGGTTGAAGGAGGAGGTCATGAAAAATGCTATTTCCGCAAACACCTATGATGATTATATGCAAGTAGGTGTAAGTGTATCTGTTAGGAATCGCATCGTTGGACATGCCCCTCCAGCTTATACACACGTCATGGTGACGCTAATGGTAAATCAGACTGGGGAAACAATCGCCAATACACTGGAGGCAATACGAGAGCTAAGGGATCTGGGAGACTGGGGTCCCAAACAAAAAGGGAATTTTCCCGCTGAAGAGCAGCGATACAGTGACAAAAGTCCTTACAATCCTAGACCCCGTATTACCCGGAAATATATGTTTAGGGCCTTAATAAAGGATGGCGTCCACAGGGAGAGAATAGACGGGACTGGTACTGGAGAGATGTGGAAACTGTATCACAAGAGAGGAATAAAAAGCCGAATGTTTCCCATAATGGAGAGGTCACAGTAAAAGATTCTGAGTCTCCACAGCAGGGGCGAGACAGGACACGGGGAGAGAGAGGGGACACGGGGAGAGAGAGAGAGAGGACACGGGAAGAGAGAGACAGGACACGGGGAGAGAGACAGGACACGGGGAGAGAGAGGACACGGGAAGAGACACAGGACACGGGGAGAGAGAGACAGGACACGGGGAGACAGAGACAGGACACGGGGAGACAGAGACAGGACACGGGGAGACAGAGACAGGACACGGGGAGAGAGAGACAGGACACGGGGAGAGAGAGACAGGACACGGGGAGACAGAGACAGGACACGGGGAGAGAGAGACAGGACACGGGGAGAGAGAGAGAGGACATGGGAAGAGAGAGACAAGACACGGGGAGAGAGACAGGACACGGGGAGAGAGAGGACACGGGAAGAGACACAGGACACGGGGAGAGAGACAGGACACGGGGAGACAGAGACAGGACACGGGGAGACAGAGACAGGACACGGGGAGAGAGAGACAGGACACGGGGAGAGAGAGACAGGACACGGGGAGAGAGAGACAGGACACGGGGAGACAGAGACAGGACACGGGGAGACAGAGACAGGACACGGGGAGACAGAGACAGGACACGGGGAGACAGAGACAGGATACGGGGAGACAGAGACAGGATACGGGGAGACAGAGACAGGACACGGGGAGAGAGAGACAGGACACGGGGAGACAGAGACAGGACATGGGGAGACAGAGACAGGACACGGGGAGAGAGAGGATACGGGGAGAGAGAGGGCCCACAAAGCCCACAGCACCGGGGACTGAGGATCTTTATGCTGAAATGAAAGCCTTGATACAGGAAAGCCCATATGAAGAGGTTATCATTTGATCCTTCCAAGATGTCATCATCTAAAATGGAGGATCAATGGAAGGAAAAAGATAAGAGTTATTGACTTACTGGCCACGCCCCACACATGGATAGACGCCCCCATGTAGATTTGGTGATTGACTGGAAAAATAAAAACAGGCAGCATGTGTCATGGGGTTACCGTGACAGTGTGGAGCCAGAAGACCGCAGCCTCTGATTGCTCCTACTCCAGCGCTGAGAAGAAGCACTTCTCCTTCATTTTAAATGTTTATTTCTTTTGGCAGAACAGAGGTTAATTGGCCATGTTGGAAATCCCTGTGCTCACAGCTGAGCTCGGTTAGCCACTCTTTTCCCCTTTATAATCTGGGCTCTGTTACTAATCCTTGTCAGAGCTAGCATTTGCTGCATGGCTAATGCCCCGATGCACTCCTCTGTTACATGTGAGTGAATATTTGTATGCCTGGAGATTTCTGTTAACCCTTGTCTGTGTTGCCTTGTTTATCAGGTTGGTGTACAGCGGTGCACAGTAGCGCCCCCTCTTACCTGAGTGGGAAAAGAGAACAGACAGAGGGCTAACTCAGGAGATAAGGCAAGAGTCGAGGCCTTATGTGGTACCTTGCATAAATAATGCATGGCTCAAAATAGCCAAGGGTGGATTGTAGTGTGAACATAAAGATGGATATTTTGAATCCATATTTAAAGACACAGAATGCATTCAGACCATTACAGGGCAGCATTGCTGGTCATACAGATACAGACAATGTTCATAGTGACACAATCTTGAGAACTGTTTACTCCATTGTCTGAAAGCTTTTACCTCACATATAATTCTATGTTTGTTATTGTAAAACATGGAGGTTTATTTAACCTCTGTCTGTTGTGGACTCATGTTATCTTGGGAGCTTTATGAATTGTGTGGGGTTATTGCCCCATTGTCTGATGCTTGCCTTGTATCTCTAGTTCATCTCATCACAAAAGTTGGCCACTAGAGGGCGACACTGAACCAGAGTTGCACCTAGTGCAAATCACTATGTAAGGCCAGAGAAACAGGACTAAGAAGCAGAAAGTTGGGTGCCTGTACTTCTATGTGTTTCATAAGTGGGGACGCCCGTGCAGCGTGGTGAATTTTCCAGGGGTTCTCTGTCTTGGTGTTGCTTCTCTGATATTCCAGATGGATGATGTATGAAAAGCTCCTTGGTGATGATGTGAGTGTATGTACTGAACCTTTACATGTATTTAATCTTTATATGTACTGAACCTTTATATGTTAAAATATAGCAAAGTGGACGCAATCATACTATTCCTTTAATTTTGTACTTTGAAATAAAATTGCGTTAAATCGCAAGTAGTAGCCTTCTTTAAAACCATATCCAAACCTTAATGTTAAAAATTTGGCAATACACCCCCATAATATGTCTGCTATATATAGCATAGGTGACCCCAGACTGGAACATAAAGAGTACAGGAGACACCCGAGCAGGGAGGGTGTGAACACTTATGTAGGCCACGAAGCAGCAATCATACAACTTACCTCAATGCTCTTGCAAATTTCTTCCATCTGTGAGATGATGGCCTGGATGCGGTCGTTCCCGGCCACCAGCATGGCGATGCCGTCACTGAGGTCGCTCTGTGGATACACGGGTGTCACTAGGGCTGCAGCACTCTCATTCATTTTTAGCAAACATTTACGGGGACAAGAGGAAAAATCCACCTAAATAGTCTACTAAATGTCAAGAACAACCAGACCGTACACAGAGGCAGCAAGACCCAGGAGTCAGCGCACTGCCGATGGGTCTGATCATTGGCCCCCCAACAGGCGGAGGGCCGGAGAAGGGGACCGAAAACCAGCCAACCCACTGCATTCTCCACTGCACCAGTGGCCAAAGATGGGATGATGGTACCTTCTGTCTTTTGTAGATGCTGGACAGTGGGGCCACCTCACAGTCCTTGTGGGCTCCAAACACCTTGCACATGGAGCAGGTTGGGGTCTCACACGTCAGGCAGTAGATGTTAATCTTCTCATCCTCGTGCTCCTCACACATCAGGTGCTGCTCTGACTTGGTGTTGAGAGGCCTGAAAGACAATGATAGACATCGGGGGCCAACACAGAAATATGGGGGTCTACTCTACAGGAAAACTAAACAGAGAGCCACACCAGATGTTCTCCACCTACATCTCAGATAATTCCCATCATATGGAAGTTATGGCTGAACTCTGCACTGATTAATAAGGAATAAGAACAAGAGGAAGGATCAGGAATCACAATATAATTCTCTATGGAGCCACCACCAGAGGGAGCGCTCCACACACAGATGTATACAAGCACTGTAGAGGTCAGTATACTGACGCCTCACCAGTGATGGACAGTGGGTGCGGAAAGTATTCAGACCCCTTTAAATGTTTCACTCTTTGTTTCATTGCAGCCATTTGGTAAATTCAAAAAAGTTCATTGTTTTTCTCATTAATGTGCACTCTGCACCCCATCTTGACTAAAAAAACAGAAATGTAGAAATTTTTGCAAATTTATTAAAAAAGAAAAACTGAAATATCACATGGTCATAAGTATTCAGCCCCTTTGCTTAGACACTCCTATGTAAGTCACATGCTGTCCATTTCCTTGTGATCCTCCTTGAGATGGTTCTACTCCTTCATTGGAGTCCAGCTGTGTGTAATTACACTGATAGGACTTGATGTGTAAAGGCGCACACCTGTCTATATAAGACCTCACAGCTCACAGTGCATGTCAGACCAAATGAGAATCACGAGGTCAAAGGAACCGGCCAAGGAGCTCAGAGACAGAATTGTGGCAAGGCACAGATCTGGCCAAGGTTACAAAAGAATTTCTGCAGTACTCAAGGTTCCTAAGAGCACAGTGGCCTCCATAATCCTTAAATGGAAGAAGCTTGGGACCACCAGAAGTCTTCCTAGACCTGACCGTCCAGCCAAACTGAGCAATCATGGGAGAAGAGCCTTGGTGAGAGAGGTAAAGAAGAACCCCAAGATCACTGTGGCTGAGCTCCACAGATGCAGGGAGATGGGAGAAAGTTCCACAAAGTCAACTATCACTGCAGCTCTCCACCAGTCGGGCCTTTATGGCAGAGTGGCCTGACGGAAGCCTCTCCTCAGTGCCAGACATATAAAAGCCCGCATAGAGTTTGCTAAAGACCACATGAAGGACTCCCAGATGATGAGAAATAAGTTTCTCTGGTCTGATGAGACGAACATAAAACTTTCTGGTGATAATTCTAAGAGGTATGTGTGGTGAAAACCAAGCACTGCTCATCATCTGCCCAATACAATCCCAACAGTAAAACATGGTGGAGGTAGCATCATGCTATGGGGGGTGTTTTTCAGCTGCAGGGACAGGACAACTGGTTGCTATTGAAGGAAACATGAATGCGGCCAAGTACAGAGATATCCCGGATGAAAACCTCTTCCAGAATGCTCTGGACCTCGGACTTGGCTGAAGGTTCACCTTCCAACAAGACAATGACCCTAAGCACACAGCTAAAATAACAAAGGAGTGGCTTCAGAACAACTCTGTGACCATTCTTGACTGGCCCAGCCAGAGCCCTGACCTAAACCCAACAGAGCATCTCAGGTGAGACCTGAAAATGGCTGTCCACCAACATTGACCATCCAACCTGACGGAACTGTAGAGGATCTGCAAGGAAGAATGGCCGAGGATCCCCAAATAAAGGGGTGAAAAACTTGTGGCATCATTCCCAAGAAGACTCATGGCTGCACTAGCTCAAAAGGTGCGTCTCCTCAATATTATTATTATTTATTGTTATAGCGCCATTTATTCCATGGCGCTTTACATGTAAGGAGGGGTATACATAATAAAAACAAGTACAATAATCTTAAACAATACAAGTCATAACTGGTACAGGGGAAGAGAGGACCCTGCCCGTAAGGCTCACAATCTTCAAGGGATGGGTGATAATACAGTAGGCGAGGGTAGAGCTGGTCGTGCAGCGGTTAGGTCGATCGGTGGTTACTGCAGGTTATAGGCTTGTCGGAAGAGGTGGGTCTTCAGGCTCTTTTTGAAGGTTTCGATGGTAGGTGAGAGTCTGATATGTTGTGGTAGAGAGTTCCAGAGTAGGGGTGATGCACGAGAGAAATCTTGTATGCGATTGTGGGAAGAGGAGATAAGAGGGGAGTAGAGAAGGAGATCTTGTGAGGATCGGAGGTTGCGTGCAGGAAAGTACCAGGAGACGAGGTCACAGATGTATGGAGGAGACAGGTTGTGGATGGCTTTGTATGTCATGGTTAGGGTTTTGTAATGGAGTCTCTGGGCAATGGGGAGCCAGTGAAGGGATTGACAGAGGGGAGAAGCTGGGGAATAGCGGGGGGACAGGTGGATTAGTCGGGCAGCAGAGTTTAGAATAGATTGGAGGGGTGCGAGATTGTTTGAGGGGAGGCCACAGAGCAGGAGGTTGCAGTAGTCAAGGCGAGAGATGATGAGGGCATGGACTAGGGTTTTTGCAGATTCTTGGGTGAGGAATGAACGGATTCGTGAAATATTTTTGAGTTGAAGTCGGCAGGAAGTGGAAAGGGCTTGGATATGTGGTTTGAAGGAGAGATCAGCGTCAAGGATTATTCCGAGGCAGCGAGCTTGTGGGACTGGGGAGAGTGGGCAGTCATTTACTGTAATTGATAGGTTCGTAGGGGGGTGATGTGAGATGGGGGAAAGATGATGAATTCTGTTTTGTCCATGTTGAGTTTCAGAAATCTAGCGGAGAAGAAGGATGAAATAGTGGACAGACATTGAGGGATTCTGGTTAGTAGGGAGGTGATATTTGGTCCAGAGATGTAGATCTGTGTGTCATCAGCGTAGAGATGATACTGAAAGCCATGAGATTCTATGAGCTGTCCCAGGCCAAGGTGTAAATAGAGAACAGCAGGGGCCCAAGGACTGAACCTTGTGGGACTCCGACAGATAGGGGGCGAGGTGAGGAGGTGGTGTGTGAGTGGGAGACGCTGAATGTCCGGTCTGTTAGGTATGATGAGATCCAGGATAGGGCCAAGTCTGTGATGCCGAGGGATGAGAGAGTCTGTAATAATAGGGAATGGTCCACTGTGTCAAAGGCAGCCGACAGGTCCAGGAGGAGGAGGACAGAGTAGAGTGTCGCTTGCTCTTGGCGGTTAAGAGGTCATTGGTGACCTTAGTAAGGGCAGTTTCAGTGGAGTGGTGTGACCGGAAGCCAGATTGTAAGCGGTCGAAGAGGGAGCAAGAAGAGAGATGGGAGGACAGTTCAAGATAGACGTGTTGTTCCAGTAGCTTGGAGGCGTAGGGGAGAAGTGATATAGGGCGATAGCTAGATACAGAGGATGGGTCAAGAGAGGGCTTTTTGAGGATAGGTGTGATGGAGGCATGTTTAAAGCTCAATACTGAGCAAAGGGGCTGAAGACATGACCATGTGAGATTTCAGTTTTTCTTTTTTAATAAATTTGCAAAAATTTCTAAGTTTCTGTTTTTTTTCAGTCAGGATGGGGTGCAGAGTGCACATTAATGAGAAAAAATGAACTTTTATGAATTTACCAAATGGCTACAATGAAACAAAGAGTGAAAATGTAAAGGGGTGTGAATACTTTCCGTACGCACTGTATATACAGTGATATCACTGCTCTATGTCCTGGTGATCTGGGTGTAGTACTGATCACTATAGTGACCTCTCACAGGTGATGGGAGAGGGAATCAGATCCTGCTCGGCTGGGGTGGGCAGATGAGGGGCAGCCCACTGCAGGACTCAGCATGGGTGGCGGGCTCCTTGGGGAACATTGGTTGCAATCTCCATCGCCTTGAACGACACAATCGTCCACCTCCTCTCCATCTACCATAGCATTGACCATTTCCTGGGTTCTGGCCTTGGTGCCACTAGCCATCCTTGTACTCTTTGGTTACTGACACAGAGATGCGACCCTTGCACCCACACACTTTATATTATTATTTGCACTCTGACAGTCTAGTGCTGGGCTGATCTTAAGACCCCAGCAGCAAAAGCTACAGCTGGTAGTCTCTAGTGTGTGGGAGTAGGGGTCCCACACACACACACACACACACACACTATCTCAATCCCACCGCTGTGCCACCACTTGTAAGGAAAACGCCCGCGCACACGAGAGGAGCCGGAGATATGGATATCACACCGCCATCACCAACCTGTGATGGAGCTTACACAGTCACAGCTCTCTGGCACCCCCTTACCCTCAGGTTAGTCAAGGAACTGCACCTTGGATAAGTAGTCGCCGAAGAGGCTGCCCTGTCACATACTGGTTATCGGGGCACTCTGCAGTGAGGGCGGTATATATAGCACCAGTTCCAGGCCGGGAATATATACACTGCTCAAAAAAATAAAGGGAACTCTTAAACAACAGAATATAACTCCAAGTAAATCAAACTTCTGTGAAATTAAACTGTCCCCTTAGGAAGCAACACGGATTGACGATCAATTTCACATGGTGTTGTGCAAATGGAATAGACAACAGATGGAAATTATTGGCAATTATCAAGACACCCTCAATAAAGGAGTGGTTCTGCAGGTGGGGACCACAGACCACATCTCAGTACCAATGCTTTCTGGCTGATGTTTTGGTCACTTTTGAATTTTGGTTGTGCTTTCATACTCGTGGTAGCATGAGACGACTCTACAACCCACACAAGTGGCTCAGGTAGTGCAGCTCATCCAGGATGGCACATCAATGCGAGCTGTGGCAAGAAGGTTTGCTGTGTCTGTTAGCGTAGTGTCCAGAGGCTGGAGGCGCTACCAGGAGACAGGCCAGTACACCAGGAGACATGGAGGGGGCCGTAGGAGGGCAACAACCCAGCAGCAGGACCGCTACCTCCGTCTTTGTGCAAGGAGGAACAGGAAGAGCACTGCCAGAGCCCTGCAAAATGACCTCCAGCAGGCCACACAGATGA
Organism: Dendrobates tinctorius; assembly: GCF_039654945.1. NCBI lineage: Eukaryota > Metazoa > Chordata > Amphibia > Anura > Dendrobatidae > Dendrobates > Dendrobates tinctorius. The sequence continues at coordinate 5,929,425 of NW_027361918.1, read as the reverse complement.
AAGCAGGTTCACACTGAGCACATGTGACAGATGTGACAGAGTCTGTAGACGCCGTGGAGAGCGATCTGCTGCCTGCAACATCCTTCATCCCGATTTGGCAGTGGGTCAGTAATGGTGAGGGGTGGCATTTCTTTGGAGGGCCGCACAGCCCTCTATGTGCTCGCCAGAGGTAGCCTGACTGCCATTAGGTACCGAGATGAGATCCTCAGACCCCTTGTGAGACCATATGCTGGTGTGGTTGGCCCTGGGTTCCTCCTCCTAATGCAGGACAATGCCAGACCTCATGTGGCAGGAGTGTGTCAGCAGTTCCTGCAAGATGAAGGCATTGAAGCTATGGACTGACCTGCCTGTTCCCCAGACCTGAATCCGATTGAGCACATCTCGGACATCATGTCTCGCTCCATCCACCAACGTCACGTTGCACCACAGACTGTCCAGGAGTTGGCAAATGCTTTACAGGTCTGGGAGGAGATCCCTCAGGAAACCATCCGCAGCCTCATCAGGAGCATGCCCAGGCGTTGTACAGTAGGGAGGTCATACAGGCACGTGGAGGCCACACACAATACTGAGCATCTTTTCCTTGTCATGAGGCATTTCCACTGAAGTTGTATCAGCCTGTAATTTGATTTTCCACTTTGATTTTGAGTATCCTTCCAAATCCAGACCTCCATGGCATATTCATTTTGATTTACATTATTATGTTTTATTGTTCTGAACACATTCCACTATGCAATGAATAAAAATCTGCAACTGGAATATTTCATTCAGAGATATCTAGGATGTGGTATTTTAGTGCTCCCTTTATTTTTTTGAGCAGTGTATATATACCTCTGGTCTGTCACTGCCAGGATCCTCCAATAACACCAGGATGGTATGCTGCCACCAGTTCCTCGCTAGATATAAGCCCGATCCGTTATCAAGCTTATAACGGGTGAGAAACCAACCCCAGGTAGCGTATAAGTACTAGCCGGACTCACGGACGAGGGAAATCTGGTTTCGAGATAAAAGAGCAGCCAAAGATTAATTGATAGTTTAATTGCTGAAAGGCACACTAGATAATACAAATATATACAGAGTAATATACAGAGATTACAGCCAGAGCTGCAGATAAAAGCAGTGTACAGGTATGGGATTGCAGCTAGCTGTATGTGTCACGTTACCGTTTCTTATAGCATGTGGGCCCCAGGGAAGCGCTGAGTCCACAGGTCCTTCCTTAGCTCCTCACGTAATGTGACGCGGCTTCCATGGCAGAACAAAGAAAAGACTAAAGGTGTGCAGCTAGCTTTTAACCCCTAGCTCGCCCCCTCCCATATTTGCCACCGCCCCTCTGGGTTGAATTGAATTTTCCTCCCTTTACCTCCTCGCTGAAATAATTCCCAATATCTAGGCTGGGTCACTTCTTCCTAGCGGAAGGTCCAAACGGGACGAGTGATGTCTCAACGGGTTTGTTGGGGCTGGACCGATACAGAGAGTCCAAACTTGGGTCGGCTAAGTGGTTCTTGAGATCCAGTCTCGATAGCTCGGTATTGAGGACCGCTAGAGCAATATGAGACACAGGTTTCTGGTGGTATGTTGGACTTAACCCTGAGATGCATGGTACTTTCATAATTAATCTCTAGATGTCGGTGACGCTCGGTCTAGAGTTTTCCTTTGAAGTAGGCAGACTTTGCTGTAGTACTGATCACTATAGTGACCTCTCATCAATGATGTATATACAGTGATATCACCGCTCTATGTCCTGGTGGTCTGGGTGTAGTACTGATCACTATACTGACCTCTCACCAGTGATTTATTTACCTGGACGACTCTTGCTTGTAGATATCGATTATATTTTCCACCAGTAGATTTCGTTGTAGCCCGTACACGCCATGTCTGTCCAGCACAACCTCATGTCGACATGAGGGGCAGCGGAATCGTCCCCCTGAAGAGACGGTGCTGGAACCACGCGACTGCCAGAGAGGATTTGAAGCCTACAGAGACAATCAGGGACTGCGTCAAGAATCATGGAATGTCTGAGCTGGCTGTCAACTCTGGACATATCTGGAATGAAGCACAATGTATCTAAGTTCACATAGAAGTTGTGACAGATAATTGCCCATTAACCCATCTCTGTAGTAACACCTCTGTATCCTTTTACCTCTGTAGACTGTTACCTCTGTAGACTGTTACCTCTGTAGACTGTTACCCCTTGTTGCACTTTCATCGTATTTTCCCCTTTTTGGGGTGGGTCGCAGCTAGTGATACCACCCTGTCATCTAGAATGAAACTGGGATTTTTGTTTATAATCTGTTCCCTCTGTAGACTATTAACTCTGCAGTCTGTTCCCTCTGCAGTCTGTTCCCTCTGCAGTGCGGCAGATAGCTGTCGGGTGCCACTCCAGGGAGGTGTCTGGCTGTGGCTGCTGATCCCACTCGGGGACAAGTCACTTGGACAGGTATGACTAACAGGCAGGCTGAGACACAGGGCAAGCAGGCATGGCTTGGAGACACAGGGCAAGCAGGCACGGCTTGGAGACACAGGGCAAGCAGGCACGGCTTGGAGACACAGGGCAAGCAGGCACGGCTTGGAGACACAGGGCAAGCAGGCACGGCTTGGAGACACAGGGCAAGCAGGCACGGCTTGGAGACACAGGGCAAGCAGGGACGGCTTGGAGACACAGGGCAAGCAGGCACGGCTTGGAGACACAGGGCAAGCAGGCACGGCTTGGAGACATAGTGCAAGCAGGCACGGCTTGGAGACACAGGGCAAGCAGGCACGGCTTGGAGACACAGGGCAAGCAGGCACGGCTTGGAGAAACAGGGCAAGCAGGCACGGCTTGGAGACACAGGGCAAGCAGGCACGGCTTGGAGAAACAGGGCAAGCAGGCACGGCTTGGAGAAACAGGGCAAGCAGGCACGGCTTGGAGAAACAGGGCAAGCAGGCACGGCTTGGAGAAACAGGGCAAGCAGGCACGGTATATGAGGGAACAGGTTTAAAGTTTTGATCTCAGATGATTATTTATGTGAAATCTCTTTGTGCTTCATATATTGCACTATCATGGGCCGATTATGACATAACTGTATAGCTTTTCCCTTTATTATGTGAGATATCGCCTCTCGTTGTTGCTTCCGCTTGGTGTCCCTTGATGGTGTTTTGCTTTTTTTTAATGTAATTTTAAATTTGACATTTAATAAACTATATATTTTTTATCTGCATGTGCATTGGGATCTCTTCACATTTCCACGAGTATTACACCTCTAATGGGATTTTTGCTGTTGTTTATGTCCTATGATTTTACTGTCTCTCATAAAAAGGGCAAAGATCATGGAAATGCAGATGGACTGTCTTGGCAAGTAGAAAAGGATTACTGGAAGTCTATCACGTCTGGAAACCCCGTCTACAGCGACCTACTGCAGGATCCAGCAGCCTTCAGGGCTAATTAAGAAAGTGGAGGAATCTGATGACACGGTATTTCTTCTTAATGATGCCAGATGTAAATTCTGTAGGCCCAGAATCATAGACTGTTGTCTGAATACTGACTCTTCTTGAGGTTGAACTATTTGCAAATGGACGAATGGTTATTTACCTCTTATATCAGCTCCTACAGTTTATTGTACGGTTTTCTTTGCAAATCAGGAATACAGGGTGACTGAATAATGATATTTGCTGATATGCTGATTACACATTGTACCAGGCCATGCAGTTTGTTGATTTGCAAACATTGAAGAATAAACTATAAATATTCAAACAATGCAAATCATCCTCATCGCACCTGCCCCTTGACCAGTGAATGATGGATCTATGGACAATTGTGAACTATACAAGGAGACTTTGCCTCCGTTCCAATGGATTCTACAGGCTGTCAGCTTAGGGGACAACGTCCTCAGCTGTAAGAACACAGATCTGCTCCATTGACCATCACTAAACCCTCAGACATGTCTTGAAGAATCCAGATTGGGAAAATCAGGTCATCTAGCCACATACCTCACTGCTCTCGGTTAGCTTCCCAAGCTTGTCTTTACCTCCTCTCTTTGGGGGCCTGCCAAAAGCAGGGTGTCACTGGTGGGGGTAGTCAGCCCTGGAAGCAGCTCTAATCCCAGCGAGTCAGCGGAAGGCTGAGACTCTGTATTTGCACCATCTTGGATATTTTGCTGAAACTGTTCTATAAGCTATTGTTTGTTGGTGATTTAATAAATTATTGCCACACTGTTTTGCCCTCACCCTGTGTTGTCTGACTAGTGTTCTGACCACGGGAAAAGAGCGCGGGCATTCAGTGGTATGAGCTCTGGTACACGCAGTCTTGCTAAAGGCAGCCGGGCCAGCAGATGAGAGCACCCACTGACCCTCCACAGTCCTCTGTAGGACTTCTCCTGTATTCTTGGCGTAGTCCTCAGTAGCACCCCTCCCGTCCAATAGGTGTAGTCCTCAGTACCACCTCTCCTGAACACTGGGTGTAGATATCAGTACCCCCCCTCTCATACACTGAGTGTAGTCCTCAGTACCACTCCCCCTCCTTACTGGGTGTAGTCCTCGGTACCCCCTCTCCCGTACACTGGGTGCGATCCTCGGTACCCCCTCTCCCGTACACTGGGTGCGATCTTCGGTACCCCCTCTCCCGTACACTGGGTGCGATCCTCGGTACCCCCTCTCTCGTACACTGGGTGCGATCCTCGGTACCCCCCTCTCCCGTACACTGGGTGCGATCCTCGGTACCCCCCTCTCCCGTACAATGGGTGCGATCCTCGGTACCCCCTCTCCCGTACACTGGGTGCGATCCTCGGTACCACACCGCCTCTCCCGTACACTGGTCTCCTGTATACTGGGTGTAGTCCTCAGTACCTGTATCTTCTGTATGTGTGGACACTATCACATCTTGGTGATGGGTGAATGTGTAGATTCCGCAGTCATGTGATAATTACATAACAGGTGATATTTTCCCATGTTGTGTTTTTTTTTCACTGATCTTTTCTTACAAGGAATCTGACCTTTTGCTCCTCACTACTGGCCGTCTCTGTACACTGACCTAGGCGTAAGTTAGGGCCAGGCCTTTCCTAGCAGCAGGATGTCCAATGTGCTGGAGCAACAAGCTTGCGCATGGTTACAGTTCCCGATCTCTGGGTCCTTGTTTTGTCCTGGGGTAAAGACATAATGCGGTGGCGATCGGTCCAATAATGGATCCTCCTTCGAGGGCCCCAGGGCCCGAACTGGGGAGCTCGCCCAGGACACTGGACTCGATTATTAGTTCATTCACTAATGTCTAAGGAAAATCTGGCAAATTTGACACCTTTAGTAATGCGGAGGGCAGCGGACGCCCATAGACACCACCGGGGCGGCACAGACGAACATAGAGGACACGTCCATGGACTAGCAAAAAAAGACGTCTTAGGACTAGGGAAAAATAAAAAATTTGTGTCACATATAATCCCTTAAAATATATAAATTTTAATAATTACTTTTTAAAAGAACACCGCCCAGTGTGTGAGACCAAAAAAAAAATCGTCTTAGGATACACAAAATTACAAAAAGAACAGTTCTAATAAACACAGACTGATAATATCAATAAAGCAACCTCAAGGGTCCTTGGTTTACCCTTAACTGACCACTGCCTAACTGTGGAGGTCGGCACCCTAAGGAGGACGCGGCTTAGCGCCCCCACCCAGCAATGGCTGTCCCAATCTCTCTTTAGTAATCCACAGGTAGGTATGATGTCCGTGTGGAGCAACCACAAAACCTTCTAAGGGAAAGAGACAATAGAGCAATGAATACAAAGCCCACAATAGAAAGTGTAACCTAATGTGCAGGATACAGACAGAGGTATACACAACCAACGGAAGGAAGTAACGGCACTTATCCCAGGTAGATCTCGCCCCCGACGCGTTTCCCCGGCCATGTGGTTCATCAGGAGGCCCGATAGGAACCTGGCTATGCCAGAGATAACAGGTGCTCCAATAGAGAAAGCATGCCCCAAACAACCTATGCTCAGGGGATTTATATATCCCTCAGAGGTCAGGGGATCAATGAAAAAAATCAGACACCCACCTGAAAGCTAGTGGTATAAACACTGGGTCTCTTTGGGTTTCTGTAGTATTCCGCCATATTAGCGTGGTCCATAATAAGCATATGGCCGTATCATCATCAGAGAGGCGGCCGGATAGCAGGGTGTGCTTAGGAGGTAATGCACCAGGTTGCAGAGCCAAGAGATAATGGCACTCTGCGATACAGATGACCGACGTACCCCGCCGATATGCGTTCCAGGGTGGAACGCACAGGAAGCACCAAGGACTTCCTGTAATGGGAGGAATATTTCGGGTCATGAGCAACCAGACATGCGTTCCACGCTGGAACACATCAGACAGAGCCATAGCCTACTTCCGGTGATATTTGCAGATGGTAAAAGGCATGCGCGTCGGTGACAGAATCCCCAATGTCATGAAGGTGCTGACAAATTTTGAAAATTGCTAAAAAATAACAGTAGAATAATTTTTATAAAGTTGCATTTGTTTTTAACCACTGTGAGACAGTGACCGGCTTTGTTGTAAATGGCCGGTGTCGCAGAGGAGAAGGTACTCTGCGCCGTAAGCCTGGAATGTTGCTCTGGGACCTGTAGTTCTACGAGCCTTGTTTTTGTGTATAAGGGCGGCTTACAGGGTTAGCCGGAGAGCTGTGCGGGACTGGCTAACCACACACACCTACCACCTATGGAGGTGGTTTTCAGCTACATAATGTGACTGTGGTTTGGTCACATGACCTGTGTTGTAAGGTCCTGACAGAGGACAGGTCTCTGTGTGTTGGAAGGTCCTGCGGTGGACCGGATTCCCAAAGAGCACATGGTGAGGCCATGGACCTGGATGGTCACTGTGTTGGAAGGTCCTGCGGTGGACCAGATTCCCAAAGAGCACATGGCGAGGCCATGGACCTGGATGGTCACTGTGTTGGAAGGTCCTGCGGTGGACCAGATTCCCAAAGAGCACATGGCGAGGCCATGGACCTGGATGGTCACTGTGTTGGAAGGTCCTGCGGTGGACCAGATTCCCAAAGAGCACATGGCGAGGCCATGGACCTGGATGGTCACTGTGTTGGAAAGTCCTGCGAGTGGACCGGATTCCTGAAGAGCAAAGTGTGAGACCAGGTAGCTGCAGAGTCTGTGATGGCTGACTGTGTTGGGGAAGCTACTGATCTTCTAAGGGTCTGGAACTGTTCGGGTGGGACCTTGCTGAACAATCGTATGGTATAGTGATCCTAGTAAGGCAGCTTCCTCGGGAACCTAGGACTGACAAGGAGTCAGCGTGTGGCGGAGCTCCTGGAAGGTAACCCAGAGTGTGGGGAACTGTGTGTACTGACGAGGGTCAGTTAATGAACTGTGCGGTCACCCACGGTAACTGGACGGAGTGAGGTCCAGCGTGTAGAGACTGCAATCTAATGTTGTGTGTCATGGAGTAAAACTGAAAGAGACATTGGCACCACATGCGTTCGCCCACGGTAACTGGACAAAGAAGTCCGGCATGATTAGTGATGGTGACTTAAAGCCGTGAACTATGAAGTGCTATGGACTATGTGTTAGGTCTGTGATGTGTAACATGGACTACAGTGGCTTATCCCGAGAAAGCGTTCCTGTGTGCCTTCATCCTGTTGCCAAGCGAGTGTCCCCCAACACACTCAGTAAGCGCTGTCTTACACCACCCATATATAAGCATTTTCAAAAGATAACAAAGCGACAGAGAATATGAAATAAAGACAACAAATCGACATAACCTGATAAAATAAAACCATAAATAATACTTAAGATAAATTCCCTGCAATAGAGACCCAACTAAATACAATGTTGGGAAAAAACATATGGAGTCCATTATAGAATCAACCATAATCACAATAGCAGAAGGAAATGCCAAACTTCATCTTCTCAAAGTTTTAACAAAGTGGAGAAATCTAGAGTATGGGTGATTCAGATAAAGCATGTGTAAGAAAGGCATTCATTAGACCCCTGGGAGACCAGGACGGCATCCTGAAAATCCACTCTGCCTCACGCTTCAGGGTGACCTCATCAAAGTCGCCTCTTACTCTGGATTTGACCAGTTCAACCATAGAGGAGATATCACCCGAACGTCCGCCATATACATTATTGATGTGGGGGGCGACAGGGGTGTCCCGTTGATTTCCCATGTCGCCCAGGTGCTCTCATTTTGCCAATGTAGTCCAAGGGGCACGTGCGTGTGGCTCTGTAGACAAGCCCCATGGACCTACAATTGCCAAAATCTCTGGTGTAGAATGTCAAACCATTCGCCGCACTACAAAAAGTTTTAGTGTACATTTGGTCATGACTCAGCACCTAGTACAGTTTCCACACCTAAAATAACCACATGGTTTCTATCAAGCCAGGTACCAGCCTGTGTAGGTCTCTGATAAAGGCTATGTACCAGCTTGCCACCACTACCTCTCCTATATGTGATGTTCGGTGTTGGCGTTATCAGATCTTTAAGATTCGGGTCTGCCAATAGGACTCCCCAGTGTTTTTTAAAAATTTGATAGACCCTCTCAGCTTGATTGTGATATGTGCCGATCATTCTGACCACATGGTCATTCAAGTCACAATCTCAGGTTTCGTTTTTTCACTAAGGAGAGATGATCGGATGATCTGTGCCGGCAAAGAGCCTCGTCTTATGGTTTATCCAAAACACTGCTGGGGTAACCCGGCTCCCTGAACCTATGATAGAGATCCCTCGCGTCTTCTAAAAGTCCCCATATGGGAACAGTTCCTCCTTAGACGGAGGAACTGTCCTTTTGGCATCCCCTTTTTGAGAGGAACTGGGTGATGGCTTTCCCGTTGCAACAAGCTGTTAGTTGCCGTCGGCTTATGATAGGTGCAGGTACTGATTCCTCCATCTGGATTCTTCGAGAGAGTCAGGTCCAGGAATGTGATGCTATGATTACGATGTTCAGACGTAAATCTTAGCCCAATGGTGTTCTTATTAATCTCTTCCACAAAACTGCAAAAAATGTCCATGGACTACACCACGCCCAAAGTGCCAAACAGAGGACATCCATGGACTACACTACACCGCACTGAAACATAAGGGACAGCCATGGACCACCCCACAGCGGTACTGGTGAACATAGGACAATCCACAGACTTCACCAATGCGGTAGTGCCAAACTCAAGGGACATCCACGGACTGCACCCCATTGGCGTTGCCAAACGTAGAGGACATCCATGGACTACACCATGCCGATACCGTCAAACAGAGGACATCCATAAACTACATGACATAAGCTTGAACAATTGGCAGCCATTAATAGAATGGTATTTAACAGGAAAGTATGCAAGATTCTACATCTGAGCAAGAAAAGTGAAAATTACAGTCACAGAATGGGAGGAATAGAGCCAAGCAACAGCATGTGTGAAAAAAAAACTTGGGAATACTACTAGATCACAGATTGCACATGAGTCAACAGTGTGATGCAGCAGCAACAAAAGCAAACATAGTTCTAGGCTGTATTAAGAGAAGTATACAGTCTAGATCACGTGAGGTCATTATTGTCCTCTACTCTTCCTTGGTCAGACCTCGACTGGAATACTGTGTCCAGTTCTGGGCTCCACATATTAAAAAAGACATTGAAAACCTGGAGCAAGTTCAGAGAACCAGGATGGTGAGCAGACTGCAAAGTATGTCCTATGAGGAATGGTTAAAAGATCTGGGAATGTTTAGCTGCAAACAAGAAGGTGAAGAGGAGACTTAATAGCTGTCTACAAATATCTCAAGGGCTGTCACATTGTAGAAGGATCATCTTTATTCTCATTTGCACAAGGAAAGACTAGAAGCAATGGGATGAAACAGATTAGAAAAAACTTTTTGACAGCGAGGGTGATCAATAAGTGGAACAAGCTGCCACGAGAGGTGGCGAGTTCTCCTTCAATGGAAGTCTTCAAACAGAGACTGGACAGACATCTATCTGGGATGAGTTAGTGAATCCTGTATTGAGCAGGGGGTTGGACACGATGACCTTGGAGGTCCCTTCCAACTCTGACATTCTAGAATTCTAACATAGGGAACATACATGGATTAGACCAAGCCAGTACTGACGAACATAGGGGACATTTATGGACTCCACCACACTGGTACTGACAGAGACCATCCATGGACTACACTGTATCAGCACTGCCACATGTAGGAGATCTACATGGATTACGCAGCGCTCTGAAAAGACCTAGGGGATAAAAAATTCAGAAATGCTTCAGGAACAAAGTAAAATAAAAGAGATGATCCTAAATGTCACAGAAGAAAAGTTCTGCACTCGTGAGCCCCCGTGTCCCCTGAAATCACACGGATGACGCCCTGCACTCACACTAAATCCAGCAGTGGTTCACGCACAGAGTACAGGACTACAACCCTCAATGTGCCACAGATGAACACTGCAGCCGATCACCGGAGCAGCAGTAATGTTGTCCAGGGGACATTCGATGGTTTACACACAGACTGCGGCCAATCCAGTAATGGTCCATGTACAGAAGACGACGCTGGCCCTCAGTGTCCGTAGTCACAGATGGAAAATAAGGCGAACGTCCACCGTGTACTCGGGGACACCAGCAAGGACACGTGGACAAAGAAGAACATTTAGAATTTTTGCTTTTCTAGCACTGGTACTAAAGCTGAAGTCAGAGGAAAAGATTAGGGGAATTGAAAAATTAAAGGCTAAAATGAATCTGGTGGTGGAAATCTCGTCCCGATCAGTTCTACCTGGTACAGAATGCCTTAGAAGGAATGGTAAGCCAATCAGCAGGGCCAGGACCGGCCCCGAATGTCAGAGGTGTCTACAGCCGTCTCGATGTATACACGGTGCTCGGATGACGGTGCGCTGACACAGGCGCACCATGAGCACTTCACCAGCTTCCAAAAACACCTAACGTTCAGGAGCAGGACTCGCTGAAGGTCAAAAATGATCCTAGATAAAGCAGCCGCAACTCCCACAACCCTCAGCCAGTGACGACTACACCAGAACCATCTATGTACTGTGCCGCAAGCATTCCAGTCATACTGATGCCGCGGGCACTCCATAGTCTACACCCCACAGGAATACTGATTCTGCGGGTACTCCATAGCCTATGCCCCACAGGAATACTGATGCCGCGGGCATTCCATAGTCTACACCCCACAGGAATACTGATTCTGCGGGCACTCCATAGCCTATGCCCCGCAGGAATACTGATGCCGCGGGCATTCCATAGTCTACACCCCACAGGAATACTGATTCTGCGGGCACTCCATAGCCTATGCCCCGCAGGAATACTGATGCCGCGGGCACTCCATAGCCTATGCCCCGCAGGAATACTGATGCCGCGGGCACTCCACAGCCTACGCCCCGCAGGAATACTGATGCCGCGGGCACTCCATAGTCTACGCCCCGCAGGAATACTGATGCCGCGGGCACTCCATAGCCTATGCCCCGCAGGAATACTGATGCCGCGGGCATTCCATAGTCTACACCCCACAGGAATACTGATTCTGCGGGCACTCCATAGCCTATGCCCCGCAGGAATACTGATGCCGCGGGCACTCCATAGCCTATGCCCCGCAGGAATACTGATGCCGCGGGCACTCCACAGCCTACGCCCCGCAGGAATACTGATGCCGCGGGCACTCCATAGTCTACGCCCCGCAGGAATACTGATGCCGCGGGCACTCCATAGCCTACGCCCCGCAGGAATACTGATGCCGCGGGCACTCCATAGCCTATGCCCCGCAGGAATACTGATGCCGCGGGCACTCCACAGCCTACGCCCCGCAGGAATACTGATGCCGCGGGCACTCCATAGTCTACGCCCCGCAGGAATACTGATGCCGCGGGCACTCCATAGCCTATGCCCCGCAGGAATACTGATGCCGCGGGCATTCCATAGTCTACACCCCACAGGAATACTGATTCTGCGGGCACTCCATAGCCTATGCCCCGCAGGAATACTGATGCCGCGGGCACTCCATAGCCTATGCCCCGCAGGAATACTGATGCCGCGGGCACTCCACAGCCTACGCCCCGCAGGAATACTGATGCCGCGGGCACTCCATAGTCTACGCCCCGCAGGAATACTGATGCCGCGGGCACTCCATAGCCTACGCCCCGCAGGAATACTGATGCCGCGGGCACTCCATAGCCTACGCCCCGCAGGAATACTGATGCCGCGGGCACTCCATAGCCTACGCCCCACAGGAATACTGATGCCGCGGGCACTCCATAGCCTGCGCCCCACAGGAATACTGATGCCGCGGGCACTCCACAGTCTACGCCCCACAGGAATACTGATGCCGCGGGCACTCCACAGGTATACTGAGCCGTTAGCATTCCACAGGCACCCCACAGACTACACAGCGCAGGAATACTAATGTAGCGGTCACTCCACAGCCTCCTCTTTGCAGGCACGCTGATGGCACAGGCATCACAGACTCCTCTTTTCAGACACGCTGATGGCACAGGCACCACAGACTCCTCTTTGCAGGCACACTGATGGCACAGGCACCACAGACTCCTCTTTGCAGGCACGCTGATGGCACAGGCACCACAGACTCCTCTTTGCAGGCATGCTGATGGCACAGGCACCACAGACTCCTCTTTGCAGGCATGCTGATGGCACAGGCACCACAGACTCCTCTTTGCAGGCACGCTGATGGCACAGGCACCACAGACTCCGCTTTGCAGGCACGCTGATGGCACAGGCACCACAGACTCCTCTTTGCAGGCACGCTGATGGCACAGGCACGCTGATGGCACAGGCACTCCACAGACTCCTCTTTGCAGGCACGCTGATGGCACAGGCACTCCACAGACTCCTCTTTGCAGGCACGCTGATGGCACAGGCACCAGACTCCTCTTTGCAGGCACGCTGATGGCACAGGCACTCCACAGACTCCTCTTTGCAGGCACGCTGATGGCACAGGCACTCCACAGACTCCTCTTTGCAGGCACGCTGATGGCACAGGCACTCCACAGACTCCTCTTTGCAGGCACGCTGATGGCACAGGCACCACAGACTCCTCTTTGCAGGCACGCTGATGGCACAGGCACTCCACAGACTCCTCTTTGCAGGCACGCTGATGGCACAGGCACTCCACAGACTCCTCTTTGCAGGCACGCTGATGGCACAGGCACCACAGACTCCTCTTTGCAGGCACGCTGATGGTACAGGCACTCCACAGACTCCTCTTTGCAGGCACGCTGATGGCACAGGCACTCCACAGACTCCTCTTTGCAGGCACACTGATGGTACAGGCACTCCACAGACTCCTCTTTGCAGGCACGCTGATGGCACAGGCACTCCACATACAAGAAGGTTGACCATTAGATAAAGCTGCTAATTCCAAATTAATGATCCCTTGCAACCCTCATACAATACAAACAAAGGTAAGTGATCCAAGCAGAACACATGACCACAGAAAGCCAAGGCGTCCAGCAATCGTTACCTGGAATATGTCATTGGCACACTTGCGGCACAGGTTGTGCTGGCACGGCAGGATCACCACAGGCTTGGTAAACATCTCCAAGCAGATGGGACAGATCAGTTGCTTCTCCAGGTTGTCCATTGTCTGAGTGTCCCCCCCCAAAGTCTTAAATCCTACAGCAAAATTCATCCCTGCGCAGGAGGCAGTCTGCGGAAACAACACAGGATGCAGCAGATGTCTGCACGAGACCGCCGAAAGCGCTGACGAGACCGCCGCGAGCACTGCAGAGACCTGCGCTCGCTCTAACTTTAGGGGCTCTTATCATACCCTCTGGGGCGGGACAAGATCTTAACCCCGTCCTCTTCAGGGAAATCAAATATCCCAGACCTGATGTCCACTGCTGGTGTCAACTCCTGGCCGGCCAGTGTTAACAGTGAGCATCGGGAGGGGGCCGCCGAATTCCAACAGTATTTTTAGCTGCAGGATAAGGACAGACAGTGACGGCGGATGGGGAAGGGGTGCAGCTGTCACTGACAGCAGGTGACACTGAGTCACACAATGATGCACAAAATAACAAATACACAAATATATGGCCTAAAGAATGTGGAGAGAAACGTTCCGACACCGGGGACAGCGACACACCGGGGACAGCGGCACAAGCCATTGAGGAGCACTTGTATTTTTGCATTTTTTATTAAACCTCCATTATACTAAAAGACGTTCCCCTCCTCACACGTCACAATCCGGACACAGCGCCAGCATTTATGGCGCACGACTGCGCCTGGCACCCACTCATTGGCAACGGCGCGTGCTGGTGACAAAATGAGGCATTTGGCAAATCCTTCGTCTGATTTTCTATAATCATCTGCTCAGAATGGAGATCAGCGCCGGGACAGACGGGCGAAAAATTAATGCCGCAGTAATCACACAGAGGAGGCAGGACGGGATAATACCGGGAGGAACGTCGCAGATCCGGGCTCAGGACTGTGCCATCCACCGACAGCGACTCCCAGGAATCCACGCACGTGCCTCCGGGCAGGCGGACGAGACAGAAAGCACCCGGCGCAGGTGACATATAAAAAAAAAAACCCGCAGATTGTAAAAAAACACAAGTCCTCAGACGTGAAAGTCGGAGGGTCCAGTAGAAAATCTCCAATTCAGACTCCTTGTGCAGTGCGGTGTGTGACGGCAGAGGGGACACTGGCGGCACATGACAGGGGTCCGCTGCCCCAACAATCCTATAGTCAATGGCATAAAGTCTAAATCTTCTGATGCAAATGCTTAGTGCGATATGGAAAGAAGGAGCAATCATGGCCCAGACCTCAGCCAGGGAGGAGCAGGACGAGCCTGTACAGCAGGGGTGGGAGGTCGCGTTAAGCCCCCCGTTTGGTGCAGTCGCCCTAATCACTTCATTATAAAGGAGAGTTTGTGACAGGGCGAGTCCAGTCTGCGGAAGTTCTCAACCCCTCAGAGGGACGGGAGGGAAAACACAAACAGGCAGGTCCCAGGCAGCACAGGATCCCGGGGGCACAGCCCAGACATTCCTCATACACGGACAGAAGGGCGACGGACAAGTCTTTGGTTGAGAAGTACGGTCTTCCCATTCACAGAGCGGCCCCCTCTTCATCCTTGCTGGACGGAGGAAGTAGGAGAGTTGGTGGAGGGCAAAGAGACTCTCCATCACCCCCAAAGTGCTGGAAAAGTCCCCAAGATGCTGCAGAAAGTGCTAGGAGTTGTGTACGATCACCGGTCTCTTCCGACAGAGCACTAAATTGGGGTCTCCAGAAGTGACAAGAAGGGAATCCTGTCCAATACCAGTGCTACACAGAGGATGCGGTGCACGGCCCTGTGAGGAAACACAACCTGTGATTTCGCGGGCATGAGGGACCACTTGTGGAGAAACGAGGGCCGACATTGAGGACTGGCCGGACTTACCGCATTAGGAGCTCTGCGCCTGGGGGTGGATGGAGGGTCCTGAGGACGGCTGCATGTTAATGACATCATCTACAAGAGACAAGCACAACCATTAGACGAGCAGAACCACAGGCACCGATGAGAAGACCGTGTGAAGAGCCGCTCACCATCCTCCGCCCTGATCTGAGCCTCCAGGTCCTCGGGGTTCATACACTTATAGGAATCATCCTCTTCCTCCGGAGGTTTACACCGACCACAGCAACAGCCGCAGCAGCAGCAACAGCAGCAACACGTGATGATGCCGCAGCAAATGACCAGGCCCTGGAACATACAACACTGTCCGTGAGCCATGTCCCCAGCAACCCCGAAAGAGAAAGTACTTAGCTTTAGGGGTCCCACCAACAGTGGAACCAGTCTGACCCCATGATCCCTCTCACAGTGCACAGACGGCCTTCTATATACACACCCATCACAACCCGCGGGCCAAGTCCTCACCTTGAACCACCACTTGGACATGAGGAAGTAGTACTTGACGCTCTCCTCCCCAAACTGCTCTGCCACGTAGAGACCCATGGAGCCGTACTCGTCGTAAATCTTGCGCTTGTTCTCATCGCTCAGCGTGCTGTTAGCGTTATTGATCTCCTTGAATTTCTCTGCGGCTTCGGGATTGTCTGGGTTCTTGTCTGGATGATACCGTAATGCGAGCTTCCTGTGCAGCGAGAGAGCAGAGAAGTCATCACTAGAAGGGGACCCACTGTCATGGTGTTTCTGCAGAACAGGACTGCGCTGCTGGAGAGAGCAGAGCCCCGAGCCGGGAACCCCGGTGCTGGAGAGAGCAGAGCCCCGAGCCGGGAACCCCGGTGCTGGAGAGAGCAGAGCCCCGAGCCGGGAACCCCGGTGCTGGAGAGAGACGAGCCCCGAGCCGGGAACCCCGGTGCTGGAGAGAGACGAGCCCCGAGCCGGGAACCCCGGTGCTGGAGAGAGACGAGCCCCGAGCCGGGAACCCCGGTGCTGGAGAGAGACGAGCCCCGAGCCGGGAACCCCGGTGCTGGAGAGAGACGAGCCCCGAGCCGGGAACCCCGGTGCTGGAGAGAGACGAGCCCCGAGCCGGGAACCCCGGTGCTGGAGAGAGACGAGCCCCGAGCCGGGAACCCCGGTGCTGGAGAGAAACGAGCCCCGAGCCGGGAACCCCGGTGCTGGAGAGAAACGAGCCCCGAGCCGGGAACCCCGGTGCTGGAGAGAGACGAGCCCCGAGCCGGGAACCCCGGTGCTGGAGAGAGACGAGCCCCGAGCCGGGAACCCCGGTGCTGGAGAGAGACGAGCCCCGAGCCGGGATCCCCGGTGCTGGAGAGAGACGAGCCCCGAGCCGGGAACCCCGGTGCTGGAGAGAGACGAGCCCCGAGCCGGGAACCCCGGTGCTGGAGAGAGACGAGCCCCGAGCCGGGAACCCCGGTGCTGGAGAGAGACGAGCCCCGAGCCGGGGACCCCGGTGCTGGAGAGAGACGAGCCCCGAGCCGGGGACCCCGGTGCTGGAGAGAGACGAGCCCCGAGCCGGGGACCCCGGTGCTGGAGAGAGACGAGCCCCGAGCCGGGGACCCCGGTGCTGGAGAGAGACGAGCCCCGAACCGGGAACCCAGGTGCTGGAGAGAGACGAGCCCCGAACCGGGAACCCAGGTGCTGGAGAGAGACGAGCCCCGAGCCGGGAACCCAGATGCTGGAGAGAGACGAACCCCGAGCCGGGAACCCAGGTGCTGGAGAGAGACGAGCCCCGAGCCGGGAACCCAGGTGCTGGAGAGAGACGAGCCCCGAGTCGGGAACCCCGATGCTGGAGAGAGACGAGCCCTGAGCCGGGAACCCAGGTGCTGGAGAGACTCGGGAACCCCGGTGCTGGAGAGAGACGAGCCCCGAGCCGGGAACCCAGGTGCTGGAGAGACTCGGGAACCCCGGTGCTGAAGAGAGACGAGCCCCGAGCCGGGAACCCCGGTGCTGGAGAGAGACGAGCCCCGAGCCGAGAACCCACGTGCTGGAGAGACTCGGGAACCCCGGTGCTGGAGAGAGACGAGCCCCGAGCCGGGAACCCCGGTGCTGGAGAGAGACGAGCCCCGAGCCGGGAACCCCGGTGCTGGAGAGAGACGAGCCCCGAGCCGGGAACCCAGGTGCTGGAGAGAGACGAGCCCCGAGCCGGGAACCCCGATGCTGGAGAGAGACGAGCCCCGAGCCGGGAACCCAGGTGCTGGAGAGACTCTGGAACCCCGGTGCTGGAGAGAGACGAGCCCCGAGCCGGGAACCCAGGTGCTGTAGAGAGCCCAGCCCCGAGCCGGGAACCCAGGTGCTGGAGAGACTCGGGAACCCCGGTGCTGGAGAGAGACGAGCCCCGAGCCGGGAACCCCGGTGCTGGAGAGAGACGAGCCCCGAGCCGAGAACCCAGGTGCTGGAGAGACTCGGGAACCCCGGTGCTGGACAGAGACGAGCCCCGAGCCGGGAACCCCGGTGCTGGAGAGAGACGAGCCCCGAGCCGGGAACCCCGGTGCTGGAGAGAGACGAGCCCCGAGCCGGGAACCCAGGTGCTGGAGAGAGACGAGCCCCGAGCCGGGAACCCAGGTGCTGGAGAGAGACGAGCCCCGAGCCGGGAACCCCGGTGCTGGAGAGAGACGAGCCCCGAGCCGGGAACCCCGGTGCTGGAGAGAGACGAGCCCCGAGCCGGGAACCCCGCTGCTGGAGAGAGACGAACCCCGAGCCGGGAACCCAGGTGCTGGAGAGAGACGAGCCCCGAGCCGGGAACCCAGGTGCTGGAGAGAGACGAGCCCCGAGCCGGGAACCCAGGTGCTGGAGAGACGAGCCCCGAGCTGGGAACCCAGGTGCTGGAGAGAGACGATCCTCGAGCCGGGAACCCAGGTGCTGGAGAGAGACGATCCTCGAGCCGGGAACCCAGGTGCTGGAGAGAGACGAACCCCGAGCCGGGAACCCAGGTGCTGGAGAGAGACGAGCCCCGAGCCGGGAACCCAGGTGCTGGAGAGAGATGAACCCCGAGCCGGGAACCCAGGTGCTGGAGAGAGACGAGCCCCGAGCCGGGAACCCTGGTGCTGGAGAGAGACGAGCCCCGAGCCAGGAACCCCGATGCTGGAGAGAGGCGAGCCGGGAACCCAGGTGCTGGAGAGAGACGAGCCCCGAGCCGGGAACCCCGATGCTGGAGAGAGACGAGCCCCGAGCCAGGAACCCCGGTGCTGGAGAGAGACGAGCCCCGAGCCGGGAACCCATGTGCTGGAGAGAGACGAGCCAGGAACCCAGGTGCTGGAGAGAGACGAGCCGGGGACCCCGGTGCTGGAGAGAGACGAGCCCCGAGCCGGGAACCCAGGTGCTGGAGAGAGACGAGCCCCGAGCCGGGGACCCCGGTGCTGGAGAGAGACGAGCCCCACACCCAAGACCTAGTAGCTGGAATGAACGGCACCTCGAGCTGAGGACCCGGCAGGCAGCTGGAGGGAGCTGCGCAGTTACAGTTCCTATAGTGATTACCCAGCAGTCACACTCAGTGTGGACCCCTCACCGGTACGCTTTCTTTATGTCGTCCTGTGATGCCCCCTTCTCCAGACCCAGGACCTGGTATAGGGAGAAGCCCGTCCGCGACATCTTCCTCTGAGGTCTCTGAGGCTCGGCCATTATATCCTGCAAGAAAAATACCTGAATAAGGACGGAAAATCATTACATGCAGTAAGCGTACAGTTCTTGTGGGAGACACCGCCACAGGGAAATAGTGACGTAGTAAGCATGCACGGTGGGTGTGGAGGAGGAATAGTGACATGTAGTAAGCGTGCACGGTCAGTGTGGAGGAGGAATAGTGACATGTAGAAAGTGTGCACGTTCAGTGTGGAGGAGGAATAGTGACATGTAGAAAGCGTGCACGGTCAGTGTGGAGGAGGAATAGTGACATGTAGTAAGCGTGCACGGTGGGTGTGGAGGAGGAATAGTGACATGTAGTAAGCATGCACGGTGGGTGTGGAGGAGGAATAGTGACATGTAGTAAGTGTGCACGGTCAGTGTGGAGGAGGAATAGTGACATGTAGTAAGCGTGCACGGTCAGAGTGGAGGAGGAATAGTGACATGTAGTAAGCGTGCACGATCAGTGTGGAGGAGGAATAGTGACATGTAGAAAGCGTGCACGGTCAGTGTGGAGGAGGAATAGTGACATGTAGTAAGCGTGCACGGTCAATGTGGAGGAGGAATAGTGACATGTAGTAAGCGTGCACGATCAGTGTGGAGGAGGAATAGTGACATGTAGAAAGCGTGCACGGTCAGTGTGGAGGAGGAATAGTGACATGTAGTAAGTGTGCACGGTCAATGTGGAGGAGGAATAGTGACATGTAGTAAGCATGCACGGTCAGTGTGGAGGAGGAATAGTGACATGTAGTAAGCGTGCACGGTCAGTGTGGAGGAGGAATAGTGACATGTAGTAAGCGTGCACGTTCAGTGTGGAGGAGGAATAGTGACATGTAGTAAGCGTGCACGTTCAGTGTGGAGGAATAGTGACATGTAGTAAGCGTGCACGGTCAGAGTGGAGGAGGAATAGTGACATGTAGTAAGCGTGCACGTTCAGTGTGGAGGAGGAATAGTGACATGTAGAAAGCGTGCACGGTCAGTGTGGAGGAGGAATAGTGACATGTAGTAAGCGTGCACGGTCAGTGTGGAGGAGGAATAGTGACATGTAGTAAGCATGCACGGTGGGTGTGGAGGAGGAATAGTGACATGTAGTAAGTGTGCACGGTCAGTGTGGAGGAGGAATAGTGACATGTAGTAAGCGTGCACGGTCAGAGTGGAGGAGGAATAGTGACAAGTAGTAAGCGTGCACGATCAGTGTGGAGGAGGAATAGTGACATGTAGAAAGCGTGCACGGTCAGTGTGGAGGAGGAATAGTGACATGTAGTAAGCGTGCACGGTCAGTGTGGAGGAGGAATAGTGACATGTAGTAAGCATGCACGGTGGGTGTGGAGGAGGAATAGTGACATGTAGTAAGTGTGCACGGTCAGTGTGGAGGAGGAATAGTGACATGTAGTAAGCGTGCACGGTCAGAGTGGAGGAGGAATAGTGACAAGTAGTAAGCGTGCACGATCAGTGTGGAGGAGGAATAGTGACATGTAGAAAGCGTGCACGGTCAGTGTGGAGGAGGAATAGTGACATGTAGTAAGCGTGCACGGTCAATGTGGAGGAGGAATAGTGACATGTAGTAAGCATGCACGGTGGGTGTGGAGGAGGAATAGTGACATGTAGTAAGCGTGCGCGATCAGTGTGGAGGAGGAATAGTGACATGTAGTAAGCATGCACGGCCAGAATGGAGGAGGAATAGTGACATGTAGTAAGCGTGCACGGTCAGTGTGGAGGAGGAATAGTGACGTAGTAAGCGTGCACGGTCAGAGTGGAGGAGGAATAGTGACATGTAGTAAGCGTGCATGTTCAGTGTGGAGGAGGAATAGTGACATGTAGTAAGCGTGCACGGTCAGTGTGGAGGAGGAATAGTGACGTAGTAAGCGTGCACGGTCAGTGTGGAGGAGGAATAGTGACGTAGTAAGCGTGCACGGTCAGAGTGGAGGAGGAATAGTGACATGTAGTAAGCGTGCATGTTCAGTGTGGAGGAGGAATAGTGACATGTAGTAAGCGTGCACGATCAGTGTGGAGGAGGAATAGTGACATGTAGTAAGCGTGCACGTCCAGAGTGGAGGAGGAATAGTGACATGTAGTAAGCGTGCACGGTCAGTGTGGAGGAGGAATAGTGACATGTAGTAAGCGTGCACGGCCAGAGTGGAGGAGGAATAGTGACATGTAGTAAGCGTGCACGGCCAGAATGGAGGAGGAATAGTGACATGTAGTAAGCGTGCACGGTCAGTGTGGAGGAGGAATAGTGACATGTAGTAAGCGTGCACGGTCAGTGTGGAGGAGGAATAGTGACATGTAGTAAGCGTGCACGGTCAGTGTGGAGGAGGAATAGTGACATGTAGTAAGCGTGCGCGGTCAGTGTGGAGGGGGAATAGTGACATGTAGTAAGCGTGCACTGTGGGTGTGGAGGAGGAATAGTGACATGTAGTAAGCGTGCGCGGTCAGTGTGGAGGAGGAATAGTGACATGTAGTAAGCGTGCACGATCAGTGTGGAGGGGGAATAGTGACATGTAGTAAGCGTGCACGGCCAGAATGGAGGAGGAATAGTGACATGTAGTAAGCGTGCACGGTCAGTGTGGAGGAGGAATAGTGACATGTAGTAAGCGTGCATGGTCAGTGTGGAGGGGGAATAGTGACATGTAGTAAGCGTGCGCGGTCAGTGTGGAGGAGGAATAGTGACATGTAGTAAGCGTGCACGGTCAGTGTGGAGGAGGAATAGTGACATGTAGTAAGCGTGCACGGTCAGTGTGGAGGAGGAATAGTGACATGTAGTAAGCGTGCACGGTCAGTGTGGAGGAGGAATAGTGACATGTAGTAAGCGTGCACGGTCAGTGTGGAGGAGGAATAGTGACATGTAGTAAGCGTGCACGGTCAGTGTGGAGGAGGAATAGTGACATGTAGTAAGCGTGCACGGTCAGTGTGGAGGAGGAATAGTGACATGTAGTAAGCGTGCACGGTCAGTGTGGAGGAGGAATAGTGACATGTAGTAAGCGTGCACGGCCAGAATGGAGGAGGAATAGTGACATGTAGTAAGCGTGCACGGTCAGTGTGGAGGAGGAATAGTGACATGTAGTAAGCGTGCACGGTCAGTGTGGAGGAGGAATAGTGACATGTAGTAAGCGTGCGCGGTCAGTGTGGAGGGGGAATAGTGACATGTAGTAAGCGTGCACCGTGGATGTGGAGGAGGAATAGTGACATGTAGTAAGCGTGCGCGGTCAGTGTGGAGGAGGAATAGTGACATGTAGTAAGCGTGCACGGTCAGTGTGGAGGAGGAATAGTGACATGTAGTAAGCGTGCACGGTCAGTGTGGAGGAGGAATAGTGACATGTAGTAAGCGTGCACGGTCAGTGTGGAGGAGGAATAGTGACATGTAGTAAGCGTGCACGGTCAGTGTGGAGGAGGAATAGTGACATGTAGTAAGCGTGCACGGTCAGTGTGGAGGAGGAATAGTGACATGTAGTAAGCGTGCACGGCCAGAATGGAGGAGGAATAGTGACATGTAGTAAGCGTGCACGGTCAGTGTGGAGGAGGAATAGTGACATGTAGTAAGCGTGCACGGTCAGTGTGGAGGAGGAATAGTGACATGTAGTAAGCGTGCACGGTCAGTGTGGAGGAGGAATAGTGACATGTAGTAAGCATGCGCGGTCAGTGTGGAGGGGGAATAGTGACATGTAGTAAGCGTGCACCGTGGATGTGGAGGAGGAATAGTGACATGTAGTAAGCGTGCGCGGTCAGTGTGGAGGAGGAATAGTGACATGTAGTAAGCGTGCACGGTCAGTGTGGAGGGGGAATAGTGACATGTAGTAAGCGTGCACGGTCAGTGTGGAGGGGGAATAGTGACATGTAGTAAGCGTGCACGATCAGTGTGGAGGGGGAATAGTGACATGTAGTAAGCGTGCGCGGTCAGTGTGGAGGGGGAATAGTGACATGTAGTAATCGTGCATGATCAGTGTGGAGGGGGAATAGCAGGGGCGGACATACCGTATGTCCCCCAGAGTCTCTGGGGGCCCCTGCAGAGCGGCTAATAATGAGGGCGATCTAGCCTGTTTATCCGGCCACGAGGGGCCCCTCGCTAGATTGCCCTCATGTGTGGCAGGCAGGGAGAGATCCCTGCAGCTCCGCTGCCTAAGAAAATAGCTCGGAGCTGCAATGATCGGTCCTGCTTCCTGCCCGCGCTTCCTGCCTCACCCAGCAGTCGGCGGCTGTACCAGAGAGGAAATTGTCGGAGACGGTGCTGCGGGAGAGCATGCGGAGAGGTGAGAGGTGCTGTGTGTAGAGATGAGTGGTGGTGTGTGTGTGCATGCGTACGTAGTGCTGTGGGGGAACGTGCAGAGAGGTGAACGGTGCAGTGTGTGTCTGTGTAGGCGGAGGAGAGGACAATGATGGGGATGGTGGGGGAGAAAGCAATGATGGAGGTGGTGGAAAGGGCAATGATGCGGGAGGAGAAAATGGTGGAAGTGGTGGAATGGGCAATGATGGGGGTGATAGGGGAGAAGGCAATGATGGAAAGGGCAATGATGTGGGTGGTGGGGGAGAAGGCAATGATGGGGGAGGAATGGGCAACGATAGGGGTGCTGGGGGAGCGGACAATAATGGGATGCGGGAGGAGGAGGACAGTGAGGGGTGTGGGGCATTGGGAAGGAAGGAAAGGGGAATTATAATGGCCTTAGGAACAAAGGGAGGTGGAGGAAGATGTTATTATTGCTTATTATGTCTAACACAGTCCCTTAGTATATAGTGTACTACTCACTTATGTATAGCGCCATCCCTCAGTATATAGTGTAGTCACTTACTATGTATAGCACAGTCCCCTAGTATAGTGTACTCACTTATTATGTATAACATCCTTAGTTACATAGTTTCCTCTTTTATTATGTATAACACCGTCCCTTATTACGTACCATCCTCTCTAGTTATATACGTATGATGCCGTCCCTTATTATATAGCTTCCTCTGCTGTTATGTACAGTGCTGTCTCTTACAGAGTGTATTCTTGTTATTTTTGTTATTCACAGTGCCCTCTTATTACACAGTCCCCTCTCTTGTTAGATATAAAATGACTGCTGATGGAGGAGCCGGTGACCAGACGACCAGTCCATCAGCTCCTCCATTAGAAAGGACGCTCTCCCATGCTCCATCAGCCATCACTGCATTATACAGCTAACAAGAGAGGACGGTATGTAATAAAGACAGGGCTCTATATAATCCAGTATGTAAGGGACGGTGCTGTACATAACAAGAGAGGGCACTGTGTAATAAGGGACGGCAATATACACAATAATGGAGACTGTGTATTATATACACATGTATGTGTGCCGGCCTCTCTCTCTCTCTCTCTCTCTATATATATGTGGCTTTGTCGCCATAAAAGTAAGGGGGCCCAGACACATTTCTTGCACAGGGGCCCCAAGCTGTCAGTGTCCACCCCTGGGGAACAGTGACATGTATTATGCGTGCACCGTCCCTTCGTACTGGCCACAGAGCCGCCAATATAAGGACGACGCCAGCTGACAAGATTGTTCATGGCACTAGGAATAACAGCATCATCAACTCTCCACTACCCCTGACTGTCAGTCTCCTCATCTACAGCACCTCAACCATCCCCAGTCATCCTCCTCATCTATGGCAGCCCCTTACCCCCAGTGACAGGCGGCCTCCTCATCTATGGCAGCTCCTTACCCCAGTGACAGGCGGCCTCATCTATGACAGCTCCTTACCCCCAGTGACAGGCGGCCTCCTCATCTATGGCAGCTCCTTACCCCAGTGACAGGCGGCCTCATCTATGACAGCTCCTTACCCCCAGTGACAGGCGGCCTCCTCATGTATGGCAGCTCCTTACCCCAGTGACAGGCGGCCTCATCTATGGCAGCCCCTTACCCCCAGTGACAGGCAGCCTCCTCATCTATGGCAGCCTCTTACCCCAGTGACAGGCGGCCTCATCTATAACAGCTCCTTACCCCCAGTGACAGGCGGCCTCATCTATGACAGCCCCTTACCCCAAGTGACAGGCGGCCTCATCTATGACAGCCCCTTACCCCCAGTGACAGGCGGCCTCCTCATCTATGGCAGCCCCTTACCCCCAGTGACAGGCGGCCTCCTCATCTATGGCAGCCCCTTACCCCCAGTGACAGGCGGCCTCCTCATCTATGGCAGCCCCTTACCCCCAGTGACAGGCGGCCTCCTCATCTATGGCAGCCCCTTACCCCCAGTGACAGGCGGCCTCCTCATCTATGGCAGCCCCTTACCCCCAGTGACAGGCGGCCTCCTCATCTATGGCAGCCCCTTAACCAGGGCTGTGGAGTCGGTAAGCCAAACCTGCAACTCCGACTCCTCAATTTCTCTTACACCGACTCCGACTCCGACTCCCACACATATTGCTTATATTTAAGTGAAAAATTTATTGTAGTACAATGTGAACCTCAGACATTTAATCATTTTTATGATCCAATAATCAAGATGTTTAGATAGAACAGAATATATATTGGTGTACTACCCGGCTTTCATTCTTTTTGGTACAGATACGATATGGATAGACAGATATGGATAAATGGATATATAGAGCAGATTTCTAATCTGCTTTTGCTATTGAAAACATTATCTATGAGCTCAAAAACCTTTCAGGTGATGCAGTTTTTTAAAAAGATGATCAACTTTTGCAGCTGAAAAACGTATCCTCAAAAAACACAGGAAAAACGCTGTGTGTGAATGTAGCCTTAGATCAGGAATAGAACAGCCATTTATAGGACATTTCATAACTTTCCCAAACTCCTATGAAAAAATATTCAGCACATCCTGCATTGAACTACTGTACCCAATTTATTATATATTTTAGGAGTCGGAGTCGGTCCATTTTATACCGACTCCAACTCCGACTCCACCAAAATGAGCACCGACTCCACGACTCCGACTCCACAGCCCTGCCCTTAACCCCAGTGACAGGCGGCCTCCTTATCTATGGCAGCCCCTTACCCCCAGTGACAGGCGGCCTCCTTATCTATGGCAGCCCCTTACCCCCAGTGACAGGCGGCCTCCTCATCAATGGCAGCCCCTTACCCCCAGTGACAGGCAGCCTCCTTATCTACGACAGCCCCTTACCCCCAGAGACAGGCAGCCTCCTTATCTAGGACAGCCCCTTACCCCCAGTGACAGGCGGCCTCCTTATCTATGGCAGCCCCTTACCCCCAGTGACAGGCAGCCTCCTTATCTACGACAGCCCCTTACCCCCAGTGACAGGCGGCCTCCTTATCTATGGCAGCCCCTTACCCCCAGTGACAGGCGGCCTCCTCATCTATGGCAGCCCCTTACCCCCAGTGACAGGCGGCCTCCTCATCAATGGCAGCCCCTTACCCCCAGTGACAGGCGGCCTCCTCATCAATGGCAGCCCCTTACCCCCAGTGACAGGCAGCCTCCTTATCTACGACAGCCCCTTACCCCCAGAGACAGGCAGCCTCCTTATCTAGGACAGCCCCTTACCCCCAGTGACAGGCGGCCTCCTTATCTACGACAGCCCCTTACCCCCAGTGACAGGCAGCCTCCTTATCTACGACAGCCCCTTACCCCCAGTGACAGGCGGCCTCCTCATCTATGGCAGCTCCTTACCCCCAGTGACAGGCGGCCTCCTCATCTATGGCAGCCCCTTACCCCCAGTGACAGGCGGCCTCCTCATCTATGGCAGCTCCTTACCCCCAGTGACAGGCGGCCTCCTCATCTATGGCAGCTCCTTACCCCCAGTGACAGGCGGCCTCCTCATCTATGGCAGCCCTTTACCCCCAGTGACAGGCGGCCTCCTCATCTATGGCAGCTCCTTACCCCCAGTGACAGGCGGCCTCCTCATCTATGGCAGCCCCTTACCCCCAGTGACAGGCGGCCTCCTCATCTATGGCAGCCCCTTACAAGCAGTGGCAGGCGGCCTCCTCATCTATGGCAGCCCCTTACAAGCAGTGGCAGGCGGCCTCCTTAGCCAGGCCGATCTATCCATCACCTCTGATTGGCATTGTCCTCCCCTGGGTCATGCCATCTTGGCCACTTCCTGCCCTGCGGCCACTGTCCTGCACGTGGCAGAGCAGTCGGTCCCAGGACCCCTATACCATGACGGCACAAGTCTGCACCAGGCAGAAGGGGGAGAATACTTTCCTGGTGTGCGGCCGCTGCTCCTGAGCGCTGAGGATCAACCGTGAGGATGGTAATCCGCCAACACAGCGCCCTCTGAACCCGCAGTAATCAGCTTATGTGTGCAGAGTGCAGGGGGCGGCGGCGGCACAGGCTGGTACCTGACAGCCAGCGGCTGAGCGCCGGCACGGGACAGCGGCAGCCATAACTGCACCCATATATATGTATACAGCTGTAGTCAGGAGCACCAGGCTCATCACACACCCAACTCAGGAGCTCTGCTGCCCGGCACCTAGGGAGACGGAGCGCGACTGCAGCTCTGGAGGGGACTAGAGGATGACGCCGAAAGTACAGCGAGTGCAGCTCTGGGGATGACTGGAATATAAGACAGAATAGTGACTGCAGCTCTGGAGGTGACTGGAGGGTAAGAGAATAGTGACCGCAGCTCTGGAGGTGATTGGACGGTAAGAGGATAGTGACCGCAGACCTGGAGGTGACTGGAGGGTAAGAGAATAATGACCGCAGCTCTGGAGGTGACTGGAGGGTAAGAGAATAGTGACCGCAGCTCTGGAGGTGACTGGAGGGTAAGAGAATAATGACCGCAGCTCTGGAGGTGACTGGAGGGTAAGAGAATAATGACCGCAGCTCTGGAGGTGACTGGAGGGTAAGAGAATAGTGACCGCAGCTCTGGAGGTGACTGGAGGGTAAGAGAATAATGACCGCAGCTCTGGAGGTGACTGGAGGGTAAGAGAATAATGACCGCAGCTCTGGAGGTGACTGGAGGGAAAGAGAATAGTGACCGCAGCTCTGGAGGTGACTGGAGGGTAAGAGGACAGTGACTGCAGCTCTGGAGAATAAGACATGATGTAACAGCATAATAGTGACTGCAGCTCTGGAGGTGACTGGAGGATAAGACATGATGTAACAGCAGAATAGTGACTGCAGCTCTGGAGGTGACTGGAGGATAAGACCTGATGTAACAGCAGAATAGTGACTGCAGCTCTGGAGGTGACAGGAGGATAAGATATGATGTAGCAGGAGAATAGTGACTGCAGCTCTGGAGGTGACTGGAGGATGACACGATGTAACCGTAGAATAGTGACTGCAGCTCTGGAGGTGACTGGAGAATAAGACATGATGTAACAGTAGAATAGTGACTGCAGCTCTGGAGGTGACTGGAGGATAAGACATGATGTAACAGCAGAATAGTGAGTGCAGCTCTGGAGGTGTCAGGAGGATAAGACATGATGTAACAGCAGAATAGTGACTGCAGCTCTGGAGGTGACTGGAGGATAAGACATGATGTAACAGCAGAATAGTGACTGCAGCTCTGGAAGTGACTAAAGGATAAGACATGATGTAACAGCAGAATAGTGACTGCAGCTCTGGAGGTGACTGGAGGATAAGACATAATGTAACAGGAGAATAGTGACTGCAGCTCTGGAGGTGACTGGAGGATAAGACATGATGTAACAGCAGAATAGTGACTGCAGCTCTGGAGGTGACTGGAGGATAAGACAATGTAACAGAATAGTTTTTGCAGCTCTGGAGGTGACTGGAGGATAGAGCACGCCCAGGAAGAGGAGGAGCATCTGTGCTGAGTGTCTGCAGGCTAGGGCCTTGCTAAGCTCCTGGGAAGGGAGGTTTTTTCCTGCAAGGACTTTCCATCTGCCCCCTTCCCAGGAAAGAGGACTTTCCCTGGGACTGAGCGCCGGGGCTGTGCCCCTGGCTCCCACCCTCCGGCAAGCCAGCTGGGGGTGGGGGGCCTCAGCACCATCCGGAGGCCAGGGTGCAGCCAGCCAGTCCCAGGGAGATGGGGAAGAGACGGAGCCAGGAGAGAGGGGGTCGCAGGACCCAGGAGCCCCGGGACACCGGGCCCCCCGAAGCTGGTACCGTGGCGGCTCCTCCTCCCGGAGGAGTGGCGGCCCAGAGCAGAGGTGCAGTGGCAGAGCCCCCCAACATCTGGGGCTCCAGAGCTGAGGGAGAGCCATCCACCATCTACGCCTCCCGCATCCATGCGCACCTCTGCGAATATGAGGAGGCCGCCAAACAGCTGAGAAAACTCCGGGAGGAGTTAAGGGGAGCACGAGCGGTGGCTAAGAACCGGCTCCCCGCCTCGAGACGAGCTGAGGTCTCCGCCACGGTGGAGAGGCTGAAGGGGGCTATCAGGGCCTTGGAGGAGATACGGGCGGCTATCCTGAGTGGGAGCGGCCCCTTTGCAGAGAAACTGAAAAACGATGACCGGTTTAGAGCCATGACCGGAGGGTCTCCTGGGGGGTCGGGAGGCCCCTGCCAGGTGGAGGGCCAAGAGGAGGAGGATGGCGGAACATCTACGCCTGCCCCACCTGAAGGCCTGGTGAGCAACAACACCCAGGTAACATGCAGCGGGGTGGCCCCTGAGCAAGTGGCTCTCCCACCGGACTCCAGTTACTCGGAGGAAAGTGGGGGCGAGGGGGAGGCTGGTGGGAGTGGGGACAGTAGTAGTGAGGGGGGCTGCCTCGTCCTACAACAGGTGAGGCAGATCGAGTCCCCAGAGCGGTTTGGCACACTGCTCTTTGGGGATGAGGTCTGCCCTGAGGACGGGGCAACCGGAAGGAGGAAAAAGAAAAAAAACAAGCGCAAGCCAAAAAACACCGTGGCTGACAAACTTATGTTTGTCCCTCTTTCCGGGGTCCCTCTGTCCCGCTGTATGGAACCCGCTGCCCACCCCGGCTCGGGCCCTGTGGTGGGTCCGCAGCGGGGGCGCGGGCAGAGTGATGTGTGCCTGGACCTTACCGTCACATCTGGTGGTGGCGGTGAGGGTTCAGGCAGCGACATGGAGGTCGGTGCTGGTGCCAGTGGTGTAACAGCCGCTGGCGGTATTGGCAGTAGTGGTGTCCGGGCTCAGTCCCCGGTGGCAGGGGGGGCTGGCCTGGCGCTCAGCACGGGTACAGCCAGGACCGCTCCTCCGGCGGTGAGTGCTGGGGTCTCTGGATCCCCCACGCACGGGTCCGTTAAGTCTGGTCCACTTATGGGGGTCCAGAGACCTAGAAAGGGCGTGGAGGCTGCTGTGAAGCAGCAGCTAAAAAAATGCAAGGGGCTGGTAGCTCCTCTGACGGCGCCCGTGGCAAGAGCGGGGTCCCCGGCGCGTAGACCCAAAAAGGGGTCCGTGCTGGGGGCACCGCCGCCGCTGGGCGATGAGGGGGAGTGGCCAGCCCTGCCAACATCAAGTGGTGGGTTCAGGGGCGCAGTGACGGTCCGTGAGGGGGGCGTGGCCTCCCCGAGTGTTGCCCAGCCTGCAAAGGCTGCGGCATGCGGGGGGGGCGTGTCCTCCTCGGCCGCTGTCCCGCCCGCTGTGCCCGCGTCACCTGGGGAGGGCGTGGCCTCGCAAGGGGTCACTGCTCTGCCCGGGGTGGCTGCGGCCGGCGGGGGGGGCGTGGCCTTGGCGGGCCCACTGCCTCCTGTCCCGCCTACCCCCTCAAGCAGCATAGTGCCCCCAAAAGTCGGTAGGGAGTTGTCGGGGTCCCCAGCCCGCTTACCTCCATCTGGTGGTGCGGGGGCTCTGGCGCTCCTTGGGAAGCCGGCGGGGGCGAACAGCAGAGGGCAGGGTGCGGTGGCAGTGGCCGTCCCTGTCCTCAGTGCAAAGACACCACAAAAAGAAAAAAAAGTGGAGCCAGAGAACCCAGGAGCTGCTGCTGCTCCCAGGCTCGGGCAGGGCGTACTGAGTGCGCTCTGCTCGGAGGTATTTAAAGGGGCAGCGGCACTCCTGGACAAGAGTTGGAGCAGTGCCAGCAGCTCCAAGGAGCAGAGCACTGGCCAGTCAGGGCCCCCAGCAGGCAGGCAGGGGTACTGCAACACCAAGTCTGCTAATGTAAATAGTGGTCTATCTGGAAGTGAGAGTGGGAGTGAGATAGGAGATATTTTTGAAGAGCTGTTTGAGGACATAAATGGTGATGTGAGCGATATGGATGAGGGAGTGAGTGCGAGTGTGAATGTGGCAGTAAATGCTGGAGTGAGTGCCGGAGCGAGTGGAAATAATAAAAGAGTGAACGGGAGAGTGAATGAGGGTGCTGGCACAAGTGGTGGTAGTGGTGGGAGGGCTGGCCCGTCTGCCCCCCCAGCCGCGAGGCCCCAACGTAATTATGCGGGGGTCGCGGCTGGGGGTCGGGGTGGTTCCGGGGGGGTCTCCTCGCCTCCGGGCTCCGGGGACGGCGGTTTGCACCGCCGTTTCCTGGAGGCCCTCCAAAGGGGAGAAAGATCGATCATGGTAGAGGGGAGGACAGTGGACCTGTCTTTCTGGATAGAGAGACATGGCCTAGCAGCCTTCCAAAATCAAAGGGAGGGAGGGACTGTTTGGTCTCTCCCCACAGCCGGGCAGGGGCCGCCAAGAAGGAATGTGGTCCGTCTTAGGTGGGGGGGCAGTGAAGCTTGTCCACCTAGGAGCAAGGTGGTGGAGCTCCTCCTTAAGATGGGCTTCGGGGCGAATGACATCTTTGCCCTGATACACCCTTCGGCGTCCCGCTTCTTCGACGTCAGCTTCGTGCGGCCAGAGGGGCTTGAGCTCTTCTGGTCAAACTACGAGCTGGTGCGAGAAGAGCCCGGATGGCGAGACTTCGTGGCTCAAGCGGTGTCTCGCCAAAATTCCGTCAAGCGAGTGACCGTGGTTACATGTAACGAGTCACTCGCAGGCGTGGACATCATGACGTGGCTTTCCCGTTACGGGGAGGTCACCGAGGTCCCAAAAAAGAACAGGGACGAGTTTGGCATCTGGTCGGGGGGCTGGACCTTCATGGTCAAATTGAAGGTTTCCGGCGGCACGGTCACCCACATCCCTTCCTCGGCGTTCCTGGGAAGGGACAGGATCCTGGTCTTCTACCAGGGGCAACCGAAGGTCTGCCACAAGTGCGGCGACCCCACTCACTTCAGCGCCAACTGCAAGGTGCAGAAGTGCGCGTTGTGTGGTGGGGTAGGTCACCTGGCTGCCTTGTGCAAAGACATTCGGTGCCACCTGTGTGGTGACCTGGGTCACCCTCTCAGCCGCTGCCCTCGCTCTTTCTCTAATGCCGCCACAGGCCCGGTGGGGGGAGACCGCGGGGGGGCAACCCCCGGTGGCGCTGCTTCTGCTGTGGCAGGTGGTGGCGAAGGGGGAAGGGCTGAGGGGCCAGTGAGGAAGGGCAATGCTGCAAGGGGCCCCGCGTACCAGCGGAGGCAGGAAAAACGCCAGGGAGGTAAGGGACAGGTGGAGCCTCGGGCAACCGGGGTGATGCCTGCTCCTCCCTCCAGGCCCGTGGCCAAAGCCTCTGAGGCCCTGGGGGAGAGTGCGGTGAGTGAGGAGATCAGGAGGATGGAGAGAGAGGAGAAAGCGGCTGACTCGGACAATTCCTCTCAGTATGAAAGTGTTGATGAGGATGTCCAAGAGCAGCCTACAGCACCAGGTGGCAAAACCAGGCGTGCCAAGCGCAAAGCGGTGGGGAGGAAGGCTGACAAGCCTTCAAAGTCCCCCCCGCCCCCGACCACAAGGGTGCATACGGAAGGGCCCGCTGACCCCCCTCTGATCAGACTCTCCAACCGGTTCAGCGCCCTCGGGGGTTCAGATGATGAACCGCAAGACGAGGGTACTGGGCCGGGGGTAACACCGGAGGGTCCTTCGGGGGATGGCGGAGTCCGTCCCTCAGGGGGCATTGCTCCTCCTGAGGGGGGGACAGACCTGGAACCCGGGGGCGAGGACACCGGGGGGGGTGGGATGGACACGTCGGGAGCTTCCCTGAAAAGGAAGGTGTCTGACCCCTCCCCAGGAGGAGGTAATAGCGGGGTAGGGAAGAAATTGGCCATCCAACTCGATCACCCATGATGGCTGAACTCGCCCCGTTGACGCTGGCGTCTATTAATGTCGCCAGCATTAAGTCAGATGCGGCTCGCTTCACGGCCTTTGATTTTTTCTCCCGGATTGAGGCAGAAATTTTATTCTTGCAAGAGACCAGACTAACAGACATGGGGGCCATCTATAAATCACGGAGGGAGTGGAGGTGCGGGCCCTCATACTGGTCTCTTGCGGCCGAGCCGTATAGCGGGGTGGCAGTCCTTTTTAAGACTGCAGCAGTTGAATGCCGACGGGTTACTGAGTTGGAAATGGGGAGGTGCCTGATCCTAGATGTCTTCATGAGGGGACAAGAGCTCCGGCTCATCAACATCTACGGCCCGCAGTCCAAGTGGGACCGCAAATGTCTCTTCCTGAGGATCAAGCCCTTTCTTTTTACGAGCCGACAGGTGGTCTTCGGTGGGGACTTCAACACCATTACGAGGTCCCGTGACCGGGGGGGTCCCGGAGATCGCCTGGCTTATGATAGCGTCGCGTTGAATAGCATAGCCAGTGAAGCTCGCCTGGTGGATGCCCACATCCGGCACACCCCAGGTCACGGAGGTTTCACCTACCATAGGGGTAGCTGTAGGTCTAGAATAGACAGGTTTTTTTTGAAGGAGGACGCCATCTTTTCTGCTGTGTCCGCCGTTGAGGTGGAGTTCTCCGATCACTGTCTAATTTTCTTTTCTCTGAATGTTGCAGAGACTCCTCGGATGGGAAGAGGGCTGTGGAAGCTCAATTCGTCCCTGCTGGAAGAAGCGGAGGTGAGACAATCCTTCGAGGATTTTCTTCAGAGCCAGGTACCGCTGTTGGATCTCTGTAGTAGTAGGTCAGAGTGGTGGGAGATCTTCAAAAAGCGGGTGGCGGGGTTCTTCCGTCAGCTCTCGAGCCTCAGGAGTCTGAACAGGCACCGCTTGTACCAGGCTCTGGGGAGGAAACTCGAGCAGCTTGTCTCGACTGGAGGTGACCGAGAGGAAATCTCCAGAGTGAAATCTTTGCTCAAGAGGTGTCAGTATGATAGGCACACATCTTTGGTTTTTGAGAGGGACTTCGGGAAGTACCGCTCGCCCGACCCTTACAGAAACTGTAAGATGTCAGTGAATTGTAAGATGGTGACAGGACTGATCGACAGTACGGGGTCCCTGAACAGATCCAAATCAGGGATCCTGGAGGTGGTCAGATCCTTCTACTCACACCTCTTGGAAAAGAAGGATCTGGATCGGGACAGGATGTCGGCTTTCCTGGCTGAAGCCGTCCCTGAGCCAGGGGGTGACCCCTCTCTTGGTGTTTTGGCAGAAGAAATCAGGGAAGAGGAAGTGAGACTGGCCATTGATGGGCTTCGGCTCAAGAAATCGCCAGGTCCGGATGGCTTAACATCTGAGTTCTATAAGACTTTTAGGGACTCCTTGGTCCCCCTCTTGACAGGGGTCTTTAATGAGTGTCTCTCCTCGGGCACTCTTCCCGGCTCAATGAGGAAGTCAGCCCTCATTATTCTGTCAAAGGGTAAGGATCCGTCCCGAATCGAGAACTGGCGTCCCATAGCGCTTCTCGATACGGACCGGAAGGTTCTGGCCAAGGTGCTGTTTAATCGGCTGGTGAAGTTTGCACCCCGGCTCCTTTCAGGGGCCCAGCATTGCTCTGTTCCAGGCCGCAGTACTTTTAGTGCTGTGCTCTGTGTCCGAGAGGCAGTGGAGCAGGGTAGGGCAGGTCACTGGAAGGGGTACTTGCTGTCATTAGATCAAGCGAAAGCCTTTGACCGGGTCAACCACGAGTACCTCTGGTCCGTCCTTTTGAGGTATGGTCTGCCTGGGAGGTTTGTAAAATGGTTAGAGATCTTGTACCAAGGGGCTGAGACTTTTCCGCTGGTGAATGGTTGGTCAGGTCGTCCTTTTGAGGTGGGTTCTGGGGTCCGTCAGGGCTGTCCGCTGAGCCCGCTTTTATACGTGTTCGCGATCGATCCCTTCTTAAGGAGGGTAGATCGTGGACCGTTGGCGGGAGTCGGGATGGACCGGGCGGGCTCTGGCTCCTCTCTGAGGGTGGTGGCGTACGCCGATGATGTTTCCCTGTTCGTATCCTCGAGAGGGGAGGCGGACTGGGTCATGTCGGAGGTAGTGCGCTACTCGGAGGCATCCGGGTCCATGATCAACCGGGATAAGTGTGAAAGTCTCTGGCTGGGAGGGGGAGATCCTAGTTTTGATCTCCCGGACACCCTTCCAGGGCCCCAGGCCACCGCCAAAATTCTAGGCATCGAATTTGGCCCCGGGG
Organism: Dendrobates tinctorius; assembly: GCF_039654945.1. NCBI lineage: Eukaryota > Metazoa > Chordata > Amphibia > Anura > Dendrobatidae > Dendrobates > Dendrobates tinctorius. The sequence goes on along the minus strand of NW_027361918.1, from coordinate 5,894,247 downwards.
ACTACCCCCAGCAAAATTGGGAGGGCAGACTTAAGATCGCCGCCCAAAAGGTGGACCAATGGAAGGGTTGGTCTTTAACCCTGAGGGAAAGGGTTGCCCTGGCTAAAGGCTATCTGCTACCTTTATTGATATACCTGGGCAGTGTGTGCATCTTGCCGGAACCTCTCTGGACGCGGGTCTATAGCCTGTTCTTCCAATTGTTATGGGGGAATAGGCTTAACCTAATCAAGAGGGAGGTTACATACCGTACGAGGAGACTAGGCGGGTTGGGTATGGTCAACCCGGTGGTGTTTCTAGTAAACACCTTTCTTAAGACTAACATCTCCAACCTCTGGCTAGAGAGGGCTCCTCCGTGGGTAGTCTCCTGCAAGGGTTGGCTTTGGCCTTTCTTCCAGGAATGGGAGACAGGAGGGCGGGTGAAGGACCTACGCACACCTCATGGGCATCTTCCGGCTTACGCTACCCCGGTTCTGAAGGTGATCCGCCGGTGGGGTCTGGGAATGTGGGAAATCAGGACCATGTCGAGGCAGTGCCTTGACAGGAGGGTCCTGTTGACCCATTTCCAGAAGCCCCTGGCCCTTAAGGATTGCCCAGGCCGGGATCTGGAGGTCGGGCTGGGGCTTTTAAATTCTAAGCGGATCCCCATGAAGTTTTGGGACTTGACCTGGCGTTGCTTCCACGGGAGGCTGTATGTAAGGGACAACTTGAAGTGCAGGAACTCCGATGACCGGGGTTGCCCTCGTGAGGAGTGTGGCGACGTGCTGGAAAGCATGGAGCACTTCCTGCTTCATTGTCCCTTTAATGCAGAGGTTTACAACAGGGTGGGTGCCTCCATACGTTGGCCGCGGCTGGCGTCCCTCTCCTACGCTGAATGGGCCTATGGAGCGTTCAGATCCCTGGGTGGCCGGGACCCGTGCACTTTATTCCTAGTCAGTGCAGTGGTTAGGTTCCACACTTGGAATGCACGGTGCCTAGTTACGACGCGGAAAAAAACCCTCCCAAGGGATGAGGTGGTAGGAAACATCTTGGGTGACCTGGTGAAGGTCCGTTCTTTGGAGTTCGAAAGGTTGGGTGTGAGGAAGGCCTCTTGGCTTTGGAGAGGCCTCTCCTTTTAAAAACGCACTCAAGGGAGAGCTAGCTCCGTGTGAATGAGGGTAGGGATAGCATAAGTTTCACTGGGTGTGTTAGGGACAGAAGTAGGGGCAGATAGGGACAGGAAGGGACAGGCACTGAGGGACAGATAGAGAGTTAGTTATGATAAGTTAGGTAGAGTAGGGGCAGGTAGGGACAGATAGGGACAGGTTTCTTTTTTTAGGGACAGAAGTAGGGACAGTCTTAGTTCTTGAGGGATAGGATGAATGTGTTAGTGAGGGATGGAGCCTCTAGAACCCCGTTTTCCTGGTGGTGGGCTGGTGCATGCCACCTTAGCTTTTTGTTTTAAAAACAGGACATATAATGGATATTGGGCTTACAGGTGCCAAACTTGGGCCTTGGGTATGTAAATGCTGTGTTTAGTTTGTATATTAATGCATAAGTAGATGGGATGGTATTGAGAGTTTTGGAAAATGTCTTTTGGTTGTGCTTTGGTAAAAGGAAAAACATATAACACACGTTTTTTTTGTTTTTTTAGTTAGAATGTGTGGATGGGGTGTAGTCAGGTTGGGAGGGGGGTGCATGGGGGGTGGTGGATGGATGACCGGATGCCAAGAGCAACATGAAGGAGCAGAGGAGCAGGGCAGGAGAAGTAGACTCTGCGGACCCTGGAAATAATTTTTGTGTGGAATCAAAAGGCCATAAACTTTCGTGGACCAGATTTTGCAGTGACAAGGCTACAAACTTGTAGGACCTGCGGTGCAAGGTGGTGGGAAAAAAAAGGCTGCGAACTTGTTGCCATGTGTGGGAGAGGAAAAAAAAAAAAAAAAAAAAAAATCTTTGCTGTGTAATAGGAGGTAAGGTTTGTCGGCCAAAGTGGCAGAGTTCTTGTTTTTTTCAAGGCGGAGGGCCAGGAAAGGGTTATTTTCATTTGGTTTTTGTAAATAGTAAAATTGTAAACAGTAAACTAGTAAAATCGGTGAGGTGTGAATGGGGGTGAATGGGGGTGAATGGAGTGAGAGTGGGGAGAGGGGTTTATGTTTCTTTGTATTTTCTTTTAAGTGGATTCCTGCTGGGGGACCCTAAGCTGCCGAGCTCAGTGGAGGACAAGGAAAGGATTTGGACTTTCAGTTGTTTGCGCATGTTTTGCACATTTTATGTCTGTCTATGTTGGTTTTCTTTAGTTTATGTATTGTGGTTTGTTTCTGAGTGTAATTTTGATAATTTTGTAAAATAAAAGAGTTGGAGGATAAGACATGATGCAACAGTAGAATAGTGACTGCAGCTCTCGAGGTGACTGGAGGATGACACGATGTAACAGTAGAATAGTGATTGCAGCTCTCGAGGTGACTGGAGGATGACACGATGTAACAGCAGAATAGTGACTGCAGCCCTGGAGGTGACTGGAGGATAAGACACGATGTAACAGTAGAATAGTGACTGCAGCTCTGGAAGTGACTGGAGGATAAGACATGATGTAACAGCAGAATAGTGACTGCAGCTCTGAAGGTGACTGGAGGATAAGACATGATGTAACAGCAGAATAGTGACTGCAGCTCTCGAGGTGACTGGAGGATGACACGATGTAACAGCAGAATAGTGACTGCAGCCCTGGAGGTGACTGGAGGATAAGACACGATGTAACAGCAGAATAGTGAGCGCAGCTCTGGAGGATAAGACACGATGTAACAGTAGAATAGTGACCGCAGCTCTGGAGGTGACTGGAGGATAAGACAAGATGTAACAGTAGAATAGTAACTGCAGCTCTGGAAGTGACTGGAGGATAAGACATGATGTAACAGCAGAATAGTGACTGCAGCTCTGGAAGTGACTAAAGGATAAGACATGATGTAACAGCAGAATAGTGACTGCAGCTCTGGAGGTGACTGGAGGATAAGACATGATGTAACAGCAGAATAGTGACTGTGCAGGTGACTGGAGGACAAGACATGATGTAACAGTAGAATAGTGACTGCAGCTCTGGAGGTGACTGGAGGATAAGACATGATGTAACAGCAGAATAGTGACCGCAGCTCTGGAAGTGACTAAAGGATAAGACATGATGTAACAGCAGAATAGTGACCGCAGCTCTGGAGGTGACTGGAGGATGATGTAACAGGAGAATAGTGACTGCAGCTCTGGAGGTGACTTGAGGATAAGATATGATGTAACAGGAGAATAGTGACTGCAGCTCTGGAGGTGACTGGAAGATAAGACATGATGTAACAGTAGAATAGTGACTGCAGCTCTGGAGGTGACTGGAGGATAGAGCACGCCCAGGAAGAGGAGGAGCATCTGTGCTGAGCATCTGCAGGCTAGGGCCTTGCTAAGCTCCTGGGAAGGGAGGTTTTTTCCTGCAAGGACTTTCCATCTGCCCCCTTCCCAGGAAAGAGGACTTTCCCTGGGACTGAGCGCCGGGGCTGTGCCCCTGGCTCCCACCCTCCGGCAAGCCAGCTGGGGGTGGGGGGCCTCAGCACCATCCAGAGGCCAGGGTGCAGCCAGCCAGTCCCAGGGAGATGGGGAAGAGACGGAGCCAAGAGAGAGGGGGTCGCAGGACCCAGGAGCCCCGGGACACCGGGCCCCCCGAAGCTGGTACCGTGGCGGCTCCTCCTCCCGGAGGAGTGGCGGCCCAGAGCAGAGGTGCAGTGGCAGAGCCCCCCAACATCTGGGGCTCCAGAGCTGAGGGAGAGCCATCCACCATCTACGCCTCCCGCATCCATGCGCACCTCTGCGAATATGAGGAGGCCGCCAAACAGCTGGGAAAACTCCGGGAGGAGTTAAGGGGAGCACGAGCGGTGGCTAAGAACCGGCTCCCCGCCTCGAGACGAGCTGAGGTCTCCGCCACGGTGGAGAGGCTGAAGGGGGCTATCAGGGCCTTGGAGGAGATACGGGCGGCTATCCTGAGTGGGAGCGGCCCCTTTGCAGAGAAACTGAAAAATGATGACCGGTTTAGAGCCATGACCGGAGGGTCTCCTGGGGGGTCGGGAGGCCCCTGCCAGGTGGAGCACGAAGAGGAGGATGGCGGAACATCTACGCCTGCCCCACCTGAAGGCCTGGTGAGCAACAACACCCAGGTAACATGCAGCGGGGTGGCCCCTGAGCAAGTGGCTCTCCCACCGGACTCCAGTTACTCGGAGGAAAGTGGGGGCGAGGGGGAGGCTGGTGGGAGTGGGGACAGTAGTAGTGAGGGGGGCTGCCTCGTCCTACAACAGGTGAGGCAGATCGAGTCCCCAGAGCGGTTTGGCACACTGCTCTTTGGGGATGAGGTCTGCCCTGAGGACGAGGCAACCGGAAAGAGGAAAAAGAAAAAAAACAAGCGCAAGCCAAAGAACACCGTGGCTGACAAACTTATGTTTGTCCCTCTTTCCGGGGCCCCTCTGTCCCGCTGTATGGAACCCGCTGCCCACCCCGGCTCGGGCCCTGTGGTGGGTCCGCAGCGGGGGCGCGGGGAGAGTGATGTGTGCCTGGACCTTACCGTCACATCTGGTGGTGGCGGTGAGGGTTCAGGCAGCGACATGGAGGTCGGTGCTGGTGCCAGTGGTGTAACAGCCGCTGGCGGTATTGGCAGTAGTGGTGTCCGGGCTCAGTCCCCGGTGGCAGGGGGGGCTGGCCTGGCGCTCAGCACGGGTACAGCCAGGACCGCACCTCCGGCGGTGAGTGCTGGGGTCTCTGGATCCCCCACGCACGGGTCCGTTAAGTCTGGTCCACTTATGGGGGTCCAGAGACCTAGAAAGGGCGTGGAGGCTGCTGTGAAGCAGCAGCTAAAAAAATGCAAGGGGCTGGTAGCTCCTCTGACGGCGCCCGTGGCAAGAGCGGGGTCCCCGGCGCGTAGACCCAAAAAGGGGTCCGTGCTGGGGGCACCGCCGCCGCTGGGCGACGAGGGGGAGTGGCCAGCCCTGCCAACATCAAGTGGTGGGTTCAGGGGCGCAGTGACGGTCCGTGAGGGGGGCGTGGCCTCCCCGAGTGTTGCCCAGCCTGCAAAGGCTGCGGCATGCGGGGGGGGCGTGTCCTCCTCGGCCGCTGTCCCGCCCGCTGTGCCCGCGTCACCTGGGGAGGGCGTGGCCTCGCAAGGGGTCACTGCTCTGCCCGGGGTGGCTGCGGCCGGCGGGGGGGGCGTGGCCTTGGCGGGCCCACTGCCTCCTGTCCCGCCTACCCCCTCAAGCAGCATAGTGCCCCCAAAAGTCGGTAGGGAGTTGTCGGGGTCCCCAGCCCGCTTACCTCCATCTGGTGGTGCGGGGGCTCTGGCGCTCCTTGGGAAGCCGGCGGGGGCGAACAGCAGAGGGCAGGGTGCGGTGGCAGTGGCCGTCCCTGTCCTCAGTGCAAAGACACCGCAAAAAGAAAAAAAAGTGGAGCCAGAGAACCCAGGAGCTGCTGCTGCTCCCAGGCTCGGGCAGGGCGTACTGAGTGCGCTCTGCTCGGAGGTATTTAAAGGGGCAGCGGCACTCTTGGACAAGAGTTGGAGCAGTGCCAGCAGCTCCAAGGAGCAGAGCACTGGCCAGTCAGGGCCCCCAGCAGGCAGGCAGGGGTACTGCAACACCAAGTCTGCTAATGTAAATAGTGGTCTATCTGGAAGTGAGAGTGGGAGTGAGATAGGAGATATTTTTGAAGAGCTGTTTGAGGACATAAATGGTGATGTGAGCGATATGGATGAGGGAGTGAGTGCGAGTGTGAATGTGGCAGTAAATGCTGGAGTGAGTGCCGGAGCGAGTGGAAATAATAAAAGAGTGAACGGGAGAATGAATGAGGGTGCTGGCACAAGTGGTGGTAGTGGTGGGAGGGCTGGCCCGTCTGCCCCCCCATCCGCGAGGCCCCAACGTAATTATGCGGGGGTCGCGGCTGGGGGTCGGGGTGGTTCCGGGGGGGTCTCCTCGCCTCCGGGCTCCGGGGACGGCGGTTTGCACCGCCGTTTCCTGGAGGCCCTCCAAAGGGGAGAAAGATCGATCATGGTAGAGGGGAGGACAGTGGACCTGTCTTTCTGGATAGAGAGACATGGCCTAGCAGCCTTCCAAAATCAAAGGGAGGGAGGGACTGTTTGGTCTCTCCCCACAGCCGGGCAGGGGCCGCCAAGAAGGAATGTGGTCCGTCTTAGGTGGGGGGGCAGTGAAGCTTGTCCACCTAGGAGCAAGGTGGTGGAGCTCCTCCTTAAGATGGGCTTCGGGGCGAATGACATCTTTGCCCTGATACACCCTTCGGCGTCCCGCTTCTTCGACGTCAGCTTCGTGCGGCCAGAGGGGCTTGAGCTCTTCTGGTCAAACTACGAGCTGGTGCGAGAAGAGCCCGGATGGCGAGACTTCGTGGCTCAAGCGGTGTCTCGCCAAAATTCCGTCAAGCGAGTGACCGTGGTTACATGTAACGAGTCACTCGCAGGCGTGGACATCATGACGTGGCTTTCCCGTTACGGGGAGGTCACCGAGGTCCCAAAAAAGAACAGGGACGAGTTTGGCATCTGGTCGGGGGGCTGGACCTTCATGGTCAAATTGAAGGTTTCCGGCGGCACGGTCACCCACATCCCTTCCTCGGCGTTCCTGGGAAGGGACAGGATCCTGGTCTTCTACCAGGGGCAACCGAAGGTCTGCCACAAGTGCGGCGACCCCACTCACTTCAGCGCCAACTGCAAGGTGCAGAAGTGCGCGTTGTGTGGTGGGGTAGGTCACCTGGCTGCCTTGTGCAAAGACATTCGGTGCCACCTGTGTGGTGACCTGGGTCACCCTCTCAGCCGCTGCCCTCGCTCTTTCTCTAATGCCGCCACAGGCCCGGTGGGGGGAGACCGCGGGGGGGCAACCCCCGGTGGCGCTGCTTCTGCTGTGGCAGGTGGTGGCGAAGGGGGAAGGGCTGAGGGGCCAGTGAGGAAGGGCAATGCTGCAAGGGGCCCCGCGTACCAGCGGAGGCAGGAAAAACGCCAGGGAGGTAAGGGACAGGTGGAGCCTCGGGCAACCGGGGTGATGCCTGCTCCTCCCTCCAGGCCCGTGGCCAAAGCCTCTGAGGCCCTGGGGGAGAGTGCGGTGAGTGAGGAGATCAGGAGGATGGAGAGAGAGGAGAAAGCGGCTGACTCGGACAATTCCTCTCAGTATGAAAGTGTTGATGAGGATGTCCAAGAGCAGCCTACAGCACCAGGTGGCAAAACCAGGCGTGCCAAGCGCAAAGCGGTGGGGAGGAAGGCTGACAAGCCTTCAAAGTCCCCCCCACCCCCGACCACAAGGGTGCATACGGAAGGGCCCGCTGACCCCCCTCTGATCAGACTCTCCAACCGGTTCAGCGCCCTCGGGGGTTCAGATGATGAACCGCAAGACGAGGGTACTGGGCCGGGGGCAACACCGGAGGGTCCTTCAGGGGATGGCGGAGTCCGTCCCTCAGGGGGCATTGCTCCTCCTGAGGGGGGGACAGACCTGGAACCCGGGGGCGAGGACACCGGGGGGGGTGGGATGGACACGTCGGGAGCTTCCCTGAAAAGGAAGGTGTCTGACCCCTCCCCAGGAGGAGGTAATAGCGGGGTAGGGAAGAAATTGGCCATCCAACTCGATCACCCATGATGGCTGAACTCGCCCCGTTGACGCTGGCGTCTATTAATGTCGCCAGCATTAAGTCAGATGCGGCTCGCTTCACGGCCTTTGATTTTTTCTCCCGGATTGAGGCAGAAATTTTATTCTTGCAAGAGACCAGACTAACAGACATGGGGGCCATCTATAAAGCACGGAGGGAGTGGAGGTGCGGGCCCTCATACTGGTCTCTTGCGGCCGAGCCGTATAGCGGGGTGGCAGTCCTTTTTAAGACTGCAGCAGTTGAATGCCGACGGGTTACTGAGTTGGAAATGGGGAGGTGCCTGATCCTAGATGTCTTCATGAGGGGACAAGAGCTCCGGCTCATCAACATCTACGGCCCGCAGTCCAAGTGGGACCGCAAATGTCTCTTCCTGAGGATCAAGCCCTTTCTTTTTACGAGCCGACAGGTGGTCTTCGGTGGGGACTTCAACACCATTACGAGGTCCCGTGACCGGGGGGGTCCCGGAGATCGCCTGGCTTATGATAGCGTCGCGTTGAATAGCATAGCCAGTGAAGCTCGCCTGGTGGATGCCCACATCCGGCACACTCCAGGTCACGGAGGTTTCACCTACCATAGGGGTAGCTGTAGGTCTAGAATAGACAGGTTTTTTTTGAAGGAGGACGCCATCTTTTCTGCTGTGTCCGCCGTTGAGGTGGAGTTCTCCGATCACTGTCTAATTTTCTTTTCTCTGAATGTTGCAGAGACTCCTCGGATGGGAAGAGGGCTGTGGAAGCTCAATTCGTCCCTGCTGGAAGAAGCGGAGGTGAGACAATCCTTCGAGGATTTTCTTCAGAGCCAGGTACCGCTGTTGGATCTCTGTAGTAGTAAGTCAGAGTGGTGGGAGATCTTCAAAAAGCGGGTGGCGGGGTTCTTCCGTCAGCTCTCGAGCCTCAGGAGTCTGAACAGGCACCGCTTGTACCAGGCTCTGGGGAGGAAACTCGAGCAGCTTGTCTCGACTGGAGGTGACCGAGAGGAAATCTCCAGAGTGAAATCTTTGCTCAAGAGGTGTCAGTATGATAGGCACACATCCTTGGTTTTTGAGAGGGACTTCGGGAAGTACCGCTCGCCCGACCCTTACAGAAACTGTAAGATGTCAGTGAATTGTAAGATGGTGACAGGACTGATCGACAGTACGGGGTCCCTGAACAGATCCAAATCAGGGATCCTGGAGGTGGTCAGATCCTTCTACTCACACCTCTTGGAAAAGAAGGATCTGGATCGGGACAGGATGTCGGCTTTCCTGGCTGAAGCCATCCCTGAGCCAGGGGGTGACCCCTCTCTTGGTGTTTTGGCAGAAGAAATCAGGGAAGAGGAAGTGAGACTGGCCATTGATGGGCTTCGGCTCAAGAAATCGCCAGGTCCGGATGGCTTAACATCTGAGTTCTATAAGACTTTTAGGGACTCCTTGGTCCCCCTCTTGACAGGGGTCTTTAATGAGTGTCTCTCCTCGGGCACTCTTCCCGGCTCAATGAGGAAGTCAGCCCTCATTATTCTGTCAAAGGGTAAGGATCCGTCCCGAATCGAGAACTGGCGTCCCATAGCGCTTCTCGATACGGACCGGAAGGTTCTGGCCAAGGTGCTGTTTAATCGGCTGGTGAAGTTTGCACCCCGGCTCCTTTCAGGGGCCCAGCATTGCTCTGTTCCAGGCCGCAGTACTTTTAGTGCTGTGCTCGGTGTCCGAGAGGCAGTGGAGCAGGGTAGGGCAGGTCACTGGAAGGGGTACTTGCTGTCATTAGATCAAGCGAAAGCCTTTGACCGGGTCAACCACGAGTACCTCTGGTCCGTCCTTTTGAGGTATGGTCTGCCTGGGAGGTTTGTAAAATGGTTAGAGATCTTGTACCAAGGGGCTGAGACTTTTCCGCTGGTGAATGGTTGGTCAGGTCGTCCTTTTGAGGTGGGTTCTGGGGTCCGTCAGGGCTGTCCGCTGAGCCCGCTTTTATACGTGTTCGCGATCGATCCCTTCTTAAGGAGGGTAGATCGTGGACCGTTGGCGGGAGTCGGGATGGACCGGGCGGGCTCTGGCTCCTCTCTGAGGGTGGTGGCGTACGCCGATGATGTTTCCCTGTTCGTATCCTCGAGAGGGGAGGCGGACTGGGTCATGTCGGAGGTAGTGCGCTACTCGGAGGCATCCGGGTCCATGATCAACCGGGATAAGTGTGAAAGTCTCTGGCTGGGAGGGGGAGATCCTAGTTTTGATCTCCCGGACACCCTTCCAGGGCCCCAGGCCACCGCCAAAATTCTAGGCATCGAATTTGGCCCCGGGGACTACCCCCAGCAAAATTGGGAGGGCAGACTTAAGATCGCCGCCCAAAAGGTGGACCAATGGAAGGGTTGGTCTTTAACCCTGAGGGAAAGGGTTGCCCTGGCTAAAGGCTATCTGCTACCTTTATTGATATACCTGGGCAGTGTGTGCATCTTGCCGGAACCTCTCTGGACGCGGGTCTATAGCCTGTTCTTCCAATTGTTATGGGGGAATAGGCTTAACCTAATCAAGAGGGAGGTTACATACCGTACGAGGAGACTAGGCGGGTTGGGTATGGTCAACCCGGTGGTGTTTCTAGTAAACACCTTTCTTAAGACTAACATCTCTAACCTCTGGCTAGAGAGGGCTCCTCCGTGGGTAGTCTCCTGCAAGGGTTGGCTTTGGCCTTTCTTCCAGGAATGGGAGACAGGAGGGCGGGTGAAGGACCTACGCACACCTCATGGGCATCTTCCGGCTTACGCTACCCCGGTTCTGAAGGTGATCCGCCGGTGGGGTCTGGGAATGTGGGAAATCAGGACCATGTCGAGGCAGTGCCTTGACAGGAGGGTCCTGTTGACCCATTTCCAGAAGCCCCTGGCCCTTAAGGATTGCCCAGGCCGGGATCTGGAGGTCGGGCTGGGGCTTTTAAATTCTAAGCGGATCCCCATGAAGTTTTGGGACTTGACCTGGCGTTGCTTCCACGGGAGGCTGTATGTAAGGGACAACTTGAAGTGCAGGAACTCCGATGACCGGGGTTGCCCTCGTGAGGAGTGTGGCGACGTGCTGGAAAGCATGGAGCACTTCCTGCTTCATTGTCCCTTTAATGCAGAGGTTTACAACAGGGTGGGTGCCTCCATACGTTGGCCGCGGCTGGCGTCCCTCTCCTACACTGAATGGGCCTATGGAGCGTTCAGATCCCTGGGTGGCCGGGACCCGTGCACTTTATTCCTAGTCAGTGCAGCGGTTAGGTTCCACACTTGGAATGCACGGTGCCTAGTTACGACGCGGAAAAAAACCCTCCCAAGGGATGAGGTGGTAGGAAACATCTTGGGTGACCTGGTGAAGGTCCGTTCTTTGGAGTTCGAAAGGTTGGGTGTGAGGAAGGCCTCTTGGCTTTGGAGAGGCCTCTCCTTTTAAAAACGCACTCAAGGGAGAGCTAGCTCCGTGTGAATGAGGGTAGGGATAGCATAAGTTTCACTGGGTGTGTTAGGGACAGAAGTAGGGGCAGATAGGGACAGGGAGGGACAGGCACTGAGGGACAGATAGAGAGTTAGTTATGATAAGTTAGGTAGAGTAGGGCCAGGAAGGGACAGACAGGGACAGTTTCTATAGGGACAGAAGTAGGGACAGTCTTAGTTCTTGAGGGATAGGATGAATGTGTTAGTGAGGGATGGAGCCTCTAGAACCCCGTTTTCCTGGTGGTGGGCTGGTGCATGCCACCTTAGCTTTTTGTTTTAAAAACAGGACATATAATGGATATTGGGCTTACAGGTGCCAAACTTGGGCCTTGGGTATGTAAATGCTGTGTTTAGTTTGTATATTAATGCGTAAGTAGATGGGATGGTATTGAGAGTTTTGGAAAATGTCTTTTGGTTGTGCTTTGGTAAAAGGAAAAACATATAACACACGTTTTTTTTTGTTTTTTTAGTTAGAATGTGTGGATGGGGTGTAGTCAGGTTGGGAGGGGGGTGCATGGGGGGTGGTGGATGGATGACCGGATGCCAAGAGCAACATGAAGGAGCAGAGGAGCAGGGCAGGAGAAGTAGACTCTGCGGACCCTGGAAATAATTTTTGTGTGGAATCAAAAGGCCATAAACTTTCGTGGACCAGATTTTGCAGTGACAAGGCTACAAACTTGTAGGACCTGCGGTGCAAGGTGGTGGGAAAAAAAGGCTGCGAACTTGTTGCCATGTGTGGGAGAGGAAAAAAAAAAAAAAAAAAAAAAAAAAAAAAAATCTTTGCTGTGTAATAGGAGGTAAGGTTTGTCGGCCAAAGTGGCAGAGTTCTTGTTTTTTTCAAGGCGGAGGGCCAGGAAAGGGTTATTTTCGTTTGGTTTTTGTAAATAGTAAAATTGTAAATAGTAAACCAGTAAAATCGGTGAGGTGTGAATGGGGGTGAATGGGGGTGAATGGAGTGAGAGTGGGGAGAGGGGTTTATGTTTCTTTGTATTTTCTTTTAAGTGGATTCCTGCTGGGGGACCCTAAGCTGCCGAGCTCAGTGGAGGACAAGGAAAGGATTTGGACTTTCAGTTGTTTGCGCATGTTTTGCACATTTTATGTCTGTCTATGTTGGTTTTCTTTAGTTTATGTATTGTGGTTTGTTTCTGAGTGTAATTTTGATAATTTTGTAAAATAAAAGAGTTGGAGGATAAGACATGATTTAACAGCAGAATAGTGACTGCAGCTCTGGAGGTGACTGGAGGATAAGACATGATGTAACAGCAGAATAGTGACTGCAGCTCTGGAGGTGACTGGAGTATGACACCATGTAACAGCAGAATAGTGACTGCAGCTCTGGAGGTGACTGGAGGATAAGAAATGATGTAACAGCAGAATATTGACTGCAGCTCTGGAAGTGACTGGAGGATGATATGATGTAACAGGAGAATAGTGATTGCAGCTCTGGAGGTGACTGGAGGATAAGACACGATGTAACAGCAGAATAGTGACTGCAGCTCTGGAGGTGACTGGAGGATAAGACACGATGTAACAGCAGAATAGTGACTGCAGCTCTGGAGGTGACTGGAGGATAAGATATGTAACAGGAGAATAGTGACTGCAGCTCTGGAGGTGACTGGAGGATAAGACACGATGTAACAGCAGAATAGTGACTGCAGCTTTGGAGGTGACTGGAGGATGAGACAGATGTAACAGCAGAATAGTGACTGCAGCTCTGGAGGTGACTGGAGGATAAGATATGATGTAACAGGAGAATAGTGACTGCAGCTCTGGAGGTGACTGGAGGATAAGATATGATGTAACAGGAGAATAGTGACTGCAGCTCTGGAGGTGACTGGAGGATAAGACATGATGTAACAGCAGAATAGTGAGCGCAGCTCTGGAGGTGACTGGAGGATAAGACATGATGTAACAGCAGAATAGTGACTGCAGCTCTGGAGGTGACTGGAGGATGAGACACCATGTAACAGCAGAATAGTGACTGCAGCTCTGGAGGTGACTGGAGGATGAGACAGATGTAACAGCAGAATAGTGACTGCAGCTCTGGAGGTGACTGGAGGATGAGACAGATGTAACAGCAGAATAGTGACTGCAGCTCTGGAGGTGACTGGAGGATGAGACAGATGTAACCGCAGAATAGTGACTGCAGCTGTGGAGGATAATAATGCAGTGTGCACGGTGCGGCTGTGGGGTGTACAGATACCGCAGGGCAGTATACACACGTATGTCCCGGTGTCCGGTCTCGGCCGCTCCCTCAGGTTCCTCTATGTGTTCTCGCTTTCAGCTCCCGGAAGTTCGGAAATACTCTGCCCCGCCCACCTCCGGGAACAGCCACTAACGACCACACCCACCGGAAGTAACATCGGTCACATGATAAGCAGGTGCCTGCTTCCCCGGCAGCCATATTTAGTAAGGGCAAAATGTGAATTTACCTCCCCGACACCTCCTCCGGTACCGCACCGCCCCGACACCGTTTCTTGTATAGGTTGTGCTGTAGGAAGTCACATGTTCAGTCCTCAGTTTCCACCAATCAGGTGTGGCACTGAAGCAGCATAGGAGACAAAGTCACCAATCACATTCTTGTTTTCATGTGTTTAGATCAAAGCAGCGATCTGGTTGGTCACACGTGATCCTCTGCTCTCTCCAGTAGTCGGAATGACGCGGGGGACGCCGGGAAATGACGTCACCAGACGCATTGAACGCCGGAACTTGTAGTCTGAGATGCAGCGCACTTGTTCCGGCATGGAGAAGAGAGCGGTAGAGAAGAGAGGCTGTGGGGAAATGGAGGGGGAGCCTGGGCGAGGGCGGACACACAGGTGCGGAGCAGACGCGGGCGGCACTGTATATGGCGATGTCCGGGAAATGTGCGACTCCTCAGTGCCCCCTGCTGGGCGGAGTGTGTGAGGATACAACTTCACCCTGTGGTGGGCGGAGTACCTCAGGCCCTTCCCCCAGTGATGGGCGGAGTACCTCAGGCCCTTCCCCCTGTGATGGGCGGAGTATCTTAGACCCTTCCCCCTGTGATGGGCGGAGTATCTTAGACCCTTCCCCCTGTGATGGGCGGAGTACCTCAGGCCCTTCCCCCAGTGATGGGCGGAGTACCTCAGGCCCTTCCCCCTGTGATGGGCGGAGTACCTCAGGCCCTTCCCCCTGTGATGGGCGGAGTATCTTAGACCCTTCCCCCTGTGGTGGGCGGAGTATCTCAGACCCTTCCCCCTGTGATGGGAATACCTCAGGCCCTTACCCCTGTTGTGGGCGGAGTATCTTAGAGCTTTCCCCCTGTGGTGGGCGGAGTATCTCAGACCCTTCTCCCTGTGGTGGGCGGAGTATCTCAGACCCTTCCCCCTGTGATGGGCGGAATACCTCAGGCCCTTCCCCCTCTTGTGGGCGGAGTATCTTAGAGCCTTCCCCCAGTGGTGGGCGGCGTACCTCAGACCCTTCTCCCTGTGGTGGGCGGAGTATCTCAGACCCTTCCCCCTGTTGTGGGCGGAGTATCTTAGACCCTTCCCCCTGTGATGGGCAGAATACCTCAGGCCCTTCCCCCTGTTGTGGGCGGAGTATCTTAGACCTTTCCCCCTGTGATGGGCAGAATACCTCAGGCCCTTCCCCCTGTGGTGGGCGGTGTATCTCAGACCCTTCCCCCTGTGGTGGGTGGAGTATCTCAGACCCTTCCCCCTGTGGTGGGTGGAGTATCTCAGACCCTTCCCCCTGTGGTGGGTGGAGTATCTCAGACCCTTCCCCCTGTGGTGGGTGGAGTATCTCAGACCCTTCCCCCTGTGGTGGGTGGAGTATCTCAGACCCTTCCCCCTGTGGTGGGCGGAATACCTCAGGCCCTACCCCCTGTGGTGGGCGGAGTATCTCAGACCCTTCCCCCTGTTGTGGGCGGTGTATCTCAGACCCTTCCCCCTGTGGTGGGTGGAGTATCTCAGACCCTTCCCCCTGTGGTGGGTAGAGTATCTCAGACCCTTCCCCCTGTGGTGGGTGGAGTATCTCAGACCCTTCCCCCTGTGGTGGGTGGAGTATCTCAGACCCTTCCCCCTGTGGTGGGTGGAGTATCTCAGACCCTTCCCCCTGTGGTGGGCGGAATACCTCAGGCCCTACCCCCTGTGGTGGGCGGAGTATCTCAGACCCTTCCCCCTGTGATGGGCGGAATACCTCAGACTCTTCCCCCTGTGGTGGGCGGAGTAGCTTAGGCCCTTCCCCCTGTGGTGGGCGGAGTACCTTAGGCCCTTTCCCCTGTGATGGGCTGAATACCTCAGACCCTTCCCCCTGTGATGGGCTGAATACCTCAGACTCTTCCCCCTGTGGTGGGCGGAGTATCTCAGACCCTTCCCCCTGTGATGGGCGGAATACCTCAGACTCTTCCCCCTGTGGTGGGCGGAGTACCTTAGGCCCTTCCCCCTGTGGTGGGCGGAGTATCTCAGGCCCTTCCCCCTGTGGTGGGCGGAGTATCGCGGACCCTTCCCCCTGTGGTGGGCGGAATACCTCAGGCCCTTCCCCCTGTGGTGGGCAGAGTTCCTCAGACCCTTCCCCCTGTGGTGGGTGGAGTACCTTAGGCCCTTCCCCCTGTGGTGGGCGGAGTACCTTAGGCCCTTCCCCCTCTGGTGGGCGGAGTATCTCAGACCCTTCCCCCTCTGGTGGGCGGAGTATCTCAGACCCTTCCCCCTGTGGTGGGCGCAGTATCTCAGACCCTTCCCCCTGTGGTGGGCGGAATACCTTAGACCCTTTCCCCATGTGGTGGGTGGAGTACCTCAGACCCTTTCCACTGTGGTGGGCGGAATACCTCAGACCCTTTCCACTGTGGTGGACGGAGTATCTCATGTTGGGGAGGATCGGCGAGGTGGAATGCAGGGATGGATGGAGGAGGTGAACATTGACTTCTCTCCTTCTTGCTGTCAGTGACAGTGGCGAGGACTCTCTGGACACCCTGCTCACCCGACTGCCTCTCACCCCGTCTCTGTCACCCCGGAAACGCACCACCAGTCAGAGTAAAACGGAACCTCCGTTGTTGCGCACCAGTAAGAGGACCATCTACACGGCCGGACGCCCTCCCTGGTACAATGAGTCAGGGACCCCTTTCAAGGAGGCTTTTGTGATCGGTGAGTCGGAGTGGCGGTACAGCGTGGCCTCGCAATGCGCCAGTCTAACACCCATGATTCTCTCTTCCAGGTCTGTGCGGTGGCAGCGCGTCGGGGAAGACGACCGTGGCCAATAGGATTATAGAAGCTCTGGACGTGCCGTGGGTGGTGCTGCTGTCCATGGACTGCTTCTATAAGGTGGGAGCCCCCCTATTACCGCCGAGAGGGTGTATGCCCGCCGTTACCGCTCTGTGTCACTCCTCCGCTATGGTGATGTCATCACACCACATTCCTGAAATTCAGGGTCCACCCCTTCTGTGGTGTTCTCCCTTTTCCAGCTACCAGGTGGCGCCACGACCCCTGGTAGCTCCCTGAGTCGGGATCTGTGGTGCCCGGGGCCGAGCCTGGATCTAAGGTGCTCGAGGCTGGGTCCGGATCTATGGTGCTCGGCAGGGCTGTGGAGTCGGTAAGCCAAACCTGCGACTCCGACTCCTCAATTTCCCTTACACCGACTCCAACTCTGACTCCACGACTCCGACTCCGACTCCCACACATATTGCTTATATTTAAGTGAAAAATGTATTGTAGTACAATGTGAACCTCAGACATTTAATCATTTTTATGATCCAATAATCAAGATATTTAGATAGAACAGAATATATATTGGTGTACTACCCGGTTTTCATTCTTTTTGGTACAGATACGATATAGATAGACAGATATGGATAAATGGATAGATAGAGCAGATTTCTAATCTGCTTTTGCTATTGAGTAACATTATCTATGAGCTCAAAAACCTTTCAGGTGATGCAGTTTTTTAAAAAG
Organism: Dendrobates tinctorius; assembly: GCF_039654945.1. NCBI lineage: Eukaryota > Metazoa > Chordata > Amphibia > Anura > Dendrobatidae > Dendrobates > Dendrobates tinctorius. The sequence continues at coordinate 5,877,292 of NW_027361918.1, read as the reverse complement.
ATGATCAACTTTTGCAGCTGAAAAACGTATCCTCAAAAAACACAGGAAAAACGCTGTGTGTGAATGTAGCCTTAGATCAGGAATATAACAGCCATTTATAGGACATTTCATAACTTTCCCAAACTCCTATGAAAAAATATTCAGCACATCCTGCATTGAATTACTGTACCCAATTTATTATATACTTTAGGAGTCGGAGTCGGTCCATTTTATACCGACTCCAACTCCGACTCCACCAAAATGAGCTCCGACTCCGACTCCACGACTCCGACTCCGACTCCACAGCCCTGGTGCTCGGGGCTGGGCCCGGATCTATGGTGCTCAGGGCTGGGCTTGGATCTATGGTGCTCGGGGTTGGGCCCGGATCTATGGTGCTCGGGGCTGGGCCCGGATCTATGGTGCTCGGGGCTGGGCCCGGATCTATGGTGCTCGGGGCTGGGCCCGGATCTATGGTGCTCGGGGCTGGGCCCGGATCTATGGTGCTCAGGGCTGGGCCCGGATCTATGGTGCTCGGGGCTGGGCCCGGATCTATGGTGCTCGGGGCTGGGTGGTGGAGCTTATGGTGCTCGGGGCTGGGTGGTGGAGCTTATGGTGCTCGGGGCTGGGTGGTGGAGCTTATGGTGCTCGGGGCTGGGTGGTGGAGCTCATGGTGCTCGGGGCTGGGCCCGGATCTTTGCCATCGGGGGTGGGTGGTGGAGCTCATGGTTCTTACTGACTGTGTTCTCCCAGATCCTCACTAAGGAGCAGCAGGATTTGGCCGCCAGGAATGAGTATAACTTCGATCACCCTGATGCGTTTGACTTCGATCTTCTGGTCAGCGTCCTGCGCAAACTGAAGAAGGGGAAGAGCGTGAAAGTGCCGGTGTATGACTTCACCACACACAGCCGCCGCAAGGACTGGGTGAGTGACCCCACAGTGACTTTACATGGGAGCCCCCCAGTGTAAGACCACCCTTCACCAATGTATGACCCTGTCCTCTCTACTCCTGCAGAAAACCGTTTATGGCGCCAATGTTGTCATATTTGAGGGAATTCTCTCCTTTGCCAATAAGGAGCTTCTGAAGGTAAAATCAACGGCCTCTTCTCATCTCCGAGCTTTGTATCTGGGCTCCCTGGTGTCCTGACGTGCTGCCCGGTGTCTGGGCGCGTTCCCTGCTTCGCCTGGCATCTGAGCACACTCTCCGCCTCACCCAGTGTCTGAGCGCTCTTCCCACCTCACCCAGCATCTGGGCGCGCTCCCCTACTCCCTTTGCCCAGCGTTTCCCCCAACTCGCCTGGTGTCTGGGGACGCTCCCCGCCTTGCCCGGTATCTGGGCATGCTCCCCGCTTCACCCAGCGTCTGGGCGCGCTCCCCTACTGCCTTTGCCCAGTGTTTCCCCAACTCGCCTGGTGTCTGGGTGTGCTCCCCGACTCGCCCGGTGTTTGGGTGCGCTCCCTGCTTCACCCGATATCCGGGCGAGCTCCCCGCCTCGCCTAGTGTCCGGGCGCGCTCCCTGCCTCGCCTGGCGTCCGGGCGCTCTACCCGCCTAACCCGGTGTCCGGGCGCGCTCCCTGCCTCGCCCGGCGTCTGGGCACGCTCCCCACCTCACCCAGCGTCTGGGCGTGCTCCCCTACTCTCTTTGCCCCTTCGCCTCGTCTGGTGTCCAGGCGCACTCCTTGCCTCGCCTGGTGTACGGGCACGCTCTCCGCCTCGCCCTTCGCCTCCTCTGGTGTCCAGGCGCACTCCCTGCCTCGCCTGGTGTACGGGCACGCTCTCCGCCTCGCCCTTCGCCTCCTCTGGTGTCCAGGCGCACTCCCTGCCTCGCCTGGTGTACGGGCACGCTCTCTGCCTCGCCCTTCGCCTCCTCTGGTGTCCAGGCACACTCCCTGCCTCGCCTGGTGTATGGGCACGCTCTCCGCCTCGCCCTTCGCCTCCTCTGGTGTCCAGGCGCGCTCCCTGCCTCGCCCAGCGTCTGGGCGTGCTCCCCTACTCTCTTTGCCCCTTCGCCTCGTCTGGTGTCCAGGCGCACTCCCTGCCTCGCCTGGTGTACGGGCACGCTCTCTGCCTCGCCCTTCGCCTCCTCTGGTGTCCAGGCACACTCCCTGCCTCGCCTGGTGTACGGGCACGCTCTCCGCCTCGCCCTTCGCCTCCTCTGGTGTCCAGGCGCGCTCCCTGTCTCGCCCGGTGTCCGGCGCGCTGCCTGCCTCGCCCGGTGTCTGGGCGCGCTCCCTGCACCTCTCTCCCGTCTCTTTTCTGCACGCTGGGGTGGTATGTGCTCCATTACGTGATTTTGCTTTCCTCCAGCTTTTAGACATGAAGGTGTTTGTAGACACAGACTCTGACATTCGGCTGGTGCGGCGATTGAAGCGAGACATCACCGAGCGCGGCCGCGACATTGTCGGGGTGATCAAGCAATACAATAAGTTTGTGAAGCCGGCGTTCGAGCAGTATATCGAGCCCACCGTACAGCTGGCAGATATCGTGGTGCCCAGAGGTAATCTGCACCCTGTGAGGTCATGTGACCCTGACCTCCCACCTGTATACCGGAGGTGTATATACACCTGATGTAATACTATGGATTGTTCTGTGTTATAGGGGGGGAGAACTCTGTGGCTCTGGACCTCATTGTTCAGCACGTGCACAGTCAGCTGGAGAAGGTGAGTCCCGTCCAGCGCAGCGCCCCCTCCAGGTGATACTTCTGTTCATGCGCTGAGTGCGGCTGACGTGGTGCTGCCAGGTGCCATCTGGTGCTGTCATACCGGACCCTCCGCAGCCGCTCTGCCGCCTTGCCTGTGTATGGTGCAGGTGAATGTAATGTCCCCCCAGTTCCCGCCTGTTCTTCTTGCCCGAGTACCACTGTGACTGGGACGTAGTACATACGTCTGACCATGTGCACTATGCCTTGTCCCACCTGAGCACTGCAGGCTGCCATGTGGAGGTGAATACTGTAACCCTGAACAGCCACGGAGGATAATGAGACCGGATAGCATGACATCACCGTAACACTCTGAGCACGCTTGCATGCCACGCCACCTTCATTTTACGATCTTGCTTCATGATCGCTCTTCTTCCTGCGCTCTCTACCTCATGATCGCTCTTCTTCCTGCGCTCTCTACCTCATGATCGCTCTTCTTCCTGCGCTCTCTACCTCATGATCGCTCTTCTTCCTGCGCTCTCTACCTCATGATCGCTCTTCTTCCTGCGCTCTCTACCTCATGATCGCTCTTCTTCCTGCGCTCTCTACCTCATGATCGCTCTTCCTCCTGCGCTCTCTACCTCATGATCGCTCTTCCTCCTGTGCTCTCTACCTCATGATCGCTCTCCTTCCTGCACTCTTACCTCATGATCACTCTTCGTTCTGCGCTCTCTACCTCATGGTCGCTCTTCTTCCTGCACTTTTACCTCATGATCACTCGTCTTCCTGCGGTCTCTACCTCATGATCGCTCTTCTTCCTGCACTCTCTACATCATGATCGCTCTTCCTGCACTTTTACCTCATGATCGCTCGTCTTTCTGCGGTCTCTACCTCATGATCGCTCTTCTTCCTGCGCTCTCTACATCACGATCGCTCTTCTTCCTACTCTTACCTCATGGTCGCTCTTCTTCCTGCACTCTTACCTCATGATCTTTATTCCTCCTGCGCTCTCTACCTCATGATCGTTTTTCCTCCTGCACTCTCCACCTCATGATCGCTCTTCTTCCTGCGCTCTCTACCTCATCATTGCTCTTCTTCCTGCGCTTTCGACCTCATGATCGCTCTTCCTCCTGCGCTCTCTACCTCATGATCGCTCTCCTTCGTGTGCTTTCAACCTCATTGATCGTTCTTCCTCCAACACTCTCTACCGCCTGATCGCTCTTCTTCCTGCGCTCTCTACCTCATGATTGCGCTTCTTCCTTCACTCTTACCTCATGATCTTTATTCCTTCTGCACGCTCTACCTCATGAATGCTCTTCTTCCTTCACTCTTTACCTCATGATCGCTCTTCTTCCTGCACTCTTACCTCATGATCGCTCTTCCTGTTCTCTACCTCATGATCACTCTTCTTTCTGCGCTCTCAACCACATGATAGCTCTTCTTCCTGTTCTCTCTTCTTCCTGCGCTTTCTACCTCATGATCGCTCTTCCTCCTGCGCTTTCTACCTCATGATCGCTCTTGTCCCTGCGCTCTTTTATCTCATGATCTCTCTTCTTCCTGCGCTCTCTGCCTCGATTGCTCTCTGTCATGCGCTCTCTACCTCATGATCTCTCTTCTTCCTGCGCTCTCTGCCTCATGATTGCTCTCTTTCATGCACTCTCTACCTCATGATCGCTCTTCTTCCTGCGCTCTTTTACCTCATGATCGCTCTTCTCTCTGCACTCTCTACCTCATGATCGCTCTTCTTCCTGCGCTCTTTTACCTCATGATCGCTCTTCTCTCTGCACTCTTTTACCTCATGATCGCTCTTCTCTCTGCACTCTTTTACCTCATGATTGCTCTTCTCTCTGCACTCTTTTACCCAGGGCTGTGGAGTCGGTAAGCCAAACCTGCGACTCCGACTCCTCAATTTCCCTTACACCGACTCCAACTCCAACTCCAACTCCGACTCCTCAATTTCCCTTACACCGACTCCACGACTCCGACTCCCACACATATTGCTTATATTTAAGTGAAAAATTTATTGTAGTACAATGTGAACCTCAGACATTTAATCATTTTTATGATCCCATAATCAAGATATTTAGATAGAACAGAATATATATTGGTGTACTACCCGGTTTTCATTCTTTTTGGTACAGATACAATATGGATAGACAGATATGGATAAATGGATAGAGCAGATTTCTAATCTGCTTTTGCTATTGAAAACATTATCTATGAGCTCAAAAACCTTTCAGGTGATGCAGTTTTTTAAAAAGATGATCAACTTTTGCAGCTGAAAAAAGGATCCTCAAAAAACGCAGGAAAAACGCTGTGTGTGAATGTAGCCTTAGATCAGGAATATAGCAGCCATTTATAGGACATTTCATAACTTTCCCAAACTCCTATGAAAAAATATTCAGCACATCCTGCATTGAACTACTGTACCCAATTTATTATATATTTTAGGAGTCGGAGTCGGTCCATTTTATACCGACTCCAACTCCGACTCCACCAATATGAGCACCGACTCCGACTCCACGACTCCGACTCCACAGCCCTTTACCTCATGATCGCTCTTCTCTCTGCGCTCTCTACCTCATGATCGCTCTTCTCTCTGCGCTCTCTACCTCATGATCGCTCTTCTTCCTGCGCTCTCTACCTCATGATCGCTCTTCTTCCTGCGCTCTCTACCTCATGATCGCTCTTCTTCCTGCGCTCTCTACCTCATGATCGCTCTTCTCCCTGCGCTCTCTACCTCATGATCGCTCTTCTCTCTGCACTCTTTTACCTCATGATCGCTCTTCTCTCTGCGCTCTTTTACCTCATGATCTCTCTTCTTCCTGCGCTCTCTGTCTCATGATCGCTCTTTCATGCGCTCTGTACCTCATGATCGCTCTTCTTCCTGCGCTCTCTACCTCATGATCACTTTTCTCTCTGCGCTCTCTACCTCATGATCGCTCTTCTCTCTGCACTCTTTTACCTCATGATCGCTCTTCTCTCTGCGCTCTTTTACCTCATGATCTCTCTTCTTCCTGCGCTCTCTGCCTCATGATTGCTCTTTCATGCACTCTCTACCTCATGATCGCTCTTCTTCCTGCGCTCTCTGCCTCATGATTGCTCTCTTTCATGCACTCTCTACCTCATGATCGCTCTTCTTCCTGCGCTCTTTTACCTCATGATCGCTCTTCTCTCTGCACTCTTTTACCTCATGATCGCTCTTCTCTCTGCACTCTTTTACCTCATGATCGCTCTTCTCTCTGCACTCATACCTCATGATCGCTCTTCTCTCTGCGCTCTCTACCTCATGATCGCTCTTCTTCCTGCGCTCTCTACCTCATGATCGCTCTTCTCCCTGCGCTCTCTACCTCATGATCGCTCTTCTCTCTGCACTCTTTTACCTCATGATCGCTCTTCTCTCTGCGCTCTTTTACCTCATGATCTCTCTTCTTCCTGCGCTCTCTGTCTCATGATCGCTCTTTCATGCGCTCTCTACCTCATGATCGCTCTTCTTCCTGCGCTTTCTACCTCATGATCGCTTTTCTCTCTGCGCTCTCTACCTCATGATCGCTCTTCTCTCTGCACTCTTTTACCTCATGATCGCTCTTCTCTCTGCGCTCTTTTACCTCATGATCTCTCTTCTTCCTGCGCTCTCTGCCTCATGATTGCTCTTTCATGCGCTCTCTACCTCATGATCACTCTTCTCCCTGCGCTCTCTACCTCATGATCGCTCTTCTCTCTGCACTCTTTTACCTCATGATCGCTCTTCTCTCTGCGCTCTTTTACCTCATGATCGCTCTTCTCTCTGCGCTCTCTACCTCATAATCGCTCTTCTCTCTGCGCTCTTTTACCTCATGATCTCTCTTCTTCCTGCGCTCTTTTACCTCATGATCTCTCTTCTTCCTGCGCTCTCTGCCTCATGATTGCTCTTTTTCATGCGCTCTCTTCTTCCTGCGCTCTCTACCTCATGATCGCTCTTCTTCCTGCGCTCTCTTCCTCATGATCGCTCTTCTCTCCGCACTTTTACCTCATGATCGCTCTTCTCTCTGCGCTCTCTACCTCATGATCGCTCTTCTCCCTGCGCTCTCTACCTCATGATCGCTCTTCTCCCTGCGCTCTCTACCTCATGATCGCTCTTCTCTCTGCGCTCTTTTACCTCATGATCTCTCTTCCTCATGCGTTTTCGTATCTCATCATCTCCCATCTTTTCTGATCGTTATCCCTCACCCTCTCTGGCATTCTCTTTCTGGCACTCTCTTTCGCAGCGGTCACCCTCTGTCTTGCTGTCTCCTCCGTTGCTCTCCTTTATTCCTGTTTCATATTGTTTTCCTTCTCTTTCTCTAACCATCCCGTGTGATCCTGCGTGCTGTGACGTTAACCCTTGGTTGACCTGTTCTTTGTGTCAGCGGGAGATCACAGTAAGGTAGGACTGTGGGTCGTACATGGCGGGTGGTGCGGCATTGGGTGTATGGAGGGGGGTTGTGGCTTCACTAAATATTTTACTGGATAGGAAGAGTTTGATTTTTAAGAACTGCAAAATATGGTGAAGGCCAGAGTTCTTCAGTGCCGGCGGTGCTGCTCCTCTGTACCTGCGGTGCTGCTCCTCGGTACCTGCGGTGCTGCTCCTCGGTACCTGCGGTGCCGCACTTCAGTGTTCGCGGTGCTGCTCCTCGGTGCTCGCAGTGCTACTCATTTCCCACTGTTACTCTTCAGTGCCAACTGTGCTACTCCTCAGCACCCGTAGTGCTACTCCTCGGCGCCTACTCTGCTACTCTTCAGCACCGGCGGTGCTTCTCCTCTGTGCCTGCGGTGCCACTTCTCTGTGCCCTCGGTGCTACTCCTCGGCGCCCTGTGTGCTACTCCTCAGCACCCGCGGTGCTTCTCCTCAGCGCCCACTGTGCTACTCCTCGGTGCCGGTGTTGCTATTCCTCGACGCCCACTGTGCTACTCCTCGGCGCCCATTGTGCTACTCCTGAGCACCTGCGGTGCTACTCTTCGGTGCCCGCGGTGCTACTCTTCGGTGCCCGCGGTGCTACTCTTCGGTGCCCGCGGTGCTATTCCTCGGCGCCCGTGGTGCTACTCCTCGGTGCCCACTCTGCTGCTCCTCAGCATTGGCGGTGCTTCTCCTCAGCACTCACTGTGCTGCTCCTCTGTGCCCTCGGTGCCACTCCTCTGTGCCCTCGGTGCCACTCCTCTGTGCCCTCGGTGCTACTCCTCGGCGCCCACTGTGCTACTCCTCGGCGCCCACTGTGCTACTCCTCAGCACCCGCGGTGCTTCTCCTCAGCGCCTACTGTGCTACTCATCGACGCCCACTGTGATACTCCTCGGCGCCCATTGTGCTACTCCTGAGAACCTGCGGTGCTACTCCTCGGTGCCCTTGGTGCTATTCCTCGGCGCCCACTGTACTACTCCTCAGCACACGTGGTGCCACTCCTCGGTGCCCTTGGTGCTATTCCTCGGCGCCCACTGTACTACTCCTCAGCACCCGTGGTGCCACTCCTCGGTGCCCTTGGTGCTATTCCTCGGCGCCCACTGTACTACTCCTCAGCACCCGTGGTGCCACTCCTCGGTGCCCTTGGTGCTATTCCTCGGCGCCCACTATACTACTCCTCAGCACCCGCGGTGCCACTCCTCGGTGCCGGCGGTGCTACTCTGCCATTGTCTCCTGTAGTAGTGACTCCAGATCTCCATAGTCATTGCCTCATTTCTTGTCTCTTCCTTTTATGGTGTCCCCATGTCTTCTCCTGCCATACTGTGCAGAGGATGCAGCGCTGGGATATGTGAGCCGCCTGTTTTCTGCATGCGTGACTTTCCACAGACGTGTTAACAGTGCATGCCAAGTACATACACCTGTGTCACGCCACAGATGGTGTGACTGCTTAGAGCTGTCTAGTGTGTTGCTCCTCCGTGTCTAACTTGGATGCTATTTTGTTACGTCTCCTCTCGAGATCCAAGGAGTGCGTAAGAGAGGACCATGTGGCGATCTCTCGGGCTGAGGGTTGTTCTGGCTGCTTCTGGATTGAAAAGTGTCTTGTAGTTCTTGTCTGCTGTCCTCTGATTACACGGGATGTTGAGGTGGATTAGGTTGTGCTTTGGTGTTTTGTTCGGTAGTGGTGGCACATTTTGAGGTCAGCAGTTTCTTGTTTGGTGCCTGGAGTTGTTAGGTCAAGTAGCAACGACGCCAGAACCCTTCTTTGCAGGTGAAGTGAATGAACTGTTCATTGTGTTACAATTAGTAGTTGGGTTGGGCTGTTGTGTGATTGTAGTTGGCTGATATTGTGCAGCAGCAGTTGATGATGAAGTGGGACTTGTTATGCAGGTGGTTGTTCTATATTGACCATTGATGTTGGGCTGCTGTTTGGGATGAAGGCTGTCAATGGGCTGCTCATTCTCTGTTAGTGACTGTTCATATCGTGTTGGATCAGGGTCTTTGTTTTGTTGTCTTGTAGTGACTATTGATGTTGAGCTAGACCTTGTTTGCAGTTGTTGGCATTTTTATTGACTTCTATTGATTGTTGGGTTGGACCATGTTGGGAGTTGTTGGGATGCTCATTGTTTTGTGGTGATTGTTGGTGTTGGGTTGGACCATATTGGAAATTGTTGGAATGCTCATTGTTTTGCATTGTCAATTGCTGTTGGGAGTTGTTGGGATGCTCATTGTCTTGCGCATTGATGTTGGGTTGGACCATGTTGGGAGTTGTTGGAATGCTCATTGTCTTGTGTCATAAGTGGAGGATCCAAGAAAAGCACTTCTGAGCATCCGCGCTGCTTTAGTGATAAGAATTCTTCAGAAATCCATATAAATCTTTCAAGTTCTTTATTATATGCACTACAGAAACTACGCGTTTCGAGGTGACAAACCGCACCTCTTCAGGTTACAGTACACGAGCTCTGCAGCAGCTATATGACTGCAACAAACGTTGAGTGGTTGTGTCTGAACACAACCCATAAGGGGTGAGTACTCCAGAGTACTTTTATATTTTAATTGATTTATACCAGGTGAAGCCCTATGTCTGCGCCCCCGCCCTTGTTTTCTCTTATACATTGTCTTGTGGTGACCGTTGATGTTGGGAGTTGTTGGGGTGCTCATTGTCTTGCGGTGACCGTTGATGTTGGGAGTTGTGGGTATGCTCATTGTCTTGCGGTGACCATTGATGTTGGGAGTTGTTGGGATGCTCATTGTCTTGTGGTGACCGTTGATGTTGGGATGCTCATTGTCTTGTGGTGACCGTTGATGTTGGGAGTTGTTGGGATGCTCATTGTCTTGTGGTGACCGTTGATGTTGGGAGTTGTTGGGATGCTCATTGTCTTTTGGTGACCGTTGATGTTGGGAGTTGTTGGGATGCTCATTGTCTTTTGGTGACCGTTGATGTTGGGAGTTGTGGGTATGCTCATTGTCTTGCGGTGACCATTGATGTTGGGAGTTGTTGGGATGCTCAGTGTCTTGTGGTGACCGTTGATGTTGGGATGCTCATTGTCTTGTGGTGACCGTTGATGTTGGGAGTTGTTGGGGTGCTCATTGTCTTTTGGTGACCGTTGATGTTGGGAGTTGTTGGGGTGCTCATTGTCTTTTGGTGACCGTTGATGTTGGGAGTTGTGGGTATGCTCAGTGTCTTGAGCTGACCATTGATGTTGGCAGTTGTTGGGATTCTCATTGTATTGTGGTGACCGTTGATGTTGGGAGTTGTTGGGGTGCTCATTGTCTTTTGGTGACCGCTGATGTTGGGAGTTGTGGGTATGCTCATTGTCTTGTGACTGTTGATGTTGGGAGTTGTGGGTATGCTCATTGTCTTGCGGTGACCATTGATGTTGGGAGTTGTTGGGATGCTCATTGTCTTGTGACTGTTGATGTTGGGAGTTGTGGGTATGCTCATTGTCTTGCGCTGACTATTGATGTTGGGATGCTCATTGTCTTGTGGTGACCGTTGATGTTGGGATGCTCATTGTCTTGTGGTGACCGTTGATGTTGGGAGTTGTTGGGGTGCTCATTGTCTTGTGGTGACCGTTGATGTTGGGAGTTGTTGGGGTGCTCATTGTCTTGTGGTGACCGTTGATGTTGGGGTGCTCATTGTCTTGTGGTGACCGTTGATGTTGGGAGTTGTTGGGGTGCTCATTGTCTTTTGGTGACCGTTGATGTTGGGAGTTGTGGGTATGCTCATTGTCTTGCGGTGACCATTGATGTTGGGAGTTGTTGGAATGCTCATTTTCTTGTGACTGTTGATGTTGGGAGTTGTTGGGATGCTCATTGTCTTGCGCATTGATGTTGGGTTGGACTATTTTGGGAGTTGTTGGGATGCTCATTGTCTTACAGTGACCATTGATGTTGCAATGGACCATATTGGGAGTTGTTGGGATGCTCATTGTCTTGTGACTGTTGATGTTGGGAGTTGTTGGGATGCTCATTGTTTTGTGGTGACCATTGATGTTGGAAGTTGTGGGAATGCTTATTGTTTTTGAGGTAACCGTTGATGTTGGGAGTTGTTGGGATGTTCGTTGTCTTGCTGTGTCCGTTGGGTTGGACCATGTTGGAAGTGTTTGGGCTGGACCTTGTCTGCTACGTTTTGTCTGTGAATTGGTTGCCAATCTTCTGTGTTAATGAATGTACTTACAGAATAAATGTATGGATCTTAGTGCAGACAGGCTTTTGGAGGCATTATGTATCTGAAATTGATGGTTTATGGCACAGATCCTCGCAGCCACCACTGGAGGTGTTTGTGATATTTCAGCATGGCTGGAATGCACATTGTGTTTAGGAAATGAAGGAAGATGTGATGAGCTGGTTCTACCCCCCCTCCCTGTGTCTTTCATCTATCCCCCTCCTCGTGTCTTTCATCTTTTGGCCTCGGTATTGTTCCCAGCCTCTTATGTCACCGATATTTCAGAGCACAACTAACAGCACGTTTAGGATCTGCGGTGTGCGTGAGATGACATGGAGTCACCCTAAGCCTTGGATAGTAGCGTGGGGATATAACCGTTGTGTTATAGTGCATGTCTTTGGTTTGTGATAGTGACTTTTGGGTTGTTGTTGTTTTTTTCTTTTTCTGGTTTGTCTTATCCCTTCCCCCATCTCTGCCATCAGAGCGGCACTAGCCTCAGCTCATCAGGGTCAGCCTCTTCCGGATACTCTGAGTGTTCTTGAGAGTACCCCACAAGTGCGCGGGATGCACACCATTATCCGGTAAGATCTCTGCACGTGAGCCACCCCAACCACAACCCCCACCGTGGTCTCCAATAATAAAATGCTGCTTCACCCAGGAACAAGGACACCAATCGAGATGAGTTCATCTTCTACTCGAAGCGTCTGATGCGTCTCCTGATCGAGCATGCGCTCTCCTTCCTCCCACTCAATGTAAGTGATGTGTGTCTGACTGCGCCGCCTCCCTCAGTCTCTGATTGTGGACTCCATTCCTTGTAGTTACAGTATTATTGCTCTTTTCCCTCCTTTTTCAGCCCGTGACAGTGGAGACTCCACAGGGGACATTGTATGAGGGCAAAAGGTTCCATCGTCAGCGGGTACGTATTGAAGTGTGCACATCTCCAGACACGCATAGCTGGAAAAAACCTTCTGAACATGGACGCCATTGGCACATGTATGGTAACTTGTGGTGTTCTGTCACGACCACTTACATGGTGGTGGTGGATACGACTGTGGTCTTAGGAGATCCCTCAGAACTGCACAGATTGCCAGGGAGCTGGGCAGATGAAGATGTGTGCCAATAATGGCTGTGTACTGATAGGAATGGTATTTCCATGTGGCTAACATTTCTGGAAGTTGAGTTACTTGGGATCATAGCATTTTTTAGGGACAAGACCTGTCCTTTGATTCCAGATCACAGGGGTCTCTATTCTCCGAGCTGGAGAGACCATGGAGCAGGCCCTCACCGCTGTGTGTAAGGACATCCGCTTGGGCAAGATCCTGATCCAGACCAATCACAATACAGGAGAACCAGAGGTGAGGGTGAATGTTAGACACATGTCAGCCACGTACTGTGGGCAGCGACGAACATTTTGCTCAACGTTTGTGACATATAACAGAGGAGGGTCAATGGTCGGAGCAGAATATATGGCATCTCCTGCCCCAAACCCTCCCGATTGTCCTGGTGATTGATGCTTATATCATTGACTGTACACCTTTATAGCTTCATTACCTGCGACTGCCAAAGGAGATCAGCGAGGATTATGTCATCCTGATGGACAGCACGGTGTCAACCGGGGCAGCTGCCATGATGGCCATACGTGTCCTCCTGGTAGGTGATGTCGCATCTGATGTGCTTATCATCTCTGCTTCTCTCTTGGCTGTGTCCTCCATCTGTACTACATCTGTTGTTGATTCCTCAGGTGGTGGTTGTGTATTTTTTGCTTTTCCAGTCATGTTCTCTATTTGCTCTTTTAGGATCATGATGTCCAAGAGGACAAGATCTTCTTGATTTCATTGCTGATGGCAGAGATGGGTGTCCACTCTGTGGCATACGCGTTTCCACGGGTCCGCATCATCACCACTGCCGTGGATAAACGCGTCAACCAGGAGTTTCATATAATCCCAGGCATCGGTGAGAATGAGGCCTTTATATATCGTGTGCACACTCTTGGGGTGTTACTGGGTGGTCCATTCTTCATTTCCATATCACCCTAGAACGGGACTGATTCTCTCTCTCCATGCCATATGGTCATGTAACCCTTTATTGCCTCTACAGGTAATTTCGGGGACCGTTTCTTTGGCACTGATGCACCGTCTGACTGGTATGATGGTGATGAGTGCAACATGGACTACTGAGTGTAGTTACGTGCCAAGACCCATAGGACCTGCGGGCAAATCCTCCACTTATTTATTAGTCACTTGACCCCTCTCCTGGACATTCTTGAAGCTGGAGCTGAATGTGTGGCGGTCAGACGCAGACCCCGGGATATGCAGCCGCCACCTTTGTGCCACTGATGACTCCACAATGGCCGCAGAGCGACTCTACCTTATAGCACTTACACATTAGCAGTACGTGTGTTACTCTGATTTGGAGACATAATGATTAACACCCAGTGCCCATCATGGAAGCATAAACATGGGCGTGACATAGAGATATAAGACTGTCGGAGTGTCAGTGGCCTGCAATAAGTCATACACTCTGTGCCACCGCCCTGGTCTTCTGTGGAAGCAGCTGCCATATTGCAATATACGGGGGGAGCCCCGCACCTGTCAGGGATCAGCACTTCTCAGTATACAGCTGCCGTTCAGGGTCTGTGCTTTGTGTGACGACTGAGCCACCATATGACCACTGTCAGCTCGGCAACTTTATGTAGGAAAATAAATTCTACCTTTTATTATTATTTTATGCCACGTCTGGAGGTGTCCGGTTTATTTCAGCCTTTAGTGTTAGATATAGATGGAGTAGAAAGCCAGCGACTTGGGGTGGGGGAGGGACCCACCTGATTTCAGGTGACTCGAACTGGATGAACAGGTTTCAAGTGAAGCAAATCAATTAGCGGCCGAGAGCGCGACCACCTTTGCAGTAAGTTGTGGATCACCTAAGAAATAGCCGAGGGAGACATCGTGTGTTAATACGATTCCAGAAAAGTTGGGTGCGCGGTGTAGAATGTAAAGAAAAGAAGGACACAGTGATGTGGAAATCTCTTGTCTCCTTATTGTATCACACAGAACAGATCAACCGTTGGACATTTCTCTATTTTAGTTGTAAAAATGTAGTTAGAAGTTGACGGCCGCAACACATCTCAGAACAGTTGGGAATGGGGTTAACAAAAGGTTGGATTAGTAAATGGCACCAATGAAATACTGCTGGCGGGTTGCTGTTTAACTAGGTCACAAGCTGTGTATAAAAAGCATGTGAGAGAGGCTGAGTCTCTCTGAAGCAAAGATGGTCGGCGGTCACTGATCTGCGAACAACTGCATCTAAAAATAGTCGTACAATGTCAGAAAAGTGTTCTTCAACGAAAAAATTGTAAAGACTTTGAATAGCCCGCATCTACAGCACATAATATCACCAAAAGTTTATGAGACTGGAGAAATCCATGTGCACAAGGATAAGGCTGGCGGTCAGTATTGGATCCTTGTGATCTCAGGCCGCTCTGCTTTCCATACAGGCATGAATCACTGCATGGACTCAGGATTGTTTCCTGAAATCCTTGTCTGTGATCACAGGTGACCAGGCGATCCACAAATATAACATAAAGTTCCATCATGTAAAGAAGTCGTATATCGGCCCAATCCAGTAACACTGCCGTCTCCTCGGGACCAAAGATCATTTATAATAGACGGAGGCGAATGTGGTCAGCAGGATCGGAAAATTTTTTGTATGGAAGCCGCAAACACAGTGTCCTGCCAACTCCGGAGAAGAGGACCATCCAGCTGGTTATCAGCACACAGTTCACGTCTCTGATGTATGGGCAGTGTCAAAGATCACAGCCGGGAGGCACGAGATCCACCCGCTTTTACCTTTTCTTCAAGGTAACGCAACTCTGCTTCCTCCAATCTCTAGGACAATTACATAGTTGACTGACGAGCGATGGACAAGGCCGCGGCTGCTTCCACTACTAGGCCGGTTATTGTGGAGCTAACAGTGAACGTATGGAATATATATATATATATATATATATATATATACACACACACACACTCTGTGTGTGTGTGTGTGTGTGTGTGTGTGTGTGTGTGTGTGTGTGTGTGTGTGTGTGTGTATATATATATATATATAATATATACACCCACCCACCCTGGTACTGTCACTGCCAGCTCCACAATAACGAAAAAACTACTCGCTGCCACCACTAATTGTTTACACAGGCCGATTACACACCCGTTACATGTAGCACATGACATCGGGGGTGCAGTTTACAATGCAAGAGGAACAGAGCGATCACATTTTATATATTTAATCTGGAAAGATAGATAGCGCTTATAAACAAGATGATACAACATGGGAACAATGTGATATACACCATTACATAAAATAATAAAGATAACAGAAGAAACTTACTAAACTTGGTCTCAGAAATGGCCTTAGAGCTTAGCGGAGGGGGAAGCACTTCGATTGGAATCATGGACGCTACCCACATCAAACTATGACTTCCACAGAATGACGGTAATCCAGGCCCAGTTTTTGCTTTTAATTAGCTCCTAAGTTATGCTCATATGACCTCATGTGGGTCGCATTGTAGGATGTCCTTGATTTCTTCCAATTTTATAATATTCCCAACATTTATGATCTCTGCTCCTGAAGGTCCCAGGCTTTAGATATTGACGGAATATTTTCTATCATGATTTTACCGTTATAGAGACCAAATATGACAGGTATAGCCTCGTCTATCAGATCTTTATTCAATTTGAGGGATTCTAGTGGCCCCACGGTGATGTGAGTTAAAGCGCCACGTTTGTCTCTTCACTACGACGACGAAAATCTAGGTCTCATAAATATCGGATCTACACAAAACCCCAATATTCAATTGCCTAGCCTCTGCAGGGGTCCTCTGCTTCAAAGGGGGGTTCCATTAGCTTTTGTCTCTCTGTATGTTCACCATGTGGTCCTACTTCCAAACGGGGTTTGGCTTGTCAGCTCAATCTCCAGAAGGAGATTTTATGAATTTAAATTTTTCTATGACAGGGAGCATTACTTCGAATGGCAGGAGCAGCGCTCACATGAAAGGCCCCATCAATGTTGAGCTTTATATGTAGGTGATAGACGTCTGGATGGAGCAGATGACGCTCTATGTCAGGGAAGACCTTGTATATTTCAGCAGGACATTGGTAAGACACGAATTACATCCATCACATAGCACAGCTCCTCAGAGAAAGAGTTTGGGTGATAAACCAGCCACCTGTAGTATAGACCTTCCACCAATAGAAAACACCAAGCGCATTATGAAAAGATAAATCCGGCAAAGACGCAGAACTGTGCAGCATAGACAATACGACATAAGACTAGAATGTACAAGAATGGAACAACGTCCCTCTCCAAAACTCCAGCAATTGTCTCCTCATATGTTTGCAGACTGTTGTAAGAAAAGGGGTAATCTGTACAATGGTGGACGCAGCCAGGACACAATGTTGGATGTGACCCTGGCAATGGTGGATGTGGCTCTGGCACAATGGTGGACACAGCCAGGGCACAATGTTGGATGTGACCCTGGCAATGGTGGATTTGGCCCTGGCACCATGGTGGACACAGCCAGGGCACGATGTTGGATGGGGCCCTGGCACAATGGTGGGTGCAGCCAGGGCACGATGTTAGATGTGCGGCATGTGCCCCTGACACAATGGTGGGCGCAGCCAGGGCACCATGGTGGATGTGGCCCGGGCACGATGTTGGATGTGGCCCTGGCACAATGGTGGGCGCAGCCAGGACACCATGTTGGATGGGGCCCTGGCACAATGGTGGGCACAGCCAGGGCACCATGTTGGATGTGGCCCTGGCATGTTGTTGGATGTGGCCCTGTGACAATGGTGGAAACAGCCAGGGCACGATGTTGGATGGGGCTCTGGCACAATGGTGGGCGCAGCCAGGGCACGATGTTGGATGGGGCCATGGCACAATGGTGGACGCAGCCAAGGCACGATGTTGGATGGGGCCCTGGCACAATGGTGGACGCAGCCAAGGCACGATGTTGGATGGGGCCCTGGCGCAATGGTGGGCTCAGCCAAGGCACGATGTTGGATGGGGCCCTGGCGCAATGGTGGGCTCAGCCAAGGCACAATGTTGGATGGGGCCCTGGCGCAATGGTGGGCGCAGCCAGGGCACGATGTTGGATGGGGCCCTGGCGCAATGGTGGGCGCAGCCAGGGCAAGATGTTGGATGGGGCCCTGGCGCAATGGTGGGCGCAGCCAGGGCAAGATGTTGGATGGGGCCCTGGCGCAATGGTGGGCGCAGCCAGGGCACGATGTTGGATGGGGCCCTGGCGCAATGGTGGGCGCAGCCAGGGCACGATGTTGGATGGGGCCCTGGCGCAATGGTGGACGCAGCCAGGGCACGATGTTGGATGGGGCCCTGGAGCAATGGTGGACAATTGTTCTGAGACGTTTCACCGCCATCAGTTTGTAAATGAGCATAAAACCTACATGAGAGAAACGATCCTCCAATAAATTCAGGCCAAGGTAGGTCACAGGGGGTGAATGCTGGGACCTGGTTGGTCCAGTGTGGAAGGTCCTGCAGAGATGGAGCTTCCTCACAGACAGCACGTGTGAAGTGGCTGGGAGCAATGGCGATGTGTGCCTGAGAGTTCCCTGGAGGGAACGAACGTGTGCGGAATGCTGGAGCTGCAGGACCTTCCACACTGGACCAACCAGGTCCCAGCATTCACCCCCTGTGACCTACCCTGGCCACGTTATATGGTCTATAGCCACGCCCACCGGGTCACGTGACTGACCTCATCACAGGTCCTTCACACACTCACATAGCTTTTAATACAGGCGTTTTCAGACACACCCCTGGGTGGGTTTGTAGGTAACTGGCCAGCCCAACTCCCGAGTTACCTGGCGACTTCTCCCTTATACCTTGAAATAACACCTCAGCAGTATCACTGCTGATCAAGACACAAAACTAAGTCTCCATCTCAAAGCCACCCACTTTGAGATACACATCCATCCTTCAGGATTCTGCCAGACATCCTCTCCCTTGGAACCTCCACACAGCGCCCCCTAGCAGACATAGTGGTTACTACACCACAATAGTAATATTAAAATATAAAACACTAGAAAGCCTGAAGTTAATTATATGTAGATTTCTTTGCACACCATAGCCAATCCTTAATAGAATATAGTAAATGCTCAATAGCATAGAAAAGTGAACAATTCCATGAAAGCTATAAGATGCAGATATTTACCCAGAGTCCAAGCCGCTGCAATGTACCCCTTAACGTGCGTTTCGGTTTCTTCCTCAGAAGGGGTGCACTGGAGATGTCCCCGCAATCTGTGGTGACCTGAACATGGCGCCGTACTCAGGAGAAGTCCCCGCAATCTGTGGTGACCTGAAGAGGGCGCCGTACACAGGAGATGTCCCCGCAATCTGTGGTGACCTGAAGAGGACGCCGTACACAGGAGATGTCCCCGCAATCTGTGGTGACCTGAAGAGGGCGCTGTACACAGGAGATACCCCGCAATCTGTGGTGACCTGAAGAGGGCGCTGTACACAGGAGATGTCCCCGCAATCTATGGTGTCCTGAAGAGGACGCCGTATACAGGAGATGACCCCGCAATCTGTGGTGTCCTGAAGAGGACGCCGCATACAGGAGATGACCCCGCAATCTGTGGTGTCCTGAAGAGGACGCCGCATACAGGAGATGACCCCGCAATCTGTGGTGTCCTGAAGAGGACGCCGTATACAGGAGATGACCCCGCAATCTGTGGTGTCCTGAAGAGGACGCCGTATACAGGAGATGACCCCGCAATCTGTGGTGTCCTGAAGAGGACGCCGTACACGAGAGATGCCCCCACAATCTGTGGTGACCGGAATAGGGCGCCATACACGGGAGATGTCCCCGCACTCTGTGGTGTCCTGAAGAGGGCGCAGGACACGGG
The DNA here is from genome assembly GCF_039654945.1 of Dendrobates tinctorius. Taxonomy (NCBI): domain Eukaryota; kingdom Metazoa; phylum Chordata; class Amphibia; order Anura; family Dendrobatidae; genus Dendrobates; species Dendrobates tinctorius. The sequence continues at coordinate 5,858,179 of NW_027361918.1, read as the reverse complement.
TGATGTCCCCACAATCTGTGGTGACCTGAAGAGGGCGCAGGACACGGGAGATGTCCCCACAATCTGTGGTGACCTGAAGAGGACGCCGTTCACAGTGTCATGGGAAGCCTAGGTAACTTTAGGCTGAAACCCCGGGGCCCCTGCGGTGTCCCTCAGACTAGGGGAAACCCTGTCTGTCCCTCAACCCAGGGTTTACACTGAAGGTGTGCCTGCCTTGGCCTCCACCCTGTCCTTGTCTCCTGTCCAGCCCTAAGCTGAACCCTCCACCCAGTGAGGAGACTAAACACCAGACCCCACAAATAAGTATGGACAGGGATAACGGAAATGCACCACACCGCGTACACACAGGGGAATACAGTAATGTGCAAGGACAACCAAATAATACAACACAGGGAGGCAAAATGGCAACAATGGAATATACTACACCAGCAACTGTATGCTCCTTAGACCACCACTCCAGACCGGTATCGCTTAGCACAAGGCAAGAGCTATAGTCGGCGACGCCCATAGTCACACAGGGCAATTTAAAGACAGAGGGCGTGGCTAAGCCCTCAGCCAGAATGACAACCTGGTTAACCCAATCCAAGCCGGATCAGAAGACCAACCAGCGCCGCTGAGAACCATGTGGTAGGATGGGGTATTGCCGCTGTCTGCCGGACACCCTGGTGCGAACAGTGTCCGTCATGACAGTACCCCGCCTTCTACGAGGGACCCCAGGAACCTCACAATGTCGAGGACCCGGCTTGTCCGGATGGCGGCGATGAAACACTGTAATCAGTCGGTCCGCATGTATGTCCGAGGCCGGCACCCAAGTCCTCTCCTCAGGACCATAGCCACGCCAGTGGACCAGGTACTGTAGAGTGCGACGCACTACCCGAGAGTCAACCACCTTGGACACTTCAAACTCCAACGTGCCATCCACCAAGACAGGAGGTGGTGGCACGGGAGAAACATCAACAGCACCCACGACTTTCTTAAGTAACGCCTTGTGAAACACATTATGTATCTTGTATACGGCAGGTAACTCTAAACGAAATGCCACAGGGTTGATAATTGCGGAGATCCTAAATGGACCAATGAACCTGGGCCCCAACTTAAGCGATGGTATTTTGAGCTTGATGTTCCTTGTAGACAACCACACCCAATCACCCACACACAGGTCCAGACCAGGCACACGTCTACCATCAGCCACACGTTTATACCTAGAACCTACATTCAGCAAGCGCTGCTTTACTCTCCTCCAAACGGATGACAATTGTGCTCCCGACTGGTCCTCCTCAGGGACGCCCGCAGAGCTCCCTTGGCGCAAGGTACAGAATTGGGGATGTTGACCATAAACACAAAAGAAAGGAGATTCCCCAGACGATTCCTGATAATGATTGTTTATCGCGAATTCAGCCAGAGGAAGAAACGCCGACCACTCTTCCTGATTGTCAGACACAAAACAGTGTAAGTATTGTTCCAGGTTTTGGTTCATACGCTCAGTCTGCCCATTTGACTGAGGATGGAAAGCCGATGAATGAGATAATTTAATCCCTAGGCGTGAACAAAAAGCTCTCCAAAATTTTGCCACAAATTGTGTACCTCTATCAGATACAATGTCAGACGGGACACCATGAAGTCTGACCACCTCGCAAATAAATACCTGAGCAAGGGTCTTCGCATTGGTCAAAGATGGCGAAGCAACGAAATGCGACATTTTAGAGAACCGATCAACTATTACCAGAATGACCGTGTTCCCAGCCGAGGAGGGCAAATCCGTAATGAAATCCATGAAAATCTCAGTCCATGGCTTACTGGGCACACAGAGAGGATGCAATGTGCCAGCAGGACGGGAGCGTGGTGTCTTGGCCCGTGCGCACGTGGTACAGGCTGACACATATGAGACCACGTCCTGCCGGATTTTGGGCCACCAAAAACGACGTGATACAAGTTCCAGAGTGCCCTTAACTCCTGGGTGACCCGCCAGGACAGTATCGTGATGTTCCCCTAACACTTTTAAGCGTAGGTGTATTGGCACAAACGATTTATTAGGAGGCAGATCCGGCGGTACCTCCTCCTGAGCATCAGCAAACTCTGCCTCAACCTCTGTCGTGAGAGCCGAGACCACAACTCCCTTTTGGAGGATAGGCACCGGATCTTCACGTGGCTCTCCACCCGGAAAACATCTGGACAAGGCGTCCGCCTTAGTATTCTTAGAACCTGGTCGGTATGTCACAAAACAATTGAACCGGGTGAAGAATAACGCCCAGCGAGCCTGTCTGGGGGACAGGCGTTTAGCAGACTCTAAATAAAGTAGATTCTTATGGTCTGTTATGACAGTAATCTGATGGACAGCCCCCTCCAAGAAGTGTCGCCATTCCTCAAATGCCAACTTGATGGCCAACAATTCCCTGTTACCAATATCGTAATTACGCTCGGCCGGCGACAGTTTCTTGGAGAAGTAGGCACACGGATGCAATTCGCCCAAGGATGGACCCTGAGACAGTACCGCCCCCACTCCAACCTCAGATGCATCCATCTCCACGGTAAATGGTAGGGAGACATCAGGCTGAACCAGGATGGGAGCTGAAGCAAAACTGTTTTTGAGGAATTCAAACGCGCGCACAGCAGCCTCAAACCAGTCAGAAAAATTGGTACCTTTTTTAGTCATGTCGGTGAGCAGCTTAGGCTGGTTTCACATTTGCGTTTTTTTTCGCGGTAATTTAGCGCTAAATAGCGCATGCGTTTTTTTTTCCTATACTTTGCATGGGATGCGCTTATGTGCGCATACACATGCGTTTGTACGCGTTTTACCGCGCATGCGTTTTTTTGCGGTATGCGCTCGGGCGCACAAAATGCAACCTGTTGCATTTTTTGTGCGTCCGACTTGCCTCAAAAAAACGCATGCGCGCGCAATGCGTTTTTTTGCAGCAAGACACCCAATATAAGTCTATGGGTGCGCATATGTGCGCATTGGCATGCTTATGTATGCGTTTTTTTGCACATGCGTTTTTTTTTGTTAACCATGGAATTTAGGGGTTTGGGTTAGAGTTAGGGTTAGTTAAGGGGGTTTAGGGTTAGGGTCAGGGTCAGGGTTAGGGTTAGTTAGGGTTTAGGGTTTGGGTTAGGGTTAAGTATGGTTTGGTTAAGGGTTAGGGTTAGGGTCAGGGTTAGGGTTAGTTAGGGTTTGGGTTAGGGTTAAGTATGGTTTGGTTAAGGGTTAGGGTTAGTTAGGGTTTGGGTTAGGGTTAAGTATGGTTTGGTTAAGGGTTAGGGTCAGGGTCAGGGTTAGGGTTAGTAAAGTCATGGTTTGGGTTAGTGTGAGGGGCCACCTAATGTTGGAAAAAAACGCAAACGCGGTAAAAACGCACTAAAAACGCATACAAACGCATAAAAACGCTGCGTTTTTTTCATGCATGCTCATAAAAATGCTTGAAAAAAACGCAGCAGTTGTATGCTTTTGTATGCGTTTTTTCAATGCGTTTTTTTGCGGGAAAAACGCGCTGCAAAAAAAGCAAGTGTGAAACTAGCCTTAGCAATCATAGAAAAATTCTTAATAAATTTCCTATAATAGTTTGAAAAGCCCAGGAATCGCTGAAGCGCCTTGAGATTATCAGGCCGATCCCACTGCAGCACCGCTTGCACCTTAGCGGTGTCCATTTTAAACCCTGAGGCGGAAATTACATAACCCAAAAAAGGTAATTCTTGGACGACAAATACACATTTCTCAAGCTTGGCATAGAGCTTGTTTTCCCTGAGCAACTGCAACACCTGCCTAACATGCTCTATGTGTGCATCACGGTCGCGTGAGTAAATAAGAATGTCATCAAGGTATATAATAACAAATTTCCCCAAGAGATGAGAAAAGACATAATTTAGGAAATGTTGAAATACTGCTGGTGCGCTCGTCAACCCAAATGGCATCACCAAATTCTCAAAATGACCCTCAGGGGTATTAAATGCCGTCTTCCATTCATCCCCTTGACGGACTCTTATGAGATTGTACGCCCCCCTGAGGTCAAGCTTGGAAAACCATTTGGCACCAGACACCTGGTTGAACAAATTGGGTATGAGTGGCATCGGGTATGGGTCACGAACCGTAATCTGGTTGAGTTCCCTGAAATCCAGACACGGGCGTAATCCGCCATCTTTCTTCTTGACAAAGAAGAACCCCGCCGCCAATGGAGATGATGAAGGCCTGATGTGCCCTTTGCTTAGACTTTCTGCAATGTATTCTTTGAGAGCTTGCCTCTCAGGACCTGAGATATTAAACATCCTGGCTTTTGGTAACTTGGCCCCAGGTTTTAACCTAATAGCACAGTCATAGGGTCGGTGCGGTGGCAGCTCTGAACAACCTCTTTCAGAAAATACATCAGCAAAGTCCAGCAGTGGTTCCGGGATGCTGGGAGTCACAGCGGAGATACACGTGGCCAGACAACTCTTCTGGCAATCTCTGCTCCACTGGATTATGTCCTGGGTCTTCCAATCAATCACTGGATTGTGCATAGACAACCATGGAAACCTCAGAACTACCTGAGCAGGTAAGTTACTGAGCACCTTACATGTTACCCGCTCAGAGTGTAAGACCCCAATGTGGAGTTTTACATCAGCCACAAACTCTTTAATCTCCCCTTGTGAGAGAGGGGAGGCATTGATGGTAACCACCCAGATAGGATTAGGCAGCGTCTCCACCTTAAATCCCGCAGTACGCGCAAACTTTTCATCAATGAGATTAGCGGCTGAACCACTATCTACAAATACAGTAATCGACAGCTCTTGGCCCCCGATAACTACCTTGGCAGGGAGCATACACTGGGAGACCACCACGGAGGATATGCAAAGGCTCAGACTAGACTCCTCCAAACCCTCTGAGCCTAGCAGTTTTCCGCCGGCACGTCTTTCTTAGGTACCAGGGGGCAAGCATTAATAAAATGTCCTTTTTTGCCACAAAAAAACAGACCCCTTGCTTTCTGGGCAAGGGACATTTACAGTATGCTTGTTATTATGTGTATGTGATATACCAGCGATCTACATAGGTTCCACGGATTCACCTGAGGCGACCTCACCAGAGACTGCCCCCCCCCACAGGCAATGTCTCCTGCGACCTCTGACGAAAACGGCGATCAATGCGTACTACAAGCACCATAGCAGCCTCCAGAGAGGCGGGAGTCTCATACATTAGCAGAGCTTGTTTTACCCTTTCAGAAACCCCATGCAAAAATTGACTCCTTAGTGCAGGGTCATTCCATTGCGTGTCCACAGCCCAGCGACGAAATTCAGTACAGTAATCCTCATCCAGTCGCTCACCCTGGAGCAGAGAGCGGATTTTAGACTCTGCTAACGCCAGTCTGTCAGGATCATCATAGTTTAACCCCAGAGCAGAAAAAAAAGGTCTACGGACTCAAATGCAGGTGAATCAGAAGGTAGTGAAAAGGCCCATGCTTGTGGATCACCACCCAGCAAGGAAACTACCAAGCCCACACGCTGAGCCTCATCTCCTGAGGAGAGAGGACGCATGCGAAAATACAATCTGCAGGATTCACGAAATACAACGAACTTACAGCGATCACCAGAAAATCGTTCAGGGAGAGGTAAATTGGGTTCAGCTGCCCTGACTGCTGCCTCAGTTTTCACAGCAGGAACTGAGAGGCCTTGTTGCTGGAGCGCCCCCCTCAGTTCAGTGACCTGTATGGACAGAGCCTCCAGCTGCTTGGTTATGGAGACTATAGGATCCATGGTAAATAATTCCTCTTTTTTTTTTTTTTTTTTTGGGCCGACTATAATGTCATGGGAAGCCTAGGTAACTTTAGGCTGAAACCCCGGGGCCCCTGCGGTGTCCCTCAGACTAGGGGAACCCTGTCTGTCCCTCAACCCAGGGTTTACACTGAAGGTGTGCCTGCCTGGGCCTCCACCCTGTCCTTGTCTCCTGTCCAGCCCTAAGCTGAACCCACCACCCTCCACCCAGTGAGGAGACCAAACACCAGACCCCACAAATAAGTATGGACAGGGATAACGGAAACGCACCACACCGCGTACACACAAGAGAATACAGTAATGTGCAAGGGCAACCAAATAATACAACACAGGGAGGCAAAATGGCAACAATGGAATATACTACACCAGCAACCGTATGCTCCTTAGACCACCACTCCAGACCGGTATCGCTTAGCACAAGGCAAGAGCTATAGTCGGCGACGCCCATAGTCACACGGCAATTTAAAGACAGAGGGCGTGACTAAGCCCTCAGCCAGAATGACAACCTGGTTAACCCAATCCAAGCCGGATCAGAAGACCAACCAGCGCGGCTGAGAACCATGTGGTAGGATGGGGTATTACCGCTGTCTGCCGGACACCCTGGTGCGAACAGTGTCCGACATGACACACAGGAGATGTCCCCGCAATCTGTGGTGTCCTGAAGAGGACGCTGTACACAGGAGATGTCCCTGCAATCTGTGGTGTCCTGAAGAGGACGCTGTACACAGGAGATGTCCCTGCAATCTGTGGTGTCCTGAAGAGGGCTCCATACACAGGAGATGTCCCCGCAATCTGTGGTGTCCTGAAGAGGGCGCCGTACACAGGGGATACCCTGCAATCTGTGGTGACCTGAAGAGGACGCTGTACACAGGAGATGTCCCCACAATCTGTGGTGTCCTGAAGAGGACGCCGTACACAGGAGATGTCCCCACAATCTGTGGTGTCCTGAAGAGGACGCCGTACACAGGAGATGTCCCCGCAATCTGTGGTGTCCTGAAGAGGACGCCGTACACAGGAGATGTCCCCGCAATCTGTGGTGTCCTGAAGAGGGCGCCGTACACCGGAGATGTCCCCACAATCTGTGGTGTCCTGAAGAGGGCGCCGTACACAGGAGATGTCCCCACAATCTGTGGTGTCCTGAAGAGGACGCCGTACACAGGAGATGTCCCTGCAATCTGTGGTGTCCTGAAGAGGACGCCGTACACAGGAGATGTCCCTGCAATCTGTGGTGTCCTGAAGAGGGCGCCGTACACAGGAGATGTCCCCACAATCTGTGGTGTCCTGAAGAGGACGCCGTACACAGGAGATGTCCCTGCAATCTGTGGTGTCCTGAAGAGGACGCCGTACACAGGAGATGTCCCCGCAATCTGTGGTGTCCTGAAGAGGGCGCTGTACACAGGAGATGTCCCCACAATCTGTGGTGTCCTGAAGAGGACGCCGTACACAGGAGATGTCCCTGCAATCTGTGGTGTCCTGAAGAGGACGCCGTACACAGGAGATGTCCCTGCAATCTGTGGTGTCCTGAAGAGGACACCGTACACAGGAGATGTCCCCGCAATCTCTGGTGTCCTGAAGAGAGCACCGTACACAGGCGATGTCCCTGCAATCTGTGGTGTCCTGAAGAGGGCGCTGTACACAGGAGATGTCCCTGCAATCTGTGGTGTCCTGAAGAGGGCGCCGTACACAGGAGATGTCCCCGCAATGTGTGGTGACCTGAAGAGGACACCGTACACAGGAGATGTCCCCGCAATCTGTGGGGCCATGAAGAGGGCGCTGTACACAGGAGATGTCCCGCAATCTGTGGTGTCCTGAAGAGGGCGCCGTACACAGGAGATGTCCCCGCAATCTGTGGTGTCCTGAAGAGGGCGCCGTACACAGGAGATGCCCCCGCAATCTGTGGTGTCCTGAAGAGGGCGCCGTACACAGGAGATGCCCCCGCAATCTGTGGTGTCCTGAAGAGGACGCTGTACAGAGGAGATGTCCCCGCAATCTGGGGTGTCCTGAAGAGGACGCCGTACACAGGAGATGTCCCCGCAATCTGTGGTGTCCTGAAGAGGGCGCCGTACACAGGAGATGTCCCCGAAATCTGTGGTGTCCTGAAGAGGGCGCCGTACACAGGAGATGTCCCCGCAATCTGTGGTGACCTGAAGAGGGCACTGTACACAGGAGATGTCCCCGCAATCTGTGGTGACCTGAAGAGGGCGCCGTACACAGGAGATGCCCCGCAATCTGTGGTGTCCTGAAGAGGACGCTGTACACAGGAGATGTCCCCGCAATCTGTGGTAACCTGAAGAGGACGCTGTACACAGGAGATGTCCCCACAATCTGTGGTGACCTGAAGAGGGCGCCGTACACAGCAGATGCCCCCGCAATCTCTGGTGACCTGAAGAGGACGTCGTACACAGGAGATGTCCCCGCAATCTGTGGTGATCTGAAGAGGACGCCGTACACAGGAGATGTCCCCGCAATCTGTGGTGACCTGAAGAGGGCGCTGTACACAGGAGATGTCCCCGCAATCTGTGGTGTCCTGAAGAGGATGCCGTACACAGGAGAAGTCCCCGCAATCTGTGGTGTCCTGAAGAGGGCGCCGTACACAGGAGATGTCCCCGCAATCTGTGGTGACCTGAAGAGGACGCTGTACACAGGAGATGTCCCCGCAATCTGTGGTGACCTGAAGAGGGCGCTGTACACAGGAGATGTCCCCACAATCTGTGGTGACCTGAAGAGGACGCTGTACACAGGAGAAGTCCCCGCAATCTGTGGTGTCCTGAAGAGGGCGCTGTACACAGGAGATGACCCCGCAATCTGTGGTGCCCTGAAGAGGACGCTGTACACAGGAGATGTCCCCGCAATCTGTGGTGATCTGAAGAGGACGCTGTACACAGGAGATGTCCCCGCAATCTGTGGTGACCTGAAGAGGGCGCTGTACACAGGAGATGTCCCCACAATCTGTGGTGACCTGAAGAGGACGCTGTACACAGGAGAAGTCCCCGCAATCTGTGGTGTCCTGAAGAGGGCGCTGTACACAGGAGATGACCCCGCAATCTGTGGTGCCCTGAAGAGGACGCTGTACACAGGAGATGTCCCCGCAATCTGTGGTGATCTGAAGAGGACGCTGTACACAGGAGATGTCCCCGCAATCTGTGGTGACCTGAAGAGGACGCCGTACACAGGAGATGTCGCCGCAATCTGTGGTGTCCTGACGAGGACGCTGTACACAGGAGATGTCCCCGCAATCTGTGGTGACCTGAAGAGGGCGCCGTACACAGGAGATGTCCCCGCAATCTGTGGTGTCCTGAAGAGGACGCCGTACACAGGAGATGTCCCCGCAATCTGTGGTGACCTGAAGAGGGCGCCGTACACAGGAGATGTCCCCGCAATCTGTGGTGTCCTGAAGAGGACGCTGTACACAGGAGATGTCCCCGCAATCTGTGGTGACCTGAAGAGGGCGCTGTACACAGGAGATGTCCCCGCAATCTGTGGTGACCTGAAGAGGGCGCTGTACACAGGAGATGTCCCCGCAATCTGTGGAGTCCTGAAGAGGACGCCGTACACAGGAGATGCCCCGCAATCTGTGGTGACCTGAAGAGGGCGCCGTACTCAGGAGATGTCCCCGCAATCTGTGGTGATCTGAAGAGGATGCCGTACACAGGAGATGTCCCCGCAATCTGTGGTGACCTGAAGAGGGCGCCGTACTCAGGAGATGTCGCCGCAATTTGTGGTGACCTGAAGAGGGCGCCGTACACAGGAGATATCCCCGCAATGTATGGTGACCTGAAGAGGGCGCTGTACTCAGGAGATGTCCCCGCAATCTGTGGTGACCTGAAGAGGGCGCCGTACACAGGAGATGTCCCCGCAATCTGTGGTGACCTGAAGTGGGCGCCGTACACAGAAGATGTCCCCGCAATCTGTGGTGACCTGAAGAGGACGCCGTACAGAGGAGATGTCCCCGCAATCTGTGGTGACCTGAAGTGGGCGCCGTACACAGGAGATGTCCCGCAATCTGTGGTGACCTGAAGAGGGCGCCATACACAGGAGATGCCCCTACAATCTGTGGTGACCTGAAGAGGGTGCCATACACAGGAGATGCCCCTACAATCTGTGGTGACCTGAAGAGGACGCCGTACACAGGAGATGTCCCGCAATCTGTGGTGATCTGAAGAGGACGCCGTACACAGGAGATGCCCCTACAATCTGTGGTGACCTGAAGAGGGCGCCGTACATAGTAGATGTCCCCACAGTCTGACAGATGTGGAGCTGTTCCCTGCTTTTGTACATGTCAAAATCTTGGGATTTCACTGGGGGGTGTAAACGTTTAATATCTTTGGAGTTTTTCCTGGGCACTTTTTCAGGTGGGTTTTGGATTGTATGCACCAGCAAAGACGTCATCTGCATCTCCCGTAATAAGATGAAGAAACCTCGGAGAGGTAGCTGGACCTAATAATGTTGAGGTGAGGAAGAGACGCCTCTCCATGAGCTGTGGTTGGACTCGTAGAGGACAATAGAAGAGGTCTCTGATAACATCAGCGGAGAAAGCGTTTCCTATAACTATGCCCATAGCATGAACCTGTCTTATTGACGCCTCCATTCATGATACTGCTTTCATCATATCTGTTGTCCTCGCAGAGGTTGGAGACGTTGATGGCTCCTGAGGACAAGTGGCTTTATTTCAGGTATTCGCGATGACGCTCGGCAGATGAGGCTCAGCTGGAGGCGCAGATAATACATTTTCATCAGGGAGCAGATAGAACACAATTTACTGGATAATCTGCTCAAATCCAAACCATTCCCCACAATTCACAGGTGGGATGTAATGTACTGGAATAATGGCCACAGCTGAGCATTCAGCACTCTGTACACGGGACGACGGCCTCATGAGTGCCGCTGAGGTCAAGTGCTGGATCTCCATCCAGAAAGACTGGACGGGCGGCTACAGACACATGACAACTTGACTTCACCATCTTCCCCTGAACATTGAATCCCTACCAGCCGGAAGTGAGGAGAGCCGCGCCACAGCTGGTTACCAAAAGCATTTACAAGCTGTGAAACTTGCAAAAGGGGGTGCTACTAGGTACTAACCATAAACAAATGTATTTAACTTTTGCAATAGATATATATCCCTAAATTATAAAATCAAATACACAGTAAGTGATATATATCTGCTGTATCAGAAGAATAGCAGTCCATTCTAAAGAAAAGAGTGAAATAAAAGGAGGAAATACCGAACAAGGGTCAAGCAATAATAAGACAAATAAAATTAAGGTTAAAATTACCTTTATTAATGAGGGTAAAATTGTACCACTACAGAAAAGAGGTGACCCCCTGACGAAGGACTAAGCTCCAAAACGTGCGTCGGGGTGTGCCTTGCACGGTGACTACGACACCCAGGTAAGACATTGCCTCTGGATTCATAGGTTGGCACAATTTAATCTATTTTATTTTATCGCCTAGCGGCCAACATTGGTTGTATCCCTACAATACCTATTGATTTGTTCCCCCATTCACTATTGCATGCAAGGGGTCCATTACATCTTTTAGCCAGCTGATTAATATTCTCCATATTTACACAATTTTTCCCTTATTTCCCTTCCCCTTTATTTTGCACCTGCACTTTAATACAGGACATGTTTATAATTCTTATTTTGTAACACTTTATCAGCACTGATTTTCACTGATAATATATTTATCTTTTGTGTGCACACGTTTGTGATCACAGTCCTACCATAGTTTTCTGCTTCATTTTGCACCTGCACCTTTTTGTGTGACACATTTTTTGTCACTCATTTTTCATCAATTTTTTCTTCAGATTTTTTTTGCATGGTTTTACAATTTACATTATTGTCTCTTCTCACATACCTGCACATATTTTTCCCCCCTTATCCCCCCATTTTTTTAATTTTATTATTTTTCATTCATTTTTCTATTTTTTCATTTTTTAATTCAGCATTTTTTTCAATTTGTTTTTTTTCACTTTACTTTTACTGCAATTCTTGTATTAACATCTTCAAGATAAAACCTGGTGTGACGACGAAAGCACCCTGTGCCACCAATATGTGACAATCCCACCACTGACCCTGGTGTGTCAGCGGACGGAGGGACACGACGCACTGTCGGTACACGGCTATCACAGGCACAGTTGGGGCTTATCTTAGTTATCCCACCACTGGTACCATGTGACAAAAATATACAGCAAGCTAATCTCGCTCTAACAATTTACCGCAGGGGGGGTATTTTGGATGCCCCACCACTGCTAACAACCTTCCAAGAACTGCAGGGATTTATGGATATCCCACTTTCTTTGGAACTCGCAGCTCTCCGGCGCCCTCCTTACCCTCAGGTCAGTCAGGGAACTGCACCTAAGAAAATTAGTCGCTGGATGGTCTGCTTGTTGTGCACGGGCAATTAGACTACTGCAGTAAGGGAATTATCAATGCGCTGGCCTCAGCCACTCATTCAGCAATATATGACCCTACCGAACTGCCAACTAGCCTAACCAACCGCACACACCACGCTGCCACCAGCCACAATTCACTTAATCAAAGCAGCCAGACATCCCAAGACATCGGGTAAGTCTTGTCAGCATGCAATCTGTAGCTCAAACTGAATGAATTTTGGGAGGGAATACCTTATCCCTTTGGGTTTGTGACCTCACGAAAGGGGCGGTCTGGTGAGGTTCAACCCCCCTACTCCCTAAGTTGTAATTTAACTAAAAACTTATAATAACCATATCTTAAGGAGGGAAGCTCGCACAAACACACATATTGTATCATTGGTTGTAGTTCATCGAACCCAACAAGACAACATCAAACATGCCTTAATTAAGACACTGTCACGGGGGCTTAGTTCAACTAAGGCTGAAATACCCGGGGCCCCTGTGGTGTCCCTTTTACTAGGGGAAACCCTGTCTGACCCTCAACCCAGGGTTTTTGCTGAAGGTGCAAATGCCTGAGCCTCCGACCTTTCCTTATCTCCTGCTCAGCCCTGCACTTAACCCTCCACCCTCCACCCAGTGAGGAGTCACACCACCAAAGCTCCCACACAAATAATGACAGACAGGGAGAACTTAAACTGCACTGCGCCGCACACACACAGGAATAAACAGTAATGTGAACAGGGCACAACTAAACACAAATATGGGAAGGAGAAAGGATAACGACGGATCATACGACACCAGATATGAATCTCTCTCTCTTGAACACCTCCACTCCAGACCGGAACCACTTGGTATGAAACACAAGCTATAATCGGCGACGCCCATATGCCAGTATGACTATTTAAAGACCGTGGGCGTGACTAACCTTCCAACCTGGTCTCCAGCAGGATTAACCCCCGAGAGCCTGAAGATCAAACCGGCGCCACTGAGGCTATAGTGGCTGGAGGTGGAACTACCTCTGCCTGCCGGATGCTGTGGTGTGAACAGCGTCCGACATGACAGTACCCCGTCTTCTACGAGGGACCCCAGGGCCCTCAAGACTCATAGGACCCGGCTTGTCCGGATGACGACGGTGAAAAGAACTGACCAGCCGATCCGCATGTATGTCTGAGGCTGGAACCCAAGACCTCTCCTCTGGACCATACCCCCGCCAGTGCACCAAATACTGAAGAGTACGGCGTACTACTCGAGAGTCCACAACCTTGGCGACCTCGAACTCTAACTCGCCATCCACCATGACTGGAGGTGGCATCGGCGTCGTGTCCACCAAGCCTACCACCTTTTTCAATAAATCCCTGTGAAAAACGTTATGTATTCTGTACACCGCAGGAAGTTCCAACCGATAAGCCACTGGGTTAATGATGGCAGAAATCCTAAAAGGCCCAATAAACCTTGGACCCAGTTTTAAAGATGGGATTTTGAGTTTTATGTTCTTCGTAGCTAACCACACCCATTCACCCACACACAGGTCCGGACCTGGCACGCGTCTACTGTCAGCCACCCGTTTGTACCTGGCACTCATGCTCAACAAACGCTGTTTCACCCGCCTCCAGACTGATGACAATTGGGCTCCTAGCTGATCCTCCTCCGGGACACCCCCGGAGTCACCCTGACGTAAGGTACAAAACTGAGGATGTTGACCGTACACACAAAAGAATGGAGACTCTCCTGATGACTCTTGGCGGTGATTATTTAATGCGAATTCGGCCAGAGGAAGGAAAGTAGACCACTCCTCCTGGTTGTCAGACACAAAGCATCGTAAATACTGTTCTAGATTTTGGTTCATGCGCTCAGTTTGTCCATTAGACTGTGGATGAAACGCCGATGAATGTGACAACTTGATCCCCAACCTTGAGCAAAAAGCTTTCCAAAACCTCGCCACAAATTGCGTACCCCTATCAGATACTATGTCAGACGGTACTCCGTGGAGTCTGACCACCTCCTTCACAAATACCTGAGCCAACGTCTTAGCATTGGGCAAAGAGGACAACGCCACAAAATGCGCCATCTTTGAAAAACGGTCAACCACCACCAGGATGACCGTGTTCCCTGCCGAGGCTGGCAAGTCAGTGATAAAATCCAAGGAGATTTCTGTCCATGGCCTATTGGGTACCCCCAGAGGCTGTAGCGTGCCAGCAGGACGGGTTCGGGGTGACTTAGCCCTAGCGCACGTGATGCAAGCTGCCACGTACGAGACCACATCCTGCCGGATTTCGGGCCACCAGAAACGACGCGATACCAGCTCTAAGGTGCCCTTCACCCCTGGGTGACCAGCCAGTACCGAATCGTGGTGTTCCTTCAACACCTTAGGCCGAAGATGCAGGGGTACAAATGATTTGTTGGCGGGAAGTCCTGGTGGTACCTCCTCTTGGGCCTCGGCAATCTCCGCCTCTACCTCAGTCGTGAGAGCCGAGACCACTACCCCTTTCTGGAGGATGGGTACCGGCTCTTCCCGCGGTTCTCCCCCCGGAAAACACCTAGACAAAGCATCCGCCTTGGTGTTTTTAGCCCCGGGACGGTACGTCACAAGAAAATTGAAACGAGTAAAAAACAATGCCCAGCGAGCCTGCCTAGGAGACAGACGCTTGGCCGACTCCAGATAGAGCAGATTCTTATGGTCGGTGATAACTGTGACCTGGTGAGCCGCCCCCTCCAAGAAGTGTCGCCATTCCTCAAAAGCCAGTTTGATGGCCAACAACTCCCTGTTGCCGATATCATAATTCCGTTCGGCCGGCGACAGCTTCTTGGAGAAGTAGGCGCATGGATGCATCTCGCTCAAGGACGAGCCTTGAGACAGTACTGCCCCCACTCCCACCTCCGACGCATCAACCTCTACCACAAAAGGTTTAGACACGTCTGGTTGCACCAGAATGGGGGCTGAAGCAAAACTATTCTTCAGACGCTCAAATGCACGTATAGCCACCTCAGGCCAGTTCGCCAGATCGGCACCCTTTTTTGTCATGTCCGTGAGCGGTTTGGCGACAGTCGAAAAGTGTTTTATAAATTTCCTATAATAATTCGCAAACCCAAGGAACCGCTGGAGTGCTTTCAGACTCTCCGGCCTCTCCCATTGCAGCACCGCTTGCACCTTAGCGGTGTCCATTTTAAAACCGGCTGCGGACACAATATATCCCAAAAAGGGCAACTCCTGGACAAAAAATAAACATTTTTCCAGCTTAGCATAGAGCTGGTTCTCCCGGAGCAACTGTAACACCTGCCTAACATGCTCCAAATGAGTGTCCCGATCGCTAGAATAAATGAGGATATCATCCAGGTATACAATCACAAATCTCCCCAGGACATGAGCAAATACATCATTAATAAAATGTTGGAAAACGGCAGGCGCGGTGGTCAACCCAAACGGCATAACCAGACTCTCAAAATGACCCTCAGGAGTGTTAAACGCCGTCTTCCACTCATCCCCCTGACGGACCCTTATGAGGTTATACGCCCCCCTGAGGTCCAGCTTGGAAAACCATTTCGCCCCCGCTACCTGGTTGAACAAATCCGGGATCAACGGCATTGGGTAGGGATCACGGATCGTAATCTGGTTTAACTCTCGGAAATCCAGACACGGGCGTAACCCCCCATCTTTCTTCTTAATGAAGAAAAACCCCGCGGCTACAGGCGAGGACGAAGGCCGGATGTGACCTTTGCTCAGACTCTCCGCGATGTAGTCTTTAAGAGCTTGTCTCTCAGGACCAGAAATATTAAACATCCTGGCCTTAGGTAATTTGGCCCCGTGTTTTAACCTAATAGCACAGTCATAGGCTCTATGTGGAGGCAGTTCTGAGCAACCCTTCTCAGAGAAAACATCCGCGAAATCCTGCAAAGCCTCCGGCAGGCTGGGCGTCACGGCGGACACACATATGGCCAAGCAATTGTCTTGGCAGAAACCACTCCATTGTACTATGTCCTGAGTTTTCCAATCAATTACCGGGTTGTGCCTGGACAGCCATGGAAAACCCAGGACCATTTGAGCTGGGAGATTACGGAGGACCCTACATGTAACCGACTCAGAATGTAGGACCCCAATGTGGAGTTTCACCTCTGCCACAAACTCAGTAATCTCCCCTTGAGGGAGGGGAACAGCATTAATGGTCACCACCTGTATGGGGTGAGGAAGTTTTTCGATCTTAAACCCAGCGGTGTGTGCAAACTCCTCATCTATGAGATTGGTGGCGGAACCGCTATCCACAAACACTGATATAGGTAGCTCTCTGCCGGCGATAATAACCTTGGCAGGGAGCATACATTGAGATACCATCATGGAGGATATGCATACGCTCAGTTGGGTCTCCTCCATACCCTCTGAGCTTAACAGTTTTCCGCCGGTGTGACCCTCTTAGGTAGTACCGGGCAAACGTTAACATAATGACCTCCTTTACCACAGTAGAAACATGCTCCGGGCTTCCGGAATCCCGGAGCGCGAGGCTGAACCTGTGCCACGCCAGCAATCTGCATAGGTTCAGGGGACTCATCTACTTCAACCACACCTGCACCTCTGTTTTCCCCCAGAGGTAGCGTCTCCTGTGCCCCCTGACGAAAACGGCGATCAATACGTATCACCAAACTCATGGCAGACTCCAATGATGCCGGAGTCTCATACATCAGGAGGGCTTGTTTCACCCTCCCTGATACCCCATGAATAAACTGGCTCCGCAGTGCTGGGTCATTCCACTGTGTGTCTACGGCCCAGCGGCGAAATTCCGAACAATAGTCTTCTGCCAAGCGCTCCCCCTGGCGGAGGGCGCGGATTTTAGATTCCGCTAGAGCCAGTCGGTCAGGGTCATCGTAAATGAGCCCGAGGGCAGAAAAAACATTATCGACCGAATGAAATGTAGCAGAGTCAGCTGGTAAGGAAAATGCCCATGCTTGGGGGTCACCACTCAGTAATGACAACACCAGCCCTACTCGCTGGGCCTCATTACCTGAGGATATTGGCCGCATGCGGAAGTATAATTTGCAGGCCTCCCGAAATACGACAAATTTGCTGCGATCGCCTGAAAATCGTTCTGGCAGCGGAAACTTCGGCTCTGCACCGATACCTGCAGATGCCGTTTGCACCTTTGCTACTACCAGGCCCTGCTGCTGAACTGCCCCTTTCAACTCGGAGACCTGTATGGACAGCGCCGCCAACTGGCGGGTTATGGAATCTAATGGATCCATGGACTCCTGAAAAAATGTGGGCCGATTATAATGTCACGCGGGGCTTAGGACAACTAAGGCTGAAATACCCGGGGCCCCTGTGGTGTCCCTTTTACTAGGGGAAACCCTGTCTGACCCTCAACCCAGGGTTTTTGCTGAAGGTGCAAATGCCTGAGCCTCCGACCTTTCCTTATCTCCTGTCAGCCCTGCACTTAACACTCCACCCTCCACCCAGTGAGGAGTCACCACCAAAGCTCCCACACAAATAATGACAGACAGGGAGAACTTAAACTGCACTGCGCCGCACACACACAGGAATAAACAGTAATGTGAACAGGGCACAACTAAACACAAATATGGGAAGGAGAAAGGATAACGACGGATCATACGACACCAGATATGAATCTCTCTCTCTTGAACACCTCCACTCCAGACCGGAACCACTTGGTATGAAACACAAGCTATAATCGGCGACGCCCATATGCCAGTATGACTATTTAAAGACCGTGGGCGTGACTAACCTTCCAACCTGGTCTCCAGCAGGATTAACCCCCGAGAGCCTGAAGATCAAACCGGCGCCACTGAGGCTATAGTGGCTGGAGATGGAACTACCTCTGCCTGCCGGATGCTGTGGTGTGAACAGCGTCCGACATGACAGACACTTCATTTGGGAGGAATCCATATCTCAGTTTCTGGAGGGGCCAGAACCGTGAAAATTAGGGATTAGAAAGTTGGTTTCGTGCCCTTCGCAGAAATGTAATTATATCTCTGCCACGAGGGAGGTGCACGCTAGAGCGTCTTTAATATCTCTCATTGTTTTATTTCAGCCGCATGTCTCAGAACAAAAGACATCCTTGCACTTAGCTGTGCAGGGAGGGGGAGGAAAAAGGGGGGAAGAGAGAATCTACACTGGAGTTTCAGGTTTCACAGCTGCAGGCAGATAGCTGTGTGGAGGAAGGGAAGATTCTAGAAGTCATACCTTACAGACATTTTACATTACACCTCCCTCTTTTAGAGGGTGCTACGGAGGCATAACCTGATGGTAATCCGACATGCGCACCTCAGCAGGTTCGCCCCGGCGGGACAACCCATCGGCATTACCATCTTCACTGCTCTTTTTGTGTTGTATAGTAAAGTCGTACTGTTGAAGGGCAAGGCTCCAGCGGAGCAACCTTCCATTGGTTCCGGACACTGTTTGCAACCAGCACAGAGGGTTGTGGTCGGTTACCACCGTGATGGTGCGTCCGTACAGGTAGGGCTGCAAACGTTGCAGTGCCCACACCATGGCCAGACACTCCTTCTCGATGGTGGAGTATGCTACTTCCCTCGGCAAAAGTTTCCGGCTCAGGTACAACACGGGGTGTTCCTGGTTCCCCGAGTCGACCTGGCTGAGCACCGCACCGAGGCCAACTTGCTGGCGTCAGTCTGTACCAGAAACGGGTGACTGCTGTCGACTGCTTTCAACACTGGAGAGTTGCACAGGGCGATTTTTCAAAGCTTGGAAGGCCGTCTCACAGTCATCTGTCCAGTTGACTGTTTGGGGTAGCCTCTGCTTGGTGAGGTCAGTCAAGGGTTTTGCAAGGGCACTATAGTCCTGTATGAACCGCCTATAGTACCCTGCAGTGCCCAAGAAGGACTTCACCTGTTTCTTGGTCCTGGGGGTGGGCCAGGACACGATTGCGTCCATCTTTTCTACTCCGGCCTCATGGAACACCCGCCTACCTGGTGCCTCAGGTAGTGGACCTCGCTCATGCCCATCTGGCACTTCCCCAGCTTGATAGTCAGGCCTGCCTGGTGAAGACGCTTGAGCACCTCCTGGAGAGGCTGAAGGTGATCCTCCCACGTGGAACTGAAGATGGTGATGTCGTCCAAGTACGCCACCGTGTATTCCTCCAGTCCCCGGAGCAGGTGGTTGACCATCCGCTGGAAAGTGGCAGGGGCATTTTTCATGCCGAAGGGCATGACTGTGGACTCGTACAGTCCAAAGGGGTGATAAAGGCGGATTTCTCCTGCGCCTCAAATCCATGATGGATATGTACCTTGCTTTCGCCAATCCCTCAAGCAGATCCTCGATGCGCGGCATCGGGTGGGCATCAGAGGTTGTGATGGCGTTGAGCCCCCTGTAGTCCACGCAGAACCGGGTGGTTCGATCTTTTTTATGCACGAGGACTACAGGTGAGGCCCACGCGCTTTTTGACCGTTGAATCACCCCCAGCCTTAACATCTCATCTTTCTCTTGGCGCATGACCTGTTGCACCTCCTCAAAGATCCGATAAGATGTTCGTCGTAGTGGGGCGTGATTCCCGGTGTCCACCTCATGAACCGCTAACTCCGTCCTCCCAGGTCGGTTGGTGAACACGGCTCGGAAGGGTTCCAGGGTGGCCACCAACTGCGACCGCTGGGATACGGTTAACAAACCACTTATCTCCATGTCCTCAATGGACCCATTGGCCTTGGCTTCGGCCAGCATGTCCAGGAGGGGATCTTCCTCCCCATCCTCGGGCAGGTTGCAGACCAGTAGGACGCAAGCTTCACGTTCATGGTGAGCCTTCAGCATATTGACGTGAAAGGCCTTGCGCCTACCCCGAACATGGTCAAGCGTGACCACGTTGGTGACCGGGTTGAGCTGTTGGTGGACGACGTATGGGCCTTCCCAGGCTGCCTGAAGCTTATCCGTTGGTACAAGGACCAGCACCCACACCTTTTGACCCACCTGGTAGGTCCGCTCCTGGGCGTTCTGGTCGTATCAGTGCTTCTGGTCAGCCTGAGCCTGCGACATGTTGTCATGCACCAACTGCGTCAAGGTCTGCATCTTGTCACGGAAGCGCATGACATAATCCACGATGGACACTTCTGTGGGATTTGGCTCATCTTCCGATGATTCTCTTATCAACCCAAGGGGTCCCCGGACTCGCCAGCCATACAGGAGCTCGAAGGGGGAGAACCCGGTCGAGGCCTGCGGAACTTCTCTGTAAGCGAACAGCAGGTGTGGGAGGGACTGCTCCCATTCGCGCCCTTGGGTCTCAACCAGCATGCGGAGCATCTGTTTGAGGGTACCTTTGAAGCGTTCACACAAACCATTAGTCTGTGGGTGATACGCACTTGATACCAGCTGCTTCACCTGAATTTTCTCACAGAGAGCCTGTAACGGGGTCTTCCAATCTCGGGTACCTCTTTCAGTACCACCCCGTGTTTCCGGAGGTCCACTCTGCTTTGGCTGGAGTCTGAATGAAGGACGCTGGCTGGAATTCCTTGGTTACATGGGCGCATATAAAAGATCACTGCTTCTCCACGTATTTCCAGTCTGACAACACTTTACTCACAGGACACAGAATATATCACACAGATACAGAGGGCAGGCCAATAGAAAAGCGGCAGGCCAGACATACATTACAATAGCCGCAGGTGGCCGGAGCCTGCCGATATTTACTGTGGGAATTACAAAGGTGGGGGGAGGGCAGACAAAAGGCGAATATCACGTCCCCTCTGCCCAGGGGCGCAGCCTGTGGGCTGATGCATTAGGGACATGCATCTCACATAGAACCTATTATACATACATATAACTGCACAACATATTCTGGGTGCTGAGTGGTTGCGTAACACGTAACACAGCTCCCCTTTTCAGCGACGTGATTGGCATACACAGTCTGATCCTTAACGGATCGGTTTGGGGATGACCGAAGTTTATGGGGTTGGTACAAGTTCCGTTTGTCGATTTAGTCCATCGGCGTTACCGTTTTGTTTGCCGGGTCTGTAGTGGATGGTGTAGTCCAGAGGTTGTAGGGCTAAACTCCACCGCAGCAATCTGGCGTTGTCTCCGGAGACCTGATTAAGCCAGACTAGGGGATTATGGTCCGTTAGGAGGGAAAACTGTCATCCATACAAATATGGTTGCAACTTTTTGAGTGCCCATACTACCACCAGGCACTCCTTCTCGATGGCCGCATAGCTTACTTCACGGGGCAGTAGTTTCCGACTCAGGTAAGCTACCGGGTGTTCTTGGCCGTCTGGCCCGACTTGGCTCAGTACTGCCCCCAATCCAAACATAGAAGCGTCTGTGTGAACAAGGAAACGTTTAGTTGGAAGGGGTATTGGTGAGGGCGTCCTTTAGTTGGCGGAAGGCTTCCTCACACTCTGGGGTCCAGGTTACCTGGCGGGGGAGGTTCTTACGGGTCAGATCAGTGAGGGGCTTGGCTACGCTGCTGTAATTGGGAACGAATTTCCTGTAATACCCCGCTGTCCCTAGAAATGCCATGACCTGGGTTTTAGTGCGTGGGATGGGCCATTTGGCTATGGCCTCAATCTTGGCTGGTTCTGGTCGCTGTTTCCCATTTCCCACCCAATGCCCTAAATACTGAACCTCTGCTTTGCCCACGTGACACTTGTTTGGGTTCAGGGTGATTCCGGCCTGGTAGATCCTGTCCAATACTGTCTCTAGGTGATTTAGATGCTCTTCCCATGTCGCACTGTAGATGGCGATGTCGTCCAGGTAGGCACAAGCATAGTCCTGGAGACCATCCAGAAGTCGGTCTGCCAGCCTTTGGAAGGTCGCCGGGGCATTCTTCATCCCGAATGGCATAATTCGAAACTGGAATAAGCCGAACGGGGTGACAAATGCCGACTTGGGAATAGCGTCAGGACTAAGGGGAATCTGCCAGTAGCCTTTGCATAGATCGATGGTGGTCAAATACTTTGCCCCCGCCAGCCGGTCTAACAACTCATCCACACGTGGCATGGGATATGCATCCGTCACTGTTTTATCATTGAGCTTACGACAGTCTACACAAAACCGTGTAGTCCCATCCTTCTTGGGCACTAACACTACGGGGGATGCCCAGGGACTATCTGACTCTTCAATGACCCCTAAACGCAACATCTCTTGTATCTCTTGTCGCATCCCCTCTCGTACAGACTCAGGGACGCGGAAGGGGTTTTGTCGCAGGGGGGTCTGATCCTGGGTCTCAACCTTGTGTTGTGCCAGGCGAGTGTACCCTGGTCTCCCCGAAAACATCCTCTGTCGCTGCCTCAACAACTCCTCCACCTGCTGTCTCTCCCGGGGGCCTAGGTCTTCACCCAAGTGTACCTGGTCCCAAGTTTTAGACTGAGTGCTTTCCCCTAAGACATCCGGCAAGTGAAGTCCGGCTAAATCCTCTGCTTCAGGTGCACAGATGGCCACTACCTCTTCAGGGCGCTCCCGGTAGGGCTTCAGCATATTCACCTGGAACATGCGGATAACCCTGGGGTCGTCACAATCGGCGACATTATAGGTTGTGTCGGCTATTTTCCCCGCTACCTGGTAGGGCCCCTGCCATGCAGCTTGGAACTTGTTCTGCTTAGTGGTCTCTAACACCAGGACCTTCTGTCCTATTTCCAAGGTGCGCTCTCTGGCCCTCCAATCGTACCATACGCACTGGCGCCGCTGGGTTGCCTGCATGTTCTCATGTACAGCCTGGGTCAGCTCCTGTAGGCGGTCCCGGAATTCCAGCACATAGGGTACAATAGGTACCCCTTCTAAGAGGCCCTCCCCTTCCCAGTGTTCTAGCACTAAGTCTAGGGGTCCCCTTACCCGTCTCCCGTATACCAGCACGAACGGGGAGAACCCCATGGATTCTTGGGGCACCTTCCGATAGGCAAACAGGAGGTGTGGCAAGAATTTCTCCCAGTCCCTGTAGGTCCTGGTAAAAGTCCCAATGAGCTGTTTTTATGTCCCGTTAAAGCGTTCACACAACCCATTGGTTTGCGGGTGGTACGGGGCGCTTCTAATGGACTTTACGCCGCACAGCTTCCACGGTTGGTTGGTCACTTCTGCTGTAAACTGGGTACCCTGGTCCGAGATAATCTCCTGGGGAAATCCAACCCGTGAGAAAACCTGAAGCAGGGCGGCCGCCACCGTCTCTGCCAGTATGATAGGTAACGCAACCACCTCTGGATACCGTGTGGCATAATTTACCACTGTCAATATATACCTTTTCCCTGACGGACTGGGCTTGGCTAACGGCCCTATCAGATCGACCGCTACTCGGTTAAATGGTTCCTCCACAATGGGGAGGGGGCGTAATTTGGCCTTGCATCGATCCCCCCTCTTGCCAATGCGCTGGCAACTGTCACAGGTCTGGCAGTACTGACGAACATCATAGGTTACCCCCGGCCAAAAGAAGTTTTGTGTCAGACAATGCCTGGTGCGACTGACGCCGAAGTGCCCGGCCAAGGGTATGTCATGAGAGATTCGCAGTAACTCCTGCCTATACTTCTTGGGAACTACCAGCTGTCGTTTCATAGTGGGGCTCGTCCCTGTGTGGTGCTGCTCTGTGATCCGGTAGAGGAGTCCCTGCTTCCATACAAACTGTTCCCCTTCCAGTACCCCTCTACCCTCCTGTGCCTTCCCACGATATCCCTCCAATGAAGGATCCTCAAGTAACTCCCTCTTAATTTCATCTGGGGTGGCCCAAGAAATGTGTCTGGCTATGGGAATACGTGTAGGGCTGGGATGTCTTACCTGGACCTCCTCTGAGTGTGATTCCGCCTCCGCAGCTCGAGCTTGTCTCCGGGTGGTCACAGGATATGTCTCAGCCAGAGGGGCAACCGAGAATGCAGACAACATGGGTCCCAAGTCATTTCCCAGCAAGACGTCTGCAGGCAAATCCTCCATCAAGCCGACCTCAACAAGGCCATCCCCGACTCCCCAGTTCAGGTGAATCCTGGCAGTGGGCAGTTTCGTATAGCTCCCCCTGCTACACGGACTGCCACTGTCCGGTCCGTCTTCTCTTGGTCCCGGACGAGATGAGGATTCACAAGGGTCAAAGTTGCCCCGGAATCTCTTAGTCCCTGCATACGTTTCCCATTAACCCACACGACTTGTCGATGCTGTTGTCGATTATCTGCCCGGGCTACCTTCACGGGGTCTACTTCATGCCGCACTTCCTCCATCTCTTCCACCCCTTTGTTAGTCGTAGCCCCCAATGCCGGGTCAGCTTCGCCTTGGTAGCAGTGTACAGCAGCCCAGCTGAAGGTAGCTCTTCCCGCCTTTGGCCACTTGGTATGCTGAGTACGGTTGGGACATTGTCTTTGCAGGTTGCCCAGCTGACGGCAGGTGTGGCATCGCGCCCCAGGGGGACTGTGGTAGGCCGGGTTTCTAGCTTGTCCCCCTACAATCTTCGGTGGTTTGGGGCCCTCCAGGTCCATGGGCAGGCCCCTAGTAACCATCTTTGATCCAGACAACTGAGGCCTCCTGGCATCATGATGTTCATTGGCCAGACGAGCGGCTTCCTCCAGAGTCGTTGGCCGCCTGTCCCGAAGCCATTCCTTTGTCTCGGGGGTTAGTCCATTAAAGAATCGTTCTAACAAGAAGAGCTGGAGGACATCCTCCTTAGTGGTTGCTTGGCTCCCTTGCACCCAGTGAAGCAGTGACCGCCGTAATTTACAGGCCCATTCAGCGTGGGTATCGGTTACACGTTTTTTAAGTCCACGGAACATTTGGCGGTATGCCTCTGGTGTCAGCGCATACCGGGCCAAGATCACTTCTTTGATCCGCTCATAGTCCAAACAGTCCTCATCAGGTACCGTGCGATAGGCGTCCGCTGCCCGGCCTGTCAGCTTGCTGGCCAGAATCTGAACCCGTTCCTCTGGCCTTACTTGATGAAGGGCACACTGCCGCTCAAAGTCCAGCAGAAAGCCATCAATGTCTTCCTCTGCCTCCCTCAACTGTCGGAAGGCATTGTACTGGATCTTTTTGTGGCTTACTGTTGAAGGTACCTGGTCGAAGGCCAGAGCTCCCCCTGCTCGCTGATTCTTCTCTCTCTGCTCTGCCATCTCCATCTTGGCCAGCTCCACTTTCGTCCGCTCTGCTATCTCCATCTTGGCTAGCTCTATCCTCGTCCGCTCGGCCATCTTTTCCTTCAGATCAGTACGCACATCAGCCATCATCTCTCGTATGATCTCTACTGCAGGGTTCGGGCCATAGAACGCCAGTCTGTTCTTTACATCCCTCTGGAATTCAGTCTCCTCCACATTCACATTGGGGGGCGCTGCATTGTCGTGTTCCATCCGCTTTTGTTTTGTTGCTGGCGATCAACCCTTGGGCTTCCACCAGATCTTTTAATGTAGTCCTCTTTAACTTCTGGTAGTTGTTTTCCATTCATTCCTTTCCTCCTGTAGAAGGGGTATCATATCCCGCTGGCTGCCACCAGTGTAATGGGGTCTTGCTATCTCGGGTACCTCTTTCAGTACCACCCCGTGTTCCCGGAGGTCCACTCTGCTTTGGCTGGAGTCTGAATGAAGGACGCTGGCTGGAATTCCTTGGTTACATGGGCGCATATAAAAGATCACTGCTTCTCCACGTATTTCCAGTCTGACAACACTTTACTCACAGGACACAGAATATATCACACAGATACAGAGGGCAGGCCAATAGAAAAGCGGCAGGCCAGACATACATTACAATAGCCGCAGGTGGCCGGAGCCTGCCAATGTTTACTGTGGGAATTACAAAGGTTGGGGGGGGCGGCTGGGCGCAACCTGTGGGCTGATGCATTAGGGACATGCATCTCCCATGGAACTTATTATACATACATAAAACTGCACAACATACTCTGGGTGCTGAGTGGTTCCGTAACATGTAACAATCCCATCAGCCAGAGCCACAGGACTACTACCCCTAATATCCCACATTATCCCCTCAGCCAGAGCCACCGGACTACTACCTCTAATATCCAACATTATCCCATCAGCCAGAGCCACCGGACTACTACCCCTAATATCCCACATCATCCCGTCACAGCCGCCGGACTACTGCCCCTAATATCCCACATCATCCCGTCAGCCAGTGCCACCCGACTACTACCCCTAATATCCCACGTCATCTCATCAGCCAGAGCCACCGGACTACTACTCCTAATATCCCACATCATCCTGTCAGCCAGAGCCACCGGACTACTACCCCTAATATCCCACATCATCCCATCAGCCACAGCCACCGGACTACTACCCCTAATATCCCACATCATCCCGTGAGCCAGAGGCACCGAAATACTACCCCTAATATCCCACATCATCCCGTCAGCCAGAGCTACCGGACAACTACCCCTAATATCCCACATCATCCCGTCAGCCAGAGCTACCGGACAGCTACCACTAATATCCCACATCATCCCATCAGCCAGAGCCACCGGACTACTACCCCTTATATCCCACATCATCCCGTCACAGCCGCCGGACTACTGTCCCTAATATCCCACATCATCCCGTCAGCCAGAGCCACCCGACTACTATCCCTAATATCCCACATCATCCCGTCAGCCAGTGCTACCGGACTACTACCCCTAATATCCCACATCAACCCGTCAGCCAGAGCCACCGGACTACTACCCCTAATATCCCACATCATCCCGTGAGCCAGAGCCACCGGACTACTACCCCTAATATCCCACATCATCCCGTCAGCCAGAACCACCGGACAACTACCCCTAATATCCCACATCATCCCGTCAGCCACAGCCACCGGACTACGACCCCTAATATCCCACATCATCCCCTCAGCCAGAGCCACCGGACTACTACCCCTAATATCCCACATCATCCCGTCAGCCAGAGCCACTGGACTACTACCCCTAATATACCACATCATCCCGTCAGCCAGAGCCACTGGACTACTACCCCTAATATCCCACATCAACCCGTCAGCCAGAGCCACCGGACTACTACCCCTAATATCCCACATCATCCCGTGAGCCAGAGCCACCGGACTACTACCCCTAATATCCCACATCATCCCGTCAGCCAGAACCACCGGACAACTACCCCTAATATCCCACATCATCCCGTCAGCCACAGCCACCGGACTACGACCCCTAATATCCCACATCATCCCCTCAGCCAGAGCCACCGGACTACTACCCCTAATATCCCACATCATCCCGTCAGCCAGAGCCACTGGACTACTACCCCTAATATACCACATCATCCCCTCAGCCAGAGCCACCGGACTACTACCCCTAATATCCCACATCATCCCGTCAGCCAGAGCCACTGGACTACTACCCCTAATATCCCACATCATCCCGTCAGCCAGAGCCACCGGACTACTACCCCTAATATCCCCCATCATCCCGTCAGCCAGAGCTACCAGACTATTACCACTAATATCCCACATCATCCCATCAGCCAGAGCCACCGGACCACTACCCCTAATATCCCACATCATCCCGTCAGCCAAAGCCACCGGACTACTACCCCTAATATCCCCCATCATCCCGTCAGCCAGAGCCACCGGGCTACTACCCCTAATATCCCACATCATCCCGTCAGTCAGAGCCACCGGACTACTCCCCCTAATATCCCACATCATCCCATCAGCCAGAGCCACCGGACTACTACCCCTAATATCCCACATCATCCCATCAGCCAGAGCCACCGGACTACTACCCCTAATATCCCCCATCATCTCGTCAGCCAGAGCCACCGGACTACTACCCCTAATATCCCACATCATCCCGTCAGCCAGAGCCACCGGACTACTACCCCTAATATCACACATCATCCCGTCAGCCAGAGCCACCGGACTACTACCCCTAATATCCGCCATCATCTCGTCAGCCAGAGCCACCGGACTACTACCCCTAATATCCCCCATCATCTCGTCAGCCAGAGACACCGGACTACTACCCCTAATATCCCACATCATCCCGTCAGCCAAAGCCACCGGACTACTACCCCTAATATCCCCCATCATCCCGTCAGCCAGAGCCACCGGGCTACTACCCCTAATATCCCACATCATCCCGTCAGCCAGAGCCACCGGACTACTCCCCCTAATATCCCACATCATCCCATCAGTCAGAGCCACCGGACTACTCCCCCTAATATCCCACATCATCCCAACAGCCAGGGCCACCGGACTACTACCACTAATATCCCACATCATCCAGTCAGCCAGAGCCACCGGACTACTACCCCTAATATCCCACATCATCCCGTCAGAGAGACTCACCGGACTACTACCCCTAATATCCCACATCATCCCGTCAGCCAGAGCCACCGGACTACTCCCCCTAATATCCCACATCATCCCGTCAGCCAGAGCCACCGGACTACTACCCCTAATATCCCACATCATCCCGTCAGCCAGAGCCACCGGACTACTACCCCTAATATCCCACATCATCCTGTCAGCCAGAGCCACCGGACTACTACCCCTAATATCCCACATCATCCCGTCAGCCAGAGCCACCGGACTACTACCCCTAATATCCCACATCATCCCGTCAGCCAGAGCCACCGGACTACTACCACTAATATCCCACATCATCCCGTCAGCCAGCTCCACCGGACTACTACCACTAATATCCCACATCATCCCGTCAGCCAGAGCCACCGGACTACTACCCCTAATATCCCACATCATCCCGTCGGCCAGAGCCACCGGACTACTACCCCTAATATCCCACATCATCCCGTCGGCCAGAGCTACCGGACTACTACCCCTAATATGCCACATCATCCCGTCAGCCAGGGCCACCAGACTACTACCCCTAATATCCCACATCATCCCGTCAGCCAGAGCCAACGGATTACTACCACTAATATCCCACATCATCCCATCACAGCCACCGGACTACTACCCCTAAAATCCCACATCCCACATCATCCTGTCAGCCAGAGCCACCGGACTACTACCACTAATATCCCACATCATCCCGTCAGCCAGAGCCACCAGACTACTACCACTA
Source organism: Dendrobates tinctorius (assembly GCF_039654945.1). NCBI lineage: Eukaryota > Metazoa > Chordata > Amphibia > Anura > Dendrobatidae > Dendrobates > Dendrobates tinctorius. The sequence continues at coordinate 5,829,139 of NW_027361918.1, read as the reverse complement.
ATATCCCACATCATCCTGTCAGCCAGAGCCACCGGACTACTACCCCTAATATCCCACATCATCCCGTCGGCCAGAGCTACCGGACTACTACCCCTAATATCCCACATCATCCCGTCAGCCAGGGCCACCAGACTACTACCCCTAATATCCCACATCATCCCGTCAGCCAGAGCCACCGGACTACTACCACTAATATCCCACATCATCCCGTCAGCCACAGCCACCGGACTACGACCCCTAATATCCCACATCATCCCGTCAGCCAGAGCCACCGGACTACTACCACTAATATCCCACATCATCCCGTCAGCCAGAGCCACCAGACTACTACCACTAATATCCCACATCATCCTGTCAGCCAGAGCCACCGGACTACTACCCCTAATATCCCACATCATCCCGTCGGCCAGAGCTACCGGACTACTACCCCTAATATCCCACATCATCCCGTCAGCCAGAGCCACCGGACTACTACCCCTAATATCCCACATCATCCCGTCAGCCAGAGCCACCGGACTACTACCACTAATATCCCACATCATCCCGTCAGCCACAGCCACCGGACTACGACCCCTAATATCCCACATCATCCCCTCAGCCAGAGCCACCGGACTACTACCCCTAATATCCCACATCATCCCGTCAGCCAGAGCCACCAGACTACTACCCCTAATATCCCACATCATCCCGTCAGCCAGAGCCACTGGACTACTACCCCTAATATACCACATCATCCCGTCAGCCAGAGCCACTGGACTACTACCCCTAATATCCCACATCATCCCCTCAGCCAGAGCCATCGGACTACTACCCCTAATATACCACATCATCCCGTCAGCCAGAGCCACTGGACTACTACCCCTAATATCCCACATCATCCCGTCAGCCAGAGCCACCGGACTACTACCCTTAATATCCCCCATCATCCCGTCAGCCAGAGCTACCAGAGTATTACCACTAATATCCCACATCATCCCATCAGCCAGAGCCACCGGACTACTACCCCTAATATCCCACATCATCCCGTCAGCCAGAGCCACCGGGCTACTACCCCTAATATCCCACATCATCCCGTCAGTCAGAGCCACCGGACTACTCCCCCTAATATCCCACATCATCCCATCAGCCAGAGCCACCGGACTACTACCCCTAATATCCCACATCATCCCATCAGCCAGAGCCACCGGACTACTACCCCTAATATCCCCCATCATCTCGTCAGCCAGAGCCACCGGACTACTACCCCTAATATCCCACATCATCCCGTCAGCCAGAGCCACCGGACTACTACCCCTAATATCCCACATCATCCCGTCAGCCAGAGCCACCGGACTACTACCGCTAATATCCCCCATCATCTCGTCAGCCAGAGACACCGGACTACTACCCCTAATATCCCACATCATCCCGTCAGCCAAAGCCACCGGACTACTACCCCTAATATCCCCCATCATCCCGTCAGCCAGAGCCACCGGGCTACTACCCCTAATATCCCACATCATCCCGTCAGCCAGAGCCACCGGACTACTACCCCTAATATCCCACATCATCCCATCAGTCAGAGCCACCGGACTACTCCCCCTAATATCCCACATCATCCCATCAGCCAGGGCCACCGGACTACTACCACTAATATCCCACATCATCCAGTCAGCCAGAGCCACCGGACTACTACCCCTAATATCCCACATCATCCCGTCAGAGAGACTCACCGGACTACTACCCCTAATATCCCACATCATCCCGTCAGCCAGAGCCACCGGACTACTCCCCCTAATATCCCACATCATCCCGTCAGCCAGAGCCACCGGACTACTACCCCTAATATCCCACATCATCCCGTCAGCCAGAGCCACCGGACTACTACCCCTAATATCCCACATCATCCCGTCAGCCAGAGCCACCGGACTACTACCCCTAATATCCCACATCATCCCGTCAGCCAGAGCCACCGGACTACTACCCCTAATATCCCACATCATCCCGTCAGCCAGAGCCACCGGACTACTACCCCTAATATCCCACATCATCCCGTCGGCCAGAGCCACCGGACTACTACCCCTAATATCCCACATCATCCCGTCGGCCAGAGCTACCGGACTACTACCCCTAATATGCCACATCATCCCGTCAGCCAGAGCCACCGGACTACTACCCCTAATATCACACATCATCCCGTCGGCCAGAGCTACCGGACTACTACCCCTAATATCCCACATCATCCCGTCGGCCAGAGCCACCGGACTACTACCCCTAATATCACACATCATCCCGTCAGCCAGAGCCACCGGACTACTACCCCTAATATCCCACATCATCCCGTCGGCCAGAGCTACCGGACTACTACCCCTAATATGCCACATCATCCCGTCAGCAAGAGCCACCAGACTACTACCCCTAATATCCCACATCATCCCGTCAGCCAGAGCCACCGGATTACTACCACTAATATCCCACATCATCCTGTCAGCCAGAGCCACCGGACTACTACCCCTAATATCCCACATCATCCCGTCGGCCAGAGCTACCGGACTACTACCCCTAATATCCCACATCATCCCGTCAGCCAGGGCCACCAGACTACTACCCCTAATATCCCACATCATCCCGTCAGCCAGAGCCACCGGACTACTACCACTAATATCCCACATCATCCCATCACAGCCACCGGACTACTACCCCTAATATCCCACATCCCACATCATCCTGTCAGCCAGAGCCACCGGACTACTACCCCTAATATCCCACATCATCCCGTCGGCCAGAGCTACCGGACTACTACCACTAATATCCCACATCATCCCATCAGCCAGAGCCACCGGACTACTACCCCTAATATCCCACATCATCCCCTCAGCCAGAGCCACCGGATTACTACCACTAATATCCCACATCATCCCGTCAGCCAGAGCCACCGGACTACTCCCCGTAATATCCCACATCATCCCGTCAGCCAGAGCCACCGGACTACTACCACTAATATCCCACATCATCCCATCAGCCAGAGCCACCGGACTACTACCCCTAATATCCCACATCATCCCCTCAGCCAGAGCCACCGGACTACTACCACTAATATCCCACATCATCCCATCAGCCAGAGCCACCGGACTACTACCCCTAATATCCCACATCATCCCCTCAGCCAGAGCCACCGGATTACTACCACTAATATCCCACATCATCCCATCAGCCAGAGCCACCGGACTACTACCCCTAATATGCCACATCATCCCATCAGCCAGAGCCACCGGACAACTACTCCTAATATCCCACATCATCCCGTCAGCCAGAGCCACCAGACTACTACCCCTAATATCCCACATCATCCCGTCAGCCAGAGCCACCAGACTACTACCCCTAATATCCCACATCATCCCGTCAGCCAGAGCCACCGGACTACTACCCCTAATCTAATATCCCACATCATCCCGTCAGCCAGAGCCACCGGACTACTACCACTAATATCCCACATCATCCCGTCAGCCAGAGCCACCGGACTACTACCCCTAATATCCCACATCATCCCGTCAGCAAGAGCCACCAGACTACTACCCCTAATATCCCACATCATCCCATCAGCCAGAGCCACCGGACTACTACCCCTAATATCCCAGATCATCCCGTCAGCCAGAGCCACCGGACTACTACCACTAATATCCCACATCATCCCGTCAGCCAGAGCCACCGGAAAACTACCCCAAATATCCCACATCATCCCGTCAGCCAGAGCCACCGGACTACTACCCCTAATATCCCACATCATCCCATCAGCCAGAGCCACCAGACTACTACCCCTAATATCCCACATCATCCCGTCAGCCAGAGCCACCAGACTACTACCCCTAATATCCCACATCATCCCGTCAGCCAGAGCCACCGGACTACTACCACTAATATCCCACATCATCTCGTCAGCCAGAGCTACCGGACTACAACCCCTAATATCCCACATCATCCCATCAGCCAGAGCCACCGGACTGATACCCCTAATATCCCACATCATCCCGTCGGCCAGAGCCACCGGACTACTACCCCTAATATCCCACATCATCCCGTCGGCCATAGCTACCAGACTACTACCCCTAATATCCCACATCATCCCGTCAGCCAGAGCCACCGGACTACTACCCCTAATATCCCACATCATCCACTCAGCCAGAGCCACCGGACTACTACCCCTAATATCCCACATCATCCCGTCAGCCAGAACCAATGGACTACTACCCCTAATATCCCACATCATCCCGTCAGCCAGAGCCACCGGACTACTACCACTAATATCCCACATCATCCCGTCAGCCAGAGCCACCAGACTACTACCACTAATATCCCACATCATCCCATCACAGCCACCGGACTACTCCCCCTAATATCCCAAATCATCCCATCAGCCAGAGCCACCGGACTACTACCCCTAATATCCCACATCATCCCGTCAGCCAGAGCCACCGGACTACTACCCCTAATATCCCACATCATAACGTCAGCCAGAGCCACCGGACTACTACCCCTAATATCACACATCATCCCGTCAGCCAGAACCAATGGACTACTACCCCTAATATCCCACATCATCCCATCACAGCCACCGGACTACTCCCCCTAATATCCCAAATCATCCCATCAGCCAGAGCCACCGGACTACTACCCCTAATATCCCACATCATCACGTCAGCCAGAGCCACCGGACTACTACCCCTAATATCCCACATCATCCCGTCAGCCAGAGCCACCGGACTACTACCCCTAATATCACACATCATCCCGTCAGCCAGAGCCACCGGACTACTACCCCTAATATCACACATCATCCCGTCAGCCAGAGCCACCGGACTACTACCCCTAATATCCCACATCATCCCGTCAGCCAGAGCCACCGGACTACTACCCCTAATATCCCACATCATCACGTCAGCCAGAGCCACCGGACTACTACCCCTAATATCACACATCATCCCGTCAGCCAGAACCAATGGACTACTACCCCTAATATGCCACATCATCCCATCAGCCAGAGCCACCGGACTACTACCCCTAATATCCCACATCATCACGTCAGCCAGAGCCACCGGACTACTACCCCTAATATCACACATCATCCCGTCAGCCAGAACCAATGGACTACTACCCCTAATATCCCACATCATCCCATCAGCCAGAGCCACCGGACTACTACCCCTAATATCCCACATCATCCCATCAGCCAGAGCCACCGGACTACTACCCCTAATATCCCACATCATCCCGTCAGCCAGAGCTACCGGACTACTACCCCTAATATCCCACATCATCCCGTCAGCCAGAGCCACCGGACTACTACCCCTAATATCCCACATCATCCCGTCAGCCAGAGTCACCGGACTACTACCCCTAATATCCCACATCATCCCGTCAGCCAGAGCTACCGGACTACTACCCCTAATATCCCACATCATCCCGTCAGCCAGAGCTACCGGACTACTACCCCTAATATCCCACATCATCCCGTCAGCCAGAGCTACCGGACTACTACCCCTAATATCCCACATCATCCCGTCAGCCAGACCCACCGGACTACTACCCCTAATATCCCACATCATCCCGTCAGCCAGAGCCACCGGACTACTACCCCTAATATCCCACATCATCCCGTCAGCCAGAGCCACCGGACTACTACCCCTAATATCCCACATCATCCCGTCAGCCAGAGCCACCGGACTACTACCCCAATATCCCACATCATCCCGTCAGCCAGAGCCACCGGACTACTACCCCTAATATCCCACATCATCCCATCAGCCAGAGCCACCGGACTACTACCCCTAATATCCCACATCATCCCGTCAGCCAGAGCCACCGGACTACTACCCCTAATATCCCACATCATCCCATCAGTCAGAGCCACCGGACTACTACCCCTAATATCCCACATCATCCCATCAGCCAGAGCCACCGGACTACTACCCCTAATATCCCACATCATCCCATCAGCCAGAGCCACCGGACTACTACCCCTAATATCCCACATCATCCCGTCAGCCAGAGCCACCGGACTACTACCCCTAATATCCCACATCATCCCATCAGTCAGAGCCACCGGACTACTACCCCTAATATCCCACATCATCCCATCAGCCAGAGCTACCGGACTACTACCCCTAATATCCCCCATCATCCCGTCAGCCAGAGCCACCGGACTACTACCACTAATATCCCACATCATCCCGTCAGTCAGAGCCACCGGACTACTACCCCTAATATCCCCCATCATCCCGTCAGCCAGGGCCACCGGACTACTACCCCTAATATCCCACATCATCCACTCAGCCAGAGCCACCGGACTACTACCCCTAATATCCCACATCATCCACTCAGCCAGAGCCACCGGACTACTACCCCTAATATCCCACATCATCCCGTCAGCCAGAACCAATGGACTACTACCCCTAATATCCCACATCATCCCGTCAGCCAGAGCCACCGGACTACTACCACTAATATCCCACATCATCCCGTCAGCAAGAGCCACCAGACTACTACCACTAATATCCCACATCATCCCATCACAGCCACCGGACTACTCCCCCTAATATCCCAAATCATCCCGTCAGCCAGAGCCACCAGACTACTACCACTAATATCCCACATCATCCCATCAGCCAGAGCCACTGGACTACTACCACTAATATCCCACATCATCCCATCACAGCCACCGGACTACTCCCCCTAATATCCCAAATCATCCCATCAGCCAGAGCCACCGGACTACTACCCCTAATATCCCACATCATCCCGTCAGCCAGAGCCACCGGACTACTACCCCTAATATCCCACATCATCACGTCAGCCAGAGCCACCGGACTACTACCCCTAATATCACACATCATCCCGTCAGCCAGAACCAATGGACTACTACCCCTAATATCCCACATCATCCCATCACAGCCACCGGACTACTCCCCCTAATATCCCAAATCATCCCATCAGCCAGAGCCACCGGACTACTACCCCTAATATCCCACATCATCACGTCAGCCAGAGCCACCGGACTACTACCCCTAATATCCCACATCATCCCGTCAGCCAGAGCCACCGGACTACTACCCCTAATATCCCACATCATCCCGTCAGCCAGAGCCACCGGACTACTACCCCTAATATCACACATCATCCCGTCAGCCAGAGCCACCGGACTACTACCCCTAATATCACACATCATCCCGTCAGCCAGAGCCACCGGACTACTACCCCTAATATCCCACATCATCCCGTCAGCCAGAGCCACCGGACTACTACCCCTAATATCCCACATCATCACGTCAGCCAGAGCCACCGGACTACTACCCCTAATATCACACATCATCCCGTCAGCCAGAACCAATGGACTACTACCCCTAATATGCCACATCATCCCATCAGCCAGAGCCACCGGACTACTACCCCTAATATCCCACATCATCACGTCAGCCAGAGCCACCGGACTACTACCCCTAATATCACACATCATCCCGTCAGCCAGAACCAATGGACTACTACCCCTAATATCCCACATCATCCCATCAGCCAGAGCCACCGGACTACTACCCCTAATATCCCACATCATCCCGTCAGCCAGAGCCACCGGACTACTACCCCTAATATCCCACATCATCCAGTCAGCCAGAGCCACCGGACTACTACCACTAATATCCCACATCATCCCGTCAGCCAAAGCCACCGGACTACTACCACTAATATCCCACATCATCCCGTCAGCCAGAGCCACCGGACTACTACCCCTAATATCCCACATCATCCCGTCAGCCAGAGCCACCGGACTACTACCACTAATATCCCACATCATCCCGTCAGCCAGAGCCACCGGACTACTACCACTAATATCCCACATCATCCCGTCAGCCAGAGCCACCGGACTACTACCACTAATATCCCACATCATCCCGTCAGCCAGAGCCACCGGACTACTACCACTAATATCCCACATCATCCCGTCAGCCAGAGCCACCAGACTACTACCCCTAATATCCCACATCATCCCGTCAGCCAGAGACACCGGACTACTACCCCTAATATCCCACATCATCCCGTCAGCCAGAGCCACCGGACTACTACCACTAATATCCCACATCATCCCGTCAGCCAGAGCCACCAGACTACTACCCCTAATATCCCACATCATCCCGTCAGCCAGAGACACCGGACTACTACCCCTAATATCCCACATCATCCCGTCAGCCAGAGACACCGGACTACTACCCCTAATATCCCACATCATCCCGTCAGCCAGAGCCACCGGACTACTACCACTAATATCCCACATCATCCCGTCAGCCAGAGCCACCAGACTACTACCCCTAATATCCCACATCATCCCGTCAGCCAGAGACACCGGACTACTACCCCTAATATTCCACATCATCCAGTCAGCCAGAGCCACCGGACTACTACCCCTAATATCCCACATCATCCCGTCAGCCAGAGCCACCGGACTACTACCACTAATATCCCACATCATCCCGTCAGCCAGAGCCACCGGACTACTACCACTAATATCCCACATCATCCCGTCAGCCAGAGCCACCGGACTACTACCCCTAATATCCCACATCATCCCATCAGCCAGAGCCACCGGACTACTACCACTAATATCCCACATCATCCCGTCAGCCAGAGCTACCGGACTACTACCCCTAATATCCCACATCATCCCATCAGCCAGAGCCACCGGACTACTACCCCTAATATCTCACATCATCCCGTCAGCCAGAGCCACCGGACTACTACCACTAATATCCCACATCATCCCGTCAGCCAGAGCCACCGGACTACTACCACTAATATCCCACATCATCCCGTCAGCCAGAGCCACCGGACTACTACCCCTAATATCTCACATCATCCCATCAGCCAGAGCCACCGGACTACTACCACTAATATCCCACATCATCCCGTCAGCCAGAGCCACCGGACTACTACCCCTAATATCCCACATCATCCCGTCAGCCAGAGTCACCGGACTACTACCCCTAATATCCCACATCATCACGTCAGCCAGAGCCACCGGACTACTACCCCTAATATCCCACATCATCCCGTCAGCCAGAGCCACCGGACTACTACCCCTAATATCCCACATCATCCCGTCAGCCAGAGCCACCGGACTACTACCCCTAATATCACACATCATCCCGTCAGCCAGAGCCACCGGACTACTACCCCTAATATCACACATCATCCCGTCAGCCAGAGCCACCGGACTACTACCCCTAATATCCCACATCATCCCGTCAGCCAGAGCCACCGGACTACTACCCCTAATATCCCACATCATCACGTCAGCCAGAGCCACCGGACTACTACCCCTAATATCACACATCATCCCGTCAGCCAGAACCAATGGACTACTACCCCTAATATGCCACATCATCCCATCAGCCAGAGCCACCGGACTACTACCCCTAATATCCCACATCATCACGTCAGCCAGAGCCACCGGACTACTACCCCTAATATCACACATCATCCCGTCAGCCAGAACCAATGGACTACTACCCCTAATATCCCACATCATCCCATCAGCCAGAGCCACCGGACTACTACCCCTAATATCCCACATCATCCCATCAGCCAGAGCCACCGGACTACTACCCCTAATATCCCACATCATCCCGTCAGCCAGAGCTACCGGACTACTACCCCTAATATCCCACATCATCCCGTCAGCCAGAGCCACCGGACTACTACCCCTAATATCCCACATCATCCCGTCAGCCAGAGTCACCGGACTACTACCCCTAATATCCCACATCATCCCGTCAGCCAGAGCTACCGGACTACTACCCCTAATATCCCACATCATCCCGTCAGCCAGAGCTACCGGACTACTACCCCTAATATCCCACATCATCCCGTCAGCCAGAGCTACCGGACTACTACCCCTAATATCCCACATCATCCCGTCAGCCAGACCCACCGGACTACTACCCCTAATATCCCACATCATCCCGTCAGCCAGAGCCACCGGACTACTACCCCTAATATCCCACATCATCCCGTCAGCCAGAGCCACCGGACTACTACCCCTAATATCCCACATCATCCCGTCAGCCAGAGCCACCGGACTACTACCCCAATATCCCACATCATCCCGTCAGCCAGAGCCACCGGACTACTACCCCTAATATCCCACATCATCCCATCAGCCAGAGCCACCGGACTACTACCCCTAATATCCCACATCATCCCGTCAGCCAGAGCCACCGGACTACTACCCCTAATATCCCACATCATCCCATCAGTCAGAGCCACCGGACTACTACCCCTAATATCCCACATCATCCCATCAGCCAGAGCCACCGGACTACTACCCCTAATATCCCACATCATCCCATCAGCCAGAGCCACCGGACTACTACCCCTAATATCCCACATCATCCCGTCAGCCAGAGCCACCGGACTACTACCACTAATATCCCACATCATCCCATCAGTCAGAGCCACCGGACTACTACCCCTAATATCCCACATCATCCCATCAGCCAGAGCCACCGGACTACTACCCCTAATATCCCACATCATCCCATCAGCCAGAGCCACCGGACTACTACCCCTAATATCCCACATCATCCCGTCAGCCAGAGCCACCGGACTACTACCCCTAATATCCCACATCATCCCATCAGTCAGAGCCACCGGACTACTACCCCTAATATCCCACATCATCCCATCAGCCAGAGCTACCGGACTACTACCCCTAATATCCCCCATCATCCCGTCAGCCAGAGCCACCGGACTACTACCACTAATATCCCACATCATCCCGTCAGTCAGAGCCACCGGACTACTACCCCTAATATCCCCCATCATCCCGTCAGCCAGGGCCACCGGACTACTACCCCTAATATCCCACATCATCCACTCAGCCAGAGCCACCGGACTACTACCCCTAATATCCCACATCATCCACTCAGCCAGAGCCACCGGACTACTACCCCTAATATCCCACATCATCCCGTCAGCCAGAACCAATGGACTACTACCCCTAATATCCCACATCATCCCGTCAGCCAGAGCCACCGGACTACTACCACTAATATCCCACATCATCCCGTCAGCAAGAGCCACCAGACTACTACCACTAATATCCCACATCATCCCATCACAGCCACCGGACTACTCCCCCTAATATCCCAAATCATCCCGTCAGCCAGAGCCACCGGACTACTACCACTAATATCCCACATCATCCCATCAGCCAGAGCCACTGGACTACTACCACTAATATCCCACATCATCCCATCACAGCCACCGGACTACTCCCCCTAATATCCCAAATCATCCCATCAGCCAGAGCCACCGGACTACTACCCCTAATATCCCACATCATCCCGTCAGCCAGAGCCACCGGACTACTACCCCTAATATCCCACATCATCACGTCAGCCAGAGCCACCGGACTACTACCCCTAATATCACACATCATCCCGTCAGCCAGAACCAATGGACTACTACCCCTAATATCCCACATCATCCCATCACAGCCACCGGACTACTCCCCCTAATATCCCAAATCATCCCATCAGCCAGAGCCACCGGACTACTACCCCTAATATCCCACATCATCACGTCAGCCAGAGCCACCGGACTACTACCCCTAATATCCCACATCATCCCGTCAGCCAGAGCCACCGGACTACTACCCCTAATATCCCACATCATCCCGTCAGCCAGAGCCACCGGACTACTACCCCTAATATCACACATCATCCCGTCAGCCAGAGCCACCGGACTACTACCCCTAATATCACACATCATCCCGTCAGCCAGAGCCACCGGACTACTACCCCTAATATCCCACATCATCCCGTCAGCCAGAGCCACCGGACTACTACCCCTAATATCCCACATCATCACGTCAGCCAGAGCCACCGGACTACTACCCCTAATATCACACATCATCCCGTCAGCCAGAACCAATGGACTACTACCCCTAATATGCCACATCATCCCATCAGCCAGAGCCACCGGACTACTACCCCTAATATCCCACATCATCACGTCAGCCAGAGCCACCGGACTACTACCCCTAATATCACACATCATCCCGTCAGCCAGAACCAATGGACTACTACCCCTAATATCCCACATCATCCCATCAGCCAGAGCCACCGGACTACTACCCCTAATATCCCACATCATCCCGTCAGCCAGAGCCACCGGACTACTACCCCTAATATCCCACATCATCCAGTCAGCCAGAGCCACCGGACTACTACCACTAATATCCCACATCATCCCGTCAGCCAAAGCCACCGGACTACTACCACTAATATCCCACATCATCCCGTCAGCCAGAGCCACCGGACTACTACCCCTAATATCCCACATCATCCCGTCAGCCAGAGCCACCGGACTACTACCACTAATATCCCACATCATCCCGTCAGCCAGAGCCACCGGACTACTACCACTAATATCCCACATCATCCCGTCAGCCAGAGCCACCGGACTACTACCACTAATATCCCACATCATCCCGTCAGCCAGAGCCACCGGACTACTACCACTAATATCCCACATCATCCCGTCAGCCAGAGCCACCAGACTACTACCCCTAATATCCCACATCATCCCGTCAGCCAGAGACACCGGACTACTACCCCTAATATCCCACATCATCCCGTCAGCCAGAGCCACCGGACTACTACCACTAATATCCCACATCATCCCGTCAGCCAGAGCCACCAGACTACTACCCCTAATATCCCACATCATCCCGTCAGCCAGAGACACCGGACTACTACCCCTAATATCCCACATCATCCCGTCAGCCAGAGACACCGGACTACTACCCCTAATATCCCACATCATCCCGTCAGCCAGAGCCACCGGACTACTACCACTAATATCCCACATCATCCCGTCAGCCAGAGCCACCAGACTACTACCCCTAATATCCCACATCATCCCGTCAGCCAGAGACACCGGACTACTACCCCTAATATTCCACATCATCCAGTCAGCCAGAGCCACCGGACTACTACCCCTAATATCCCACATCATCCCGTCAGCCAGAGCCACCGGACTACTACCACTAATATCCCACATCATCCCGTCAGCCAGAGCCACCGGACTACTACCACTAATATCCCACATCATCCCGTCAGCCAGAGCCACCGGACTACTACCCCTAATATCCCACATCATCCCATCAGCCAGAGCCACCGGACTACTACCACTAATATCCCACATCATCCCGTCAGCCAGAGCTACCGGACTACTACCCCTAATATCCCACATCATCCCATCAGCCAGAGCCACCGGACTACTACCCCTAATATCTCACATCATCCCGTCAGCCAGAGCCACCGGACTACTACCACTAATATCCCACATCATCCCGTCAGCCAGAGCCACCGGACTACTACCACTAATATCCCACATCATCCCGTCAGCCAGAGCCACCGGACTACTACCCCTAATATCTCACATCATCCCATCAGCCAGAGCCACCGGACTACTACCACTAATATCCCACATCATCCCGTCAGCCAGAGCTACCGGACTACTACCCCTAATATCCCAGATCATCCCGTCAGCCAGAGACACCGGACTACTACCACTAATATCCCACATCATCCCATCAGCCAGAGCTACCGGACTACTACCCCTAATATCCCACATCATCCCGTCAGCCAGAGCCACCGGACTACTACCACTAATATCCCACATCATCCCATCAGCCAGAGCCACCGGACTACTACCCCTAATATCCCAGATCATCCCGTCAGCCAGAGACACCGGACTACTACCCCTAATATCCCACATCATCCCATCAGCCAGAGCCACCGGACTACTACCCCTAATATCCCACATCATCCCGTCAGCCAGAGCCACCGGACTACTACCCCTAATATCCCACATCATCCCATCAGCCAGAGCCACCGGACTACAACCACTAATATCCCACATCATCCCATCAGCCAGAGCAACCGGACTACTACCCCTAATATCCCAGATCATCCCGTCAGCCAGAGACACCGGACTACTACCCCTAATATCTCACATCATCCCGTCAGCCAGAGCCACCGGACTACTACCACTAATATCCCACATCATCCCGTCAGCCAGAGCTACCGGACTACTACCCCTAATATCCCAGATCATCCCGTCAGCCAGAGACACCGGACTACTACCACTAATATCCCACATCATCCCATCAGCCAGAGCCACCGGACTACAACCACTAATATCCCACATCATCCCATCAGCCAGAGCAACCGGACTACTACCCCTAATATCCCAGATCATCCCGTCAGCCAGAGACACCGGACTACTACCCCTAATATCTCACATCATCCCGTCAGCCAGAGCCACCGGACTACTACCACTAATATCCCACATCATCCCGTCAGCCAGAGACACCGGACTACTACCCCTAATATCCCAGATCATCCCGTCAGCCAGAGACACCGGACTACTACCACTAATATCCCACATCATCCCATCAGCCAGAGCCACCGGACTACTACCCCTAATATCTCACATCATCCCGTCAGCCAGAGCCACCGGACTACTACCACTAATATCCCACATCATCCCATCAGCCAGAGCCACCGGACTACTACCCCTAATATCCCAGATCATCCCGTCAGCCAGAGACACCGGACTACTACCACTAATATCCCACATCATCCCATCAGCCAGAGCCACCGGACTACTACCCCTAATATCCCAGATCATCCCGTCAGCCAGAGACACCGGACTACTACCCCTAATATCCCACATCATCCTGTCAGCCAGAGCCACCGGACTACTACCCCTAATATCCCACATCATCCCGTCAGCCAGAGCCACCGGACTACTACCCCTAATATCCCACATCATCCCGTCAGCCAGAGATACCGGACTACTACCCCTAATATCCCACATCATCCTGTCAGCCAGAGCCACCGGACTACTACCACTAATATCCCACATCATCCCATCAGCCAGAGCCACCGGACTACTACCCCTAATATCCCAGATCATCCCGTCAGCCAGAGACACCGGACTACTACCCCTAATATCTCACATCATCCCGTCAGCCAGAGCCACCGGACTACTACCACTAATATCCCACATCATCCCGTCAGCCAGAGCTACCGGACTACTACCCCTAATATCCCAGATCATCCCGTCAGCCAGAGACACCGGACTACTACCACTAATATCCCACATCATCCCATCAGCCAGAGCCACCGGACTACTACCCCTAATATCTCACATCATCCCGTCAGCCAGAGCCACCGGACTACTACCACTAATATCCCACATCATCCCATCAGCCAGAGCCACCGGACTACTACCCCTAATATCCCAGATCATCCCGTCAGCCAGAGACACCGGACTACTACCACTAATATCCCACATCATCCCATCAGCCAGAGCCACCGGACTACTACCCCTAATATCCCAGATCATCCCGTCAGCCAGAGACACCGGACTACTACCCCTAATATCCCACATCATCCCGTCAGCCAGAGCCACCGGACTACTACCCCTAATATCCCACATCATCCCGTCAGCCAGAGCCACCGGACTACTACCCCTAATATCCCACATCATCCCGTCAGCCAGAGACACCGGACTACTACCACTAATATCCCACATCATACCGTCAGCCAGAGCCACCGGACTACTACCCCTAATATCCCATATCATCCCGTCAGCCAGAGCCACCGGACTACTACCCCTAATATCCCACATCATCCCGTCAGCCAGAGCCACCGGACTACTACCCCTAATATCCCACATCATCCTGTCAGCCAGAGCCACCGGACTACTACCCCTAATATCCCACATCATCCCGTCAGCCAGAGCCACCGGACTACTACCCCTAATATCCCACATCATCCCGTCAGCCAGAGCCACCGGACTACTACCCCTAATATCCCATATCATCCCGTCAGCCAGAGACACCGGACTACTACCACTAATATCCCACATCATACCGTCAGCCAGAGCCACCAGACTACTACCCCTAATATCCCACATCATCCCGTCAGCCAGAGCCACCGGACTACTACCCCTAATATCCCACATCATCCCGTCAGCCAGAGCCACCGGACTACTACCCCTAATATCCCAGATCATCCCGTCAGCCAGAGACACCGGACTACTACCCCTAATATTCCACATCATCCCGTCAGCCAGAGCCACCGGACTACTACCACTAATATCCCACATCATCCCGTCAGCCAGAGCCACCGGACTACTGCCACTAATATCCCACATCATCCCGTCAGCCAGAGCTACCGGACTACAACCCCTAATATCCCACATCATCCCATCAGCCAGATCCACCGGACTACTACCACTAATATCCCACATCATCCCGTCAGCCAGAGCCACCGGACTACTACCCCTAATATCCCACATCATCCCATCAGCCAGAGCTACCGGACTACTACCACTAATATCCCACATCATCCCGTCAGCCAGAGCCACTGGACTACTACCACTAATATCCCACATCATCCAGTCAGCCAGAGCCACCGGACTACTACCCCTAATATCCCACATCATCCCATCAGCCAGAGCTACCGGACTACTACCACTAATATCCCACATCATCCCGTCAGCCAGAGCCACCGGACTACTACCCCTAATATCCCACATCATCCAGTCAGCCAGAGCCACCGGACTACTACCCCTAATATCCCACATCATCCCATCAGCCAGAGCTACCGGACTACTACCACTAATATCCCACATCATCCCGTCAGTCAGAGCTACCGGACCACTACCCCTAATATCCCACATCATCCCATCAGCCAGAGCCACCGGACTACTACCCCTAATATCCCACATCATCCCATCAGCCAGAGCCACCGGACTACTACCACTAATATCCCACATCATCCCATCAGCCAGAGCCACCGGACTACTACCCCTAATATCCCACATCATCCCGTCAGCCAGAGCCACCGGACTACTACCCCTAATATCCCACATCATCCCATCAGCCAGAGCCACCGGACTACTACCACTAATATCCCACATCATCCCGTCAGCCAGAGCCACGGACTACTACCCCTAATATCCCACATCATCCCGTCAGCCAGACTCACCGGACTACTACCCCTAATATCCCACATCATCCAGTCAGCCAGAGCCACCGGACTACTACCACTAATATCCCACATCATCCCGTCAGCCAGAGCCAAGGACTACTACCCCTAATATCCCACATCATCCCATCAGTCAGAGCCACCGGACTACTACCCCTAATATCCCACATCATCCCGTCAGCCAGAGCCACCAGACTACTACCCCTAATATCCCACATCATCCCATCAGCCAGAGCCACCGGACTACTACCACTAATATCCCACATCATCCCGTCAGTCAGAGCCACCGGACTACTACCCCTAATATCAAACATCATCCCATCAGCCAGAGCCACCGGACTACTACCCCTAATATCCCACATCATCCCATCAGCCAGAGCCACCGGACTACTACCACTAATATCCCACATCATCCCGTCAGCCAGAGCCACGGACTACTACCCCTAATATCCCACATCATCCCATCAGCCAGAGCCACCGGACTACTACCACTAATATCCCACATCATCCCGTCAGTCAGAGCCACCGGACTACTACCCCTAATATCCCACATCATCCCATCAGCCAGAGCCACCGGACTACTACCCCTAATATCCCACATCATCCCATCAGTCAGAGCCACCGGACTACTACCCCTAATATCCCACATCATCCCATCAGCCAGAGCCACCGGACTACTACCCCTAATATCCCACATCATCCCATCAGCCAGAGCCACCGGACTACTACCCCTAATATCCCACATCATCCCGTCAGCCAGAGCCACCGGACTGCTACCCCTAATATCCCACATCATCCAGTCAGCCAGAGCCACCGGACTACTACCCCTAATATCCCACATCATCCCGTCAGCCAGAGCTACCGGACTACTACCCCTAATATCCCACATCATCCCGTCAGCCAGACTCACCGGACTACTACCCCTAATATCCCACATCATCCAGTCAGCCAGAGCCACCGGACTACTACCCCTAATATCCCACATCATCCCATCAGCCAGAGCTACCGGACTACTACCACTAATATCCCACATCATCCCGTCAGCCAGAGCCACCGGACTACTACCCCTAATATCCCACATCATCCAGTCAGCCAGAGCTACCGGACTACTACCCCTAATATCCCACATCATCTCGTCAGCCAGAGCCACCGGACTACTACCCCTAATATCCCACATCATCCCGTCAGCCAGAGTCACCGGACTACTACCCCTAATATCCCACATCATCCCGTCAGCCAGAGCCACCGGACTACTACAACTAATATCCCACATCATCCCGTCAGCCAGACTCACCGGACTACTACCCCTAATATCCCACATCATCCCATCAGCCAGAGCCACCGGACTACTACCCCTAATATCCCACATCATCCCATCAGCCAGAGCCACCGGACTACTACCCCTAATATCCCACATCATCCCATCAGCCAGAGCCACCGGACTACTACCCCTAATATCCCACATCATCCCATCAGCCAGAGCCACCGGACTACTACCCCTAATATCCCACATCATCCCATCAGCCAGAGCCACCGGACTACTACCCCTAATATCCCACATCATCCCATCAACCAGAGCCACCGGACTACTACCACTAATATCCCACATCATCCCGTCAGCCAGAGCCACGGACTACTACCCCTAATATCCCACATCATCCCATCAGTCAGAGCCACCGGACTACTACACCTAATATCCCACATCATCCCGTCAGCCAGAGCCACCAGTCTACTACCCCTAATATCCCACATCATCCCATCAGCCAGAGCCACCGGACTACTACCCCTAATATCCCACATCATCCCATCAGCCAGAGCCACCGGACTACTACCCCTAATATCCCATATCATCCCATCAGCCAGAGCCACCGGACTACTACCCCTAATATCCCACATCATCCCGTCAGCCAGAGCCACCAGACTACTACCCCTAATATCCCACATCATCCCGTCAGCCAGAGCCACCGGACTACTACAACTAATATCCCACATCATCCCGTCAGCCAGACTCACCGGACTACTACCCCTAATATCCCACATCATCCCATCAGCCAGAGCCACCGGACTACTACCCCTAATATCCCACATCATCCCGTCAGCCAGAGCCACCGGACTACTACAACTAATATCCCACATCATCCCGTCAGCCAGACTCACCGGACTACTACCCCTAATATCCCACATCATCCCATCAGCCAGAGCCACCGGACTACTACCCCTAATATCCCACATCATCCCATCAGCCAGAGCCACCGGACTACTACCACTAATATCCCACATCATCCCATCAGCCAGAGCCACCGGACTACTACCCCTAATATCCCACATCATCCCATCAGCCAGAGCCACCGGACTACTACCCCTAATATCCCACATCATCCCATCAACCAGAGCCACCGGACTACTACCACTAATATCCCACATCATCCCGTCAGCCAGAGCCACGGACTACTACCCCTAATATCCCACATCATCCCATCAGTCAGAGCCACCGGACTACTACCCCTAATATCCCACATCATCCCGTCAGCCAGAGCCACCAGACTACTACCCCTAATATCCCACATCATCCCATCAGCCAGAGCCACCGGACTACTACCCCTAATATCCCACATCATCCCGTCAGCCAGAGCCACCGGACTACTACCCCTAATATCCCACATCATCCAGTCAGCCAGAGCCACCGGACTACTACCCCTAATATCCCACATCATCCCGTCAGCCAGACTCACCGGACTACTACCCCTAATATCCCACATCATCCAGTCAGCCAGAGCCACCGGACTACTACCCCTAATATCCCACATCATCCCGTCAGCCAGAGCCACCGGACTACTACCACTAATATCCCACATCATCCCGTCAGCCAGAGCTATCGGACTACTACCCCTAATATCCCACATCATCCCGTCAGCCAGAGCCACCGGACTACTACCACTAATATCCCACATCATCCCGTCAGCCAGAGCCACCGGACTACTACCCCTAATATCCCACATCATCCCGTCAGCCAGAGCCACCGGACTACTACCCCTAATATCCCACATCATCCCGTCAGCCAGAGCCACCGGACTACTACCCCTAATATCCCACATCATCCCGTCAGCCAGAGCCACCGGACTACTACCACTAATATCCCACATCATCCCGTCAGCCAGAGCCACCGGACTACTACCCCTAATATCCCACATCATCCCATCAGCCAGAGCCACCGGACTACTACCCCTAATATCCCACATCATCCCATCAGCCAGAGCCACCGGACTACTACCCCTAATATCCCACATCATCCCATCAGCCAGAGCCACCGGACTACTACCCCTAATATCCCACATCATCCCATCAGCCAGAGCCACCGGACTACTACCCCTAATATCCCACATCATCCCATCAACCAGAGCCACCGGACTACTACCACTAATATCCCACATCATCCCGTCAGCCAGAGCCACGGACTACTACCCCTAATATCCCACATCATCCCATCAGTCAGAGCCACCGGACTACTACCCCTAATATCCCACATCATCCCGTCAGCCAGAGCCACCAGTCTACTACCCCTAATATCCCACATCATCCCATCAGCCAGAGCCACCGGACTACTACCCCTAATATCCCACATCATCCCATCAGCCAGAGCCACCGGACTACTACCCCTAATATCCCATATCATCCCATCAGCCAGAGCCACCGGACTACTACCCCTAATATCCCACATCATCCCGTCAGCCAGAGCCACCAGACTACTACCCCTAATATCCCACATCATCCCGTCAGCCAGAGCCACCGGACTACTACAACTAATATCCCACATCATCCCGTCAGCCAGACTCACCGGACTACTACCCCTAATATCCCACATCATCCCATCAGCCAGAGCCACCGGACTACTACCCCTAATATCCCACATCATCCCGTCAGCCAGAGCCACCGGACTACTACAACTAATATCCCACATCATCCCGTCAGCCAGACTCACCGGACTACTACCCCTAATATCCCACATCATCCCATCAGCCAGAGCCACCGGACTACTACCCCTAATATCCCACATCATCCCATCAGCCAGAGCCACCGGACTACTACCACTAATATCCCACATCATCCCATCAGCCAGAGCCACCGGACTACTACCCCTAATATCCCACATCATCCCATCAGCCAGAGCCACCGGACTACTACCCCTAATATCCCACATCATCCCATCAACCAGAGCCACCGGACTAC
This sequence comes from Dendrobates tinctorius, assembly GCF_039654945.1. NCBI lineage: Eukaryota > Metazoa > Chordata > Amphibia > Anura > Dendrobatidae > Dendrobates > Dendrobates tinctorius. The sequence goes on along the minus strand of NW_027361918.1, from coordinate 5,807,819 downwards.
TACCACTAATATCCCACATCATCCCGTCAGCCAGAGCCACGGACTACTACCCCTAATATCCCACATCATCCCATCAGTCAGAGCCACCGGACTACTACCCCTAATATCCCACATCATCCCGTCAGCCAGAGCCACCAGACTACTACCCCTAATATCCCACATCATCCCATCAGCCAGAGCCACCGGACTACTACCCCTAATATCCCACATCATCCCGTCAGCCAGAGCCACCGGACTACTACCCCTAATATCCCACATCATCCAGTCAGCCAGAGCCACCGGACTACTACCCCTAATATCCCACATCATCCCGTCAGCCAGACTCACCGGACTACTACCCCTAATATCCCACATCATCCAGTCAGCCAGAGCCACCGGACTACTACCCCTAATATCCCACATCATCCCGTCAGCCAGAGCCACCGGACTACTACCACTAATATCCCACATCATCCCGTCAGCCAGAGCTATCGGACTACTACCCCTAATATCCCACATCATCCCGTCAGCCAGAGCCACCGGACTACTACCACTAATATCCCACATCATCCCGTCAGCCAGAGCCACCGGACTACTACCCCTAATATCCCACATCATCCCGTCAGCCAGAGCCACCGGACTACTACCCCTAATATCCCACATCATCCCGTCAGCCAGAGCCACCGGACTACTACCCCTAATATCTCACATCATCCCATCAGCCAGAGCCACCGGACTACTACACCTAATATCCCACATCATCCCGTCAGCCAGAGCCACCGGACTACTACCCCTAATATCCCACATCATCCCATCAGCCAGAGCCACCGGACTACTACCCCTAATATCCCACATCATCCCGTCAGTCAGAGCCACCGGACTACTACAACTAATATCCCACATCATCCCATCAGCCAGAGCTACCGGACTACTACCCCTAATATCCCACATCATCCCGTCAGCCAGAGCCACCGGACTACTACAACTAATATCCCACATCATCCCGTCAGCCAGAGCCACCGGACTACTACAACTAATATCCCACATCATCCCGTCAGCCAGAGCCACCGGACTACTACCCCTAATATCCCACATCATCCCATCAGCCAGAGCCACCGGACTACTACAACTAATATCCCACATCATTCCGTCAGCCAGAGCCACCGGGCTACTACCCCTAATATCCCACATCATCCCATCAGCCAGAGCTACCGGACTACTACCCCTAATATCCCACATCATCCCATCAGCCAGAGCCACCGGGCTACTACCCCTAATATCCCACATCATCCCATCAGCCAGAGCCACCGGGCTACTACCCCTAATATCCCACATCATCCCATCAGCCAGAGCCACCGGGCTACTACCCCTAATATCCCACATCATCCCATCAGCCAGAGCCACCGGGCTACTACCCCTAATATCCCACATCATCCCATCAGCCAGAGCCACCGGGCTACTACCCCTAATATCCCACATCATCCCATCAGCCAGAGCCACCGGGCTACTACCCCTAATATCCCACATCATCCCATCAGCCAGAGCTACCGGACTACTACCCCTAATATCCCACATCATCCCATCAGCCAGAGCCACCGGGCTACTACCCCTAATATCCCACATCATCCCATCAGCCAGAGCCACCGGGCTACTACCCCTAATATCCCACATCATCCCGTCAGAGCCACCGGACTACTACCACTAATATCCCACATCATCCCATCAGCCAGAGCTACCGGACTACTACCCCTAATATCCCACATCATCCCATCAGCCAGAGCCACCGGGCTACTACCCCTAATATCCCACATCATCCCATCAGCCAGAGCCACCGGGCTACTACCCCTAATATCCCACATCATCCCATCAGCCAGAGCTACCGGACTACTACCCCTAATATCCCACATCATCCCATCAGCCAGAGCCACCGGGCTACTACCCCTAATATCCCACATCATCCCATCAGCCAGAGCCACCGGGCTACTACCCCTAATATCCCACATCATCCCGTCAGCCAGAGCCACCGGACTACTACCCCTAATATCCCACATCATCCCGTCAGCCAGAGCTACCGGACTACTACCCCTAATATCCCACATCATCCCGTCAGCCAGAGCCACCGGACTACTACCCCTAATATCCCACATCATCCCGTCAGAGCCACCGGACTACTACCACTAATATCCCACATTATCCAGTCAGCCAGAGCTACCGGACTACTACCCCTAATATCCCACATCATCCAGTCAGCCAGAGCTACCGGACTACTACCCCTAATATCCCACATCATCCCGTCAGCCAGAGCCACCGGACTACTACCCCTAATATCCCACATCATCCCGTCAGAGCCACCGGACTACTACCACTAATATCCCATATCATCCCATCAGCCAGAGCCACCGGGCTACTACCACTAATATCCCACGTCATCCCGTCAGCCAGAGACACCGGACTACTACCCCTAATATCCCCCATCATCCCGTCAGCCAGAGCCACCGGACTACTACCCCTAATATCCCCCATCATCCCATCAGCCAGAGCCACCGGACTACTACCCCTAATATCCCACATCATCCCATCAGCCAGAGCCACCGGACTACTACCACTAATATCCCACATCATCCCATCAGCCAGAGCCACCGGACTACTACAACTAATATCCCACATCATCCTTTCAGCCAGAGCCACCGGACTACTACCCCTAATATCCCACATCATCCCGTCAGCCAGAGCCACCGGACTACTACCCCTAATATCCCACATCATCCCATCAGCCAGAGCCACCGGACTACTACCCCTAATATCCCACATCATCCAGTCAGCCAGAGCTACCGGACTACTACCCCTAATATCCCACATCATCCCATCAGCCAGAGCCACCGGACTACTACCCCTAATATCCCACATCATCTCATCAGCCAGAGCCACCGGACTACTACCCCTAATATCCCACATCATCCAGTCAGCCAGAGCTACCGGACTACTACCCCTAATATCCCACATCATCCCATCAGCCAGAGCCACCGGACTACTACCACTAATATCCCACATCATCCCATCAGCCAGAGCCACCGGACTACTACCCCTAATATCCCACATCATCCAGTCAGCCAGAGCCACCGGACTACTACCCCTAATATCCCACATCATCCCGTCAGCCAGAGCCACCGGACTACTACCCCTAATATCCCACATCATCCCGTCAGCCAGACTCACCGGACTACTACCACTAATATCCCACATCATCCCATCAGTCAGAGCCACCGGACTACTACACCTAATATCCCACATCATCCCATCAGTCAGAGCCACCGGACTACTACACCTAATATCCCACATCATCCCGTCAGCCAGACTCACCGGACTACTACCCCTAATATCCCACATCATCCCGTCAGCCAGAGCCACCGGACTACTACCACTAATATCTCACATCATCCCATCAGCCAGAGCCACCGGACTACTACCCCTAATATCCCACATCATCCCATCAGCCAGAGCCACCGGACTACTACCCCTAATATCCCACATCATCCCATCAGCCAGAGCCACCGGACTACTACCCCTAATATCCCACATCATCCCGTCAGCCAGAGCCACCGGACTACTACAACTAATATCCCACATCATCCCATCAGCCAGAGCCACCGGACTACTACCCCTAATATCCCACATCATCCCATCAGCCAGAGTCACCGGACTACTACCACTAATATCCCACATCATCCCGTCAGCCAGAGCCACCGGACTACTACCACTAATATCCCACATCATCCCGTCAGTCAGAGCCACCGGACTACTACCCCTAATATCCCACATCATCCCGTCAACCAGAGCCACCGGACTACTACCCCTAATATCCCACATCATCCCGTCAGTCAGAGCCACCGGACTACTACCCCTAATATCCCACATCATCCCGTCAGCCAGAGCCACCGGACTACTACCCCTAATATCCCACATCATCCCATCAGCCAGAGCCACCGGACTACTACCCCTAATATCCCACATCATCCCGTCAGCCAGAGCCACCGGACTACTACCCCTAATATCCCACATCATCCCGTCAGCCAGAGCCACCGGACTACTACCCCTAATATCCCACATCATCCCATCAGCCAGAGCCACCGGACTACTACCCCTAATATCCCACATCATCCCGTCAGCCAGAGCCACCGGACTACTACCCCTAATATCCCACATCATCCTGTCAGCCAGAACCACCGGACTACTACCCCTAATATCCCACATCATCCCATCAGCCAGAGCCACCGGACTACTACAACTAATATCCCACATCATCCCGTCAGTCAGAGCCACCGGACTACTACCCCTAATATCCCACATCATCCCGTCAGCCAGAGCCACCGGACTACTACCCCTAATATCCCACATCATCCCGTCAGCCAGAGCCACCGGACTACTACCCCTAATATCCCACATCATCCCATCAGCCAGAGCCACCGGACTACTACCCCTAATATCCCACATCATCCCGTCAGCCAGAGCCACCGGACTACTACCCCTAATATCCCACATCATCCCGTCAGCCAGAGCCACCGGACTACTACCCCTAATATCCCACATCATCCCGTCAGCCAGAGCCACCGGACTACTACCCCTAATATCCCACATCATCCCATCAGCCAGAGCCACCGGACTACTACCCCTAATATCCCACATCATCCCGTCAGCCAGACTCACCGGACTACTACCCCTAATATCCCACATCATCAAGTCAGCCAGAACTACCGGACTACTACCACTAATATCCCACATCATCCCGTCAGCCAGAGCCACCGGACTACTACCCCTAATATCCCACATCATCCCGTCAGCCAGAGCCACCGGACAACTACCCCTAATATCCCACATCATCCCGTCAGCCAGAGCCACGGACTACTACCCCTAATATCCCACATCATCCCATCAGTCAGAGCCACCGGACTACTACAACTAATATCCCACATCATCCCGTCAGCCAGAGCCACCAGACTACTACCCCTAATAACCCACATCATCCCGTCAGCCAGAGCCACCGGACTACTACCCCTAATATCCCACATCATCCCATCAGCCAGAGCCACCGGACTACTACCCCTAATATCCCACATTATCCCGTCAGCCAGAGCCACCGGACTACTACCACTAATATCCCACATCATCCCGTCAGCCAGAGCCACCGGACTACTACCCCTAATATCCCACATCATCCCATCAGCCAGAGCCACCGGACTACTACCCCTAATATCCCACATCATCCCGTCAGCCAGAGCCACCGGACTACTACCCCTAATATCCCACATCATCCCATCAGCCAGAGCCACCGGACTACTAACCCTAATATCCCACATCACCCAGTCAGCCAGAGCTACCGGACTACTACAACTAATATCCCACATCATCCCGTCAGCCAGACTCACCGGACTACTACCCCTAATATCCCACATCATCCCATCAGCCAGAGCCACCGGACTACTACCCCTAATATCCCACATCATCCCGTCAGCTAGACTCACCGGACTACTACCCCTAATATCCCACATCATCCCATCAGTCAGAGCCACCGGACTACTACAACTAATATCCCACATCATCCCGTCAGCCAGAGCCACCAGACTACTACCCCTAATATCCCACATCATCCCGTCAGCCAGAGCCACCGGACTACTACCCCTAATATCCCACATCATCCCATCAGCCAGAGCCACCGGACTACTACCACTAATATCCCACATCATCCCGTCAGCCAGAGCCACCGGACTACTACCACTAATATCCCACATCATCCAGTCAGCCAGAGCTACCGAACTACTACCCCTAATATCCCACATCATCCCGTCAGCCAGACTCACCGGACTACTACCCCTAATATCCCACATCATCCCGTCAGCCAGAGCCACCGGACTACTACCCCTAATATCCCACATCATCCCGTCAGCCAGAGCCACCGGACTACTACAACTAATATCCCACATCATCCTTTCAGCCAGAGCCACCGGACTACTACCCCTAATATCCCACATCATCCCGTCAGCCAGAGCCACCGGACTACTACCCCTAATATCCCACATCATCCCATCAGCCAGAGCCACCGGACTACTACCCCTAATATCCCACATCATCCAGTCAGCCAGAGCTACCGGACTACTACCCCTAATATCCCACATCATCCCATCAGCCAGAGCCACCGGACTACTACCCCTAATATCCCACATCATCTCATCAGCCAGAGCCACCGGACTACTACCCCTAATATCCCACATCATCCAGTCAGCCAGAGCTACCGGACTACTACCCCTAATATCCCACATCATCCCATCAGCCAGAGCCACCGGACTACTACCACTAATATCCCACATCATCCCATCAGCCAGAGCCACCGGACTACTACCACTAATATCTCACATCATCCCGTCAGCCAGAGCCACCAGACTACTACCCCTAATATCCCACATCATCCCATCAGCCAGAGCCACCGGACTACTACCACTAATATCCCACATCATCCCATCAGCCAGAGCCACCGGACTACTACCACTAATATCTCACATCATCCCGTCAGCCAGAGCCACCGGACTACTACCCCTAATATCCCACATCATCCAGTCAGCCAGAGCCACCGGACTACTACCCCTAATATCCCACATCATCCCGTCAGCCAGAGCCACCGGACTACTACCCCTAATATCCCACATCATCCCGTCAGCCAGACTCACCGGACTACTACCACTAATATCCCACATCATCCCATCAGTCAGAGCCACCGGACTACTACACCTAATATCCCACATCATCCCATCAGTCAGAGCCACCGGACTACTACACCTAATATCCCACATCATCCCGTCAGCCAGACTCACCGGACTACTACCCCTAATATCCCACATCATCCCGTCAGCCAGAGCCACCGGACTACTACCACTAATATCTCACATCATCCCATCAGCCAGAGCCACCGGACTACTACCCCTAATATCCCACATCATCCCATCAGCCAGAGCCACCGGACTACTACCCCTAATATCCCACATCATCCCATCAGCCAGAGCCACCGGACTACTACCCCTAATATCCCACATCATCCCATCAGCCAGAGCCACCGGACTACTACCCCTAATATCCCACATCATTCCGTCAGCCAGAGCCACCGGACTACTACAACTAATATCCCACATCATCCCATCAGCCAGAGCCACCGGACTACTACCCCTAATATCCCACATCATCCCGTCAGCCAGAGCCACCGGACTACTACCCCTAATATCCCACATCATCCCGTCAGCCAGAGCCACCGGACTACTACCCCTAATATCCCACATCATCCCCTCAGCCAGAGCCACCGGACTACTACCCCTAATATCCCACATCATCCCGTCAGCCAGAGCCACCGGACTACTACCCCTAATATCCCACATCATCCTGTCAGCCAGAACCACCGGACTACTACCCCTAATATCCCACATCATCCCATCAGCCAGAGCCACCGGACTACTACAACTAATATCCCACATCATCCCGTCAGTCAGAGCCACCGGACTACTACCCCTAATATCCCACATCATCCCGTCAGCCAGAGCCACCGGACTACTACCCCTAATATCCCACATCATCCCGTCAGCCAGAGCCACCGGACTACTACCCCTAATATCCCACATCATCCCATCAGCCAGAGCCACCGGACTACTACCCCTAATATCCCACATCATCCCGTCAGCCAGAGCCACCGGACTACTACCCCTAATATCCCACATCATCCCGTCAGCCAGAGCCACCGGACTACTACCCCTAATATCCCACATCATCCCGTCAGCCAGAGCCACCGGACTACTACCCCTAATATCCCACATCATCCCATCAGCCAGAGCCACCGGACTACTACCCCTAATATCCCACATCATCCCGTCAGCCAGACTCACCGGACTACTACCCCTAATATCCCACATCATCACGTCAGCCAGAGCTACCGGACTACTACCACTAATATCCCACATCATCCCGTCAGCCAGAGCCACCGGACTACTACCCCTAATATCCCACATCATCCCGTCAGCCAGAGCCACCGGACTACTACCCCTAATATCCCACATCATCCCGTCAGCCAGAGCCACGGACTACTACCCCTAATATCCCACATCATCCCATCAGTCAGAGCCACCGGACTACTACAACTAATATCCCACATCATCCCGTCAGCCAGAGCCACCAGACTACTACCCCTAATAACCCACATCATCCCGTCAGCCAGAGCCACCGGACTACTACCCCTAATATCCCACATCATCCCATCAGCCAGAGCCACCGGACTACTACCCCTAATATCCCACATTATCCCGTCAGCCAGAGCCACCGGACTACTACCACTAATATCCCACATCATCCCGTCAGCCAGAGCCACCGGACTACTACCCCTAATGTCCCACATCATCCCATCAGCCAGAGCCACCGGACTACTACCCCTAATATCCCACATCATCCCGTCAGCCAGAGCCACCGGACTACTACCCCTAATATCCCACATCATCCCATCAGCCAGAGCCACCGGACTACTAACCCTAATATCCCACATCATCCAGTCAGCCAGAGCTACCGGACTACTACAACTAATATCCCACATCATCCCGTCAGCCAGACTCACCGGACTACTACCCCTAATATCCCACATCATCCCATCAGCCAGAGCCACCGGACTACTACCCCTAATATCCCACATCATCCCGTCAGCTAGACTCACCGGACTACTACCCCTAATATCCCACATCATCCCATCAGTCAGAGCCACCGGACTACTACAACTAATATCCCACATCATCCCGTCAGCCAGAGCCACCAGACTACTACCCCTAATATCCCACATCATCCCGTCAGCCAGAGCCACCGGACTACTACCCCTAATATCCCACATCATCCCATCAGCCAGAGCCACCGGACTACTACCACTAATATCCCACATCATCCCGTCAGCCAGAGCCACCGGACTACTACCACTAATATCCCACATCATCCAGTCAGCCAGAGCTACCGAACTACTACCCCTAATATCCCACATCATCCCGTCAGCCAGACTCACCGGACTACTACCCCTAATATCCCACATCATCCCGTCAGCCAGAGCCACCGGACTACTACCCCTAATATCCCACATCATCCCGTCAGCCAGAGCCACCGGACTACTACCACTAATATCCCACATCATCCAGTCAGCCAGAGCTACCGAACTACTACCCCTAATATCCCACATCATCCCGTCAGCCAGACTCACCGGACTACTACCCCTAATATCCCACATCATCCCGTCAGCCAGAGCCACCGGACTACTACCCCTAATATCCCACATCATCCCGTCAGCCAGAGCCACCGGACTACTACCACTAATATCCCACATCATCCAGTCAGCCAGAGCTACCGGACTACTACCCCTAATATCCCACATCATCCCGTCAGCCAGAGCCACCGGACTACTACCCCTAATATCCCACATCATCCCGTCAGCCAGACTCACCGGACTACTACCCCTAATATCCCACATCATCCAGTCAGCCAGAGCTACCGGACTACAACCACTAATATCCCACATCATCCCATCAGCCAGAGCCACCGGACTACTACCACTAATATCCCACATCATCCCGTCAGCCAGATCTACCGGACTACTACAACTAATATCCCACATCATCCCGTCAGCCAGACTCACCGGACTACTACAACTAATATCCCACATCATCCCGTCAGCCAGACTCACCGGACTACTACCACTAATATCCCACATCATCCCGTCAGCCAGATCTACCGGACTACTACAACTAATATCCCACATCATCCCGTCAACCAGAGCCACCGGACTACTACCACTAATATCCCACATCATCCCGTCAGCCAGATCTACCGGACTACTACAACTAATATCCCACATCATCCCGTCAGCCAGAGCCACCGGACTACTACAACTAATATCCCACATCATCCCGTCAGCCAGAGCCATCGGACTACTACCTCTAATATCCCACATCATCCCATCAGCCAGAGCCATCGGACTACTACCTCTAATATCCCACATCATCCCGTCAGCCAGAGCCACCGGACTACTACCACTAATATCCCACATCATCCCATCAGCCAGAGCCACCGGACTACTACAACTAATATCCCACATCATCCCGTCAGCCAGAGCCACCGGACTACTACAACTAATATCCCACATCATCCAGTCAGCCAGAGCTACCGGACTACTACCCCTAATATCCCACATCATCCCGTCAGCCAGAGCCACCGGACTACTACCACTAATATCCCACATCATCCCGTCAGCCAGATCTACCGGACTACTACCACTAATATCCCACATCATCCCGTCAGCCAGAGCCACCAGACTACTACCCCTAATATCCCACATCATCCCGTCAGCCAGATCTACCGGACTACTACCACTAATATCCCACATCATCCCGTCAGCCAGAGCCACCGGACTACTACCCCTAATATCCCACATCATCCAGTCAGCCAGAGCTACCGGACTACTACCACTAATATCCCACATCATCCCGTCAGCCAGACTCACCGGACTACTACCCCTAATATCCCACATCATCCCGTCAGCCAGACTCACCGGACTACTACCCCTAATATCCCACATCATCCCGTCAGCCAGAGCCACCGGACTACTACCCCTAATATCCCACATCATCCAGTCAGCCAGAGCTACCGGACTACTACCACTAATATCCCACATCATCCCGTCAGCCAGAGCCACCGCACTACTACCCCTAATATCCAACATCATCCCGTCAGCCAGAGCCACCAGACTACTACCACTAATATCCCACATCATCCCGTCAGCCAGAGCCACCGGACTACTACCCCTAATATCCCACATCATCCCATCAGCCAGAGCCACCGGACTACTACCCCTAATATCCCACATCATCCAGTCAGCCAGAGCCACCGCACTACTACCCCTAATATCCCACATCATCCCATCAGCTAGAGCCACCGGACTACTACCCCTAATATCCCACATCATCCAGTCAGCCAGAGCCACCGCACTACTACCCCTAATATCCCACATCATCCCATCAGCCAGAGCCACCGGACTGCTACCCCTAATATCCCACATCATCCCGTCAGCCAGACTCACCAGACTACTACCACTAATATCCCACATCATCCCATCAGTCAGAGCCACCGGACTACTACCCCTAATATGCCACATCATCCCGTCAGCCAGAGCTACCGGACTACTACCTCTAATATCCCACATCATCCCATCAGCCAGAGCCACCGGACTACTACCCCTAATATCCCACATCATCCCGTCAGCCAGACTCACCAGACTACTACCACTAATATCCCACATCATCCCATCAGTCAGAGCCACCGGACTACTACCCCTAATATGCCACATCATCCCGTCAGCCAGAGCTACCGGACTACTACCCCTAATATCCCACATCATCCCATCAGCCAGAGCCACCGGACTACTACCACTAATATCCCACATCATCCTGTCAGCCAGACTCACCAGACTACTACCACTAATATCCCACATCATCCCATCAGTCAGAGCCACCGGACTACTACCCCTAATATGCCACATCATCCCGTCAGCCAGAGCCACCGGACTACTACCCCTAATATCCCACATCATCCAGTCAGCCAGAGCTACCGGACTACTACCCCTAATATCCCACATCATCCCGTCAGCCAGAGCCACCGGACTACTACCACTAATATCCCACATCATCCCATCAGTCAGAGCCACCGGACTACTACCCCTAATATCCCACATCATCCCGTCAGCCAGAGCCACCGGACTACTACCTTTAATATCCCACATCATCCCATCAGCCAGAGCCACCGGACTACTACCCCTAATATCCCACATCATCCCGTCAGCCAGAGACACCGGACTACTACCACTAATATCCCACATCATCCCATCAGTCAGAGCCACCGGACTACTACCACTAATATCCCACATCATCCCATCAGCCAGAGCTACCGGACTACTACCCCTAATATCCCACATCATCCCGTCAGCCAGAGACACCGGACTACTACCACTAATATCCCACATCATCCCATCAGTCAGAGCCACCGGACTACTACCACTAATATCCCACATCATCCCATCAGCCAGAGCCACCGGACTACTACCTTTAATATCCCACATCATCCCATCAGCCAGAGCCACCAGACTACTACCCCTAATATCCCACATCATCCCATCAGCCAGAGCCACCGGACTACTACCCCTAATATCCCACATCATCCCATCAGCCAGAGCCACCGGACTACTACCCCTAATATCCCACATCATCCCGTCAGCCAGAGCCACCGGACTACTACCTTTAATATCCCACATCATCCCATCAGCCAGAGCCACCAGACTACTACCCCTAATATCCCACATCATCCCATCAGCCAGAGCCACCGGACTACTACCCCTAATATCCCACATCATCCCATCAGCCAGAGCCACCGGACTACTACAACTAATATCCCACATCATCCCATCAGACAGAGCCACCGGACTACTACAACTAATATCCCACATCATCCCATCAGCCAGAGCCACCGGACTACTACCCCTAATATCCCACATCATCCCATCAGTCAGAGCCACCGGACTACTACCACTAATATCCCACATCATCCCGTCAGCCAGAGCCACCGGACTACTACCTTTAATATCCCACATCATCCCATCAGCCAGAGCCACCGGACTACTACCCCTAATATCCCACATCATCCCATCAGCCAGAGCCACCGGACTACTACCCCTAATATCCCACATCATCCCATCAGCCAGAGCCACCGGACTACTACCCCTAATATCCCACATCATCCCATCAGCCAGAGCCACCGGACTACTACAACTAATATCCCACATCATCCCATCAGCCAGAGCCACCGGACTACTACAACTAATATCCCACATCATCCCATCAGCCAGAGCCACCGGACTACTACCCCTAATATCCCACATCATCCCGTCAGCCAGAGCCACCGGACTACTACCCCTAATATCCCACATCATCCCGTCAGCCAGAGCCACCGGACTACTACCCCTAATATCCCACATCATCTCATCAGCCAGAGCCACCGGACTACTACCCCTAATATCCCACATCATCCAGTCAGCCAGAGCTACCGGACTACTACCCCTAATATCCCACATCATCCCATCAGCCAGAGCCACCGGACTACTACCCCTAATATCCCACATCATCCCGTCAGCCAGACTCACCGGACTACTACCACTAATATCCCACATCATCCCGTCAGCCAGAGCCACCGGACTACTACCCCTAATATCCCACATCATCCCGTCAGCCAGACTCACCGGACTACTACCACTAATATCCCACATCATCCAGTCAGCCAGAGCTACCGGACTACTACCCCTAATATCCCACATCATCCCGTCAGCCAGACTCACCGGACTACTACCACTAATATCCCACATCATCCCGTCAGCCAGAGCCACCGGACTACTACCACTAATATCCCACATCATCCCGTCAGCCAGAGCCACCGGACTACTACCCCTAATATCCCACATCATCCAGTCAGCCAGAGCTACCGGACTACTACCCCTAATATCCCACATCATCCCGTCAGCCAGACTCACCGGACTACTACCACTAATATCCCACATCATCCCGTCAGCCAGAGCCACCGGACTACTACCACTAATATCCCACATCATCTCATCAGTCAGAGCCACCGGACTACTACACCTAATATCCCACATCATCCCATCAGCCAGAGCCACCGGACTACTACACCTAATATCCCACATCATCCCGTCAGCCAGACTCACCGGACTACTACCCCTAATATCCCACATCATCCCGTCAGCCAGAGCCACCGGACTACTACCACTAATATCCCACATCATCCCATCAGCCAGAGCCACCGGACTACTACCCCTAATATCCCACATCATCCCATCAGCCAGAGCCACCGGACTACTACCCCTAATATCCCACATCATCCCATCAGCCAGAGCCACCGGACTACTACACCTAATATCCCACATCATCCCATCAGCCAGAGCCACCGGACTACTACCCCTAATATCCCACATCATCCCGTCAGCCAGAGCCACCGGACTACTACAACTAATATCCCACATCATCCCATCAGCCAGAGCCACCGGACTACTACCCCTAATATCCCACATCATCCCATCAGCCAGAGTCACCGGACTACTACCACTAATATCCCACATCATCCCGTCAGCCAGAGCCACCTGACTACTACCCCTAATATCCCACATCATCCCGTCAGCCAGAGCCACCGGACTACTACAACTAATATCCCACATCATCCCGTCAGTCAGAGCCACCGGACTACTACCCCTAATATCCCACATCATCCCGTCAGCCAGAGCCACCGGACTACTACCCCTAATATCCCACATCATCCCGTCAGTCAGAGCCACCGGACTACTACCCCTAATATCCCACATCATCCCGTCAGCCAGAGCCACCGGACTACTACCCCTAATATCCCACATCGTCCCGTCAGCCAGAGCCACCGGACTACTACCCCTAATATCCCACATCATCCCGTCAGCCAGAGCCACCGGACTACTACCCCTAATATCCCACATCATCCCGTCAGCCAGAGCCACCGGACTACTACCCCTAATATCCCACATCATCCCATCAGCCAGAGTCACCGGACTACTACCCCTAATATCCCACATCATCCCGTCAGCCAGAGCCACCGGACTACTACCCCTAATATCCCACATCATCCCATCAGCCAGAGCCACCGGACTACTACAACTAATATCCCACATCATCCCGTCAGTCAGAGCCACCGGACTACTACCCCTAATATCCCACATCATCCCGTCAGCCAGAGCCACCGGACTACTACCCCTAATATCCCACATCATCCCGTCAGCCAGAGCCACCGGACTACTACCCCTAATATCCCACATCATCCCGTCAGCCAGAGCCACCGGACTACTACCCCTAATATCCCACATCATCCCGTCAGCCAGAGCCACCGGACTACTACCGCTAATATCCCACATCATCCCATCAGCCAGAGCCACCGGACTACTACCCCTAATATCCCACATCATCCCGTCAGCCAGAGCCACCGGACTACTACCCCTAATATCCCACATCATCCCGTCAGCCAGAGCCACCGGACTACTACCCCTAATATCCCACATCATCCCATCAGCCAGAGCCACCGGACTACTACCCCTAATATCCCACATCATCCCGTCAGCCAGAGCCACCGGACTACTACCCCTAATATCCCACATCATCCCATCAGCCAGAGCCACCGGACTACTACCACTAATATCCCACATCATCCCGTCAGTCAGAGCCACCGGACTACTACCCCTAATATCCCACATCATCCCGTCAGCCAGAGCCACCGGACTACTACCCCTAATATCCCACATCATCCCGTCAGCCAGAGCCACCGGACTACTACCCCTAATATCCCACATCATCCCATCAGCCAGAGCCACCGGACTACTACCCCTAATATCCCACATCATCCCGTCAGCCAGAGCCACCGGACTACTACCCCTAATATCCCACATCATCCCGTCAGCCAGAGCCACCGGACTACTACCCCTAATATCCCACATCATCCCGTCAGCCAGAGCCACCGGACTACTACCCCTAATATCCCACATCATCCCGTCAGCCAGAGCCACCGGACTACTACCCCTAATATCCCACATCATCCCGTCAGCCAGAGCCACCGGACTACTACCCCTAATATCCCACATCATCCCATCAGCCAGAGCCACCGGACTATTACCCCTATATCCCACATCATCCCGTCAGCCAGAGCCACCGGACTACTACCCCTAATATCCCACATCATCCCGTCAGCCAGGGCTACTGGACTACTACCCCTAATATCCCACATCATCCCGTCAGCCAGAGCCACCGGACTACTACCCCTAATATCCCACATCATCCCGTCAGCCAGAGCCACCAGACTACTACCCCTAATATCCCACATCATCCCATCAGCCAGAGCTACCGGACTACTACCCCTAATATCCCACATCATCCCATCAGCCAGAGCCACCGGACTACTACCCCTAATATCCCACATCATCCCGTCAGCCAGAGCCACCGGACTACTACCCCTAATATCCCACATCATCCCGTCAGCCAGAGCCACCGGACTACTACCCCTAATATCCCACATCATCCCGTCAGCCAGAGCCACCGGACTACTACCTCTAATATCCCACATCATCCCGTCAGCCAGAGCCACCGGACTACTACCTCTAATATCACACATCATCCCGTCAGCCAGGGCTACTGGACTACTACCCCTAATATCCCACATCTTCCCGTCAGCCAGAGCCACCGGACTACTACCCCTAATATCCCACATCATCCCATCAGCCAGAGCCACCGGACTACTACAACTAATATCCCACATCATCCCGTCAGCCAGAGCCACCGGACTACTACCTCTAATATCCCACATCATCCCGTCAGCCAGGGCTACCGGACTACTACCCCTAATATCCCACATCATCCTGTCAGCCAGAGCCACCGGACTACTACCCCTAATATCCCACATCATCCCGTCAGCCAGAGCCACCGGACTACTTCCCCTAATATCCCACATCATCCCGTCAGCCAGAGCCACCGGACTACTACCCCTAATATCCCACATCATCCCGTCAGCCAGAGCCACCGGACTACTACCTCTAATATCCCACATCATCCCGTCAGCCAGGGCTACTGGACTACTACCCCTAATATCCCACATCATCCCGTCAGCCAGAGATACCGGACTACTACCCCTAATATCCCACATCATCCCGTCAGCCAGAGCCACCGGACTACTACCCCTAATATCCCACATCATCCCGTCAGCCAGAGCCACCGGACTACTACCCCTAATATCCCACATCATCCCGTCAGCCAGAGCCACCGGACTACTACCCCTAATATCCCACATCATCCCGTCAGCCAGAGCTACCGGACTACTACCCCTAATATCCCACATCATCCCGTCAGCCAGAGCCACCGGACTACTACCCCTAATATCCCACATCATCCCGTCAGCCAGAGACACCGGACTACTACCACTAATATCCCACATCATCCCGTCAGCCAGAGCTACCGGACTACTACCTCTAATATCCCACATCATCCCATCAGCCAGAGCTACCGGACTACTACCCCTAATATCCCACATCATCCCGTCAGCCAGAGCCACCGGACTACTACCCCTAATATCCCACATCATCCCGTCAGCCAGACCCACCGGACTACTACCACTAATATCCCACATCATCCCATCAGCCAGAGCTACCGGACTACTACAACTAATATCCCACATCATCCCATCAGCCAGAGCCACCGGACTACTACCCCTAATATCCCACATCATCCCGTCAGCCAGACCCACCGGACTACTACCACTAATATCCCACATCATCCCGTCAGCCAGAGCCACCGGACTACTACCACTAATATCCCACATCATCCCGTCAGCCAGAGCTACCGGACTACTACCACTAATATCCCACATCATCCCATCAGCCAGAGCTACCGGACTACTACAACTAATATCCCACATCATCCCATCAGCCAGAGCCACCGGACTACTACCCCTAATATCCCACATCATCCCGTCAGCCAGACCCACCGGACTACTACCCCTAATATCCCACATCATCCCATCAGCCAGAGCCACCGGACTACTACCACTAATATCCCACATCATCCCGTCAGCCAGAGCCACCGGACTACTACCCCTAATATCCCACATCATCCCATCAGCCTGGGGTCAGAATCAGAGCGTTGAGAGATTTGCCCTAACTTCCATACCGGGGATGCCTTTAAGAGGAAAGATGTGCCTATGGGATGGAGGATGTGTGATGGGGATATGGGCAGGGAGGGGGGGATTCATTTCTGTCATGTGCTCTCTGCTCCTTTCTGGGGGGCAGACAATGGCTGTCAGCTTATGTTCCCGGGGATGCTAGATTTCTCCCACCATGTCAGTGTCTGCTGAGGTGTTGTCGAGTGGGAAAACTGTTGCTCATAGCAACCAATCACAGCTCAGCTTCTTTTAAACAACTCTGATGAAATGAAAGATGCTTAGTAATTGGTTGGTGATACACACATACATACATTGAATTTTATATATATAGATTTATATTCAGCGCAGAAGCGGCAGATGAATACTCCCATCCGCCGCTCCTGCTTTCACTGAAATTAGTGGTAATAGGTGTCGGATGATGGGATCAGTTGTCCCATCTGCTGACACCAGTGACCAGAGGTAAACTGAGCATGCTCAGTTAAAAAAACGGATCCTGCGCCGATAGGCTTTCATTCTAGCAGACGACAGACGGCGACCGATCTGTTGCTGTCCGACTTTTCGACGGAGACAAAAAACGTTGCTTTGTGCATTGTCTCCAGCCGCCCAATAGAGAATTTCCGACGGATCCGACGAACGACGGATGAAACGTGAGGCAATCCACTGATGTGTGAAAGCAGCCTTTCATAGAAAGGGTGAAGCAGAACACCTGTGAATCTAGCTCTGAGGAAGATAAAGCACTTATTAGAATGCGGCAGTATAAAGGATATTGTACAGCAATACTGAGCAGAGTAGCTGTGAATCCAGCACTGGGATGAGACAAACACTTACTAGAAAGCAGAGATAAACAATTCATAAAATAATGCAGCATGGAACATTATACTTCAGACTGATAATTATGGCTGTGAGTCAGCCACTACCAGGTGAGGCATATTCTGTGCTCCCTGTCCTGGTCTGAACACGGGGATACAGTGTATCACATCATTAATGTACGGTGTGTATAATAAGGCCCACGCCGTGATCACCACGCTAGTCGTGTGGGGTTTTATATGAGATCAGAAATATACGTAAAATAAATATTTAATAATAGTATGAAAAACACTAAACTGCTTCTGGTCTAAGGCTGTGTGCACACCTGCAGCATACGCAGCAGTTTTTTCTGCAGTAAGACCCACAGCGTTGGTTCAGACGCCGTGTTTCTGCACATTATTATAGTCTATGGGGCTGTTCACACGTCCATGATTTTTGGGACCGAATCTTGGAGATTTGTCCATTACTGATCTGAGTGACAGATAAAATCTCCCCCCCGACGTCCCCGACAGCGCACGCTGTCATCCACGAGCCATCCCTGGCAGGGGTCAGGAGGGGGAGCTCCGCCTGCTCCGGAGAACGCTCCTCACATCGTCTGATCGCCCGCACCTCGTCCCTCGGCTGCAGCCTCTCGCTCTCCGCAGTGCTCTGCACCTGTGCTCTGCTCATCAGGACTCTGGATCCCAGCAGACCCCACGCTGCAGATTATTGCACCAAACCTTGTGTCCCCCAGATCTGACGCCGGCTGGACCCCACTCTGCAGCTCATCTCACTGGACCCCATAACTCCGCCGACACTTGGACCCCCTGTGCATAGACATGGGAGTGTGACCCCCCAAACCGGAGCCCACGATTCACAGAATGGAGCCTGGGGGAGACGCGGAGACCCGAAGACTAGTGGAGCCCAACCAAGGAGGAGGCAGCCTGAAGATCAAGAGGTGAGTGACGATTCCCACAAAGTCCCCGCACACTGCGTCACCCTGGTACATCCCTGCACCCCAAAGCCTGAACAATAGGCACCCATCCAAAATCCAATGCTCTGCGCACGATGCACCCCCCCCGCAGACCCCCACATCAGATCCCCGCACTGTGAGCTGCGTACACCCATCACAGCACGTACACGGCATTAATCTCGCCACGCTCCACATACCACCGACAGCCCGCACCGCACACCCCGAATGCAGAACACCCCCGTAATCAGGGATGCACAGCATCACACAAAACCCACACAAACCCCACACCCCGTACATGGGAGATGTGCCGAACACCCCATGCATGAGAGATGTGCCGAACACCCCATACATAGGAGATGTGCCGAACACCCCATACATGGGAGATGTGCCGAACACCCCATACATGGGAGATGTGCCGAACACCCCCGTACATGGGAGATGTGTTGAACACCCCATACATGGGAGATGTGCCGAACAACCCATACATGGGAGATGTGCCGAACACCCCGTACATGGGAGATGTGCCGAACACCCCCGTACATGGGAGATGTGCCGAACACCCCCGTACATGGGAGATGTGTTGAACACCCCATACATGGGAGATGTGCCGAACACCCCATACATGGGAGATGTGCCGAACACCCCATACATGGGAGATGTCCCGAACACCCCGTACATGGGAGATGTGCCGAACACCCCGTACATGGGAGATGTGCCGAACACCCCATACATGGGAGATGTGCCGAACACCCCGTACATGGGAGATGTGCCGAACACCCCCGTACATGGGGGATGTGCCGAACACCCCGTACATGGGAGATGTGCCGAACACCCCGTACATGGGAGATGTGCCGAACACCCCGTACATGGGAGATGTGCCGAACACCCCGTACATGGGAGATGTGCCGAACACCCCATACATGGGAGATGTGTTGAACACCCCATAAATGGGAGATGTGCCGAACACCTCATACATGGGAGATGTGCCGAACAACCCATACATGGGCGATGTGCCGAACACCCCCTAAATGGGAGATGTTCCGAACACCCCATACATGGGAGATGTGCCGAACACCCCATACATGGGAGATGTGCCGAACACCCCATACATGGGAGATGTGCCGAACACCCCATACATGGGAGATGTGCCGAACACCCCATACATGGGGGATGTGCCGAACACCCCATACATGGGAGATGTGCCGAACACCCCGTACATGGGAGATGTGCCAAACACCCCGTACATGGGAGATGTGCCGAACACCCCATACATGGGGGATGTGCCGAACACCCCATACATGGGCGATGTGCCGAACACCCCATAAATGGGAGATGTGCCGAACACCGCATACATGGGAGATGTGCCGAACACCCCGTACATGGGAGATGTGCCGAACACCCCGTACATGGGAGATGTGCCGAACACCCCATACATGGGAGATGTGCCGAACACCCCATACATGGGAGATGTGTTGAACACCCCATAAATGGGAGATGTGCCGAACACCTCATACATGGGAGATGTGCCGAACAACCCATACATGGAAGATGTGCCGAACACCCCATACATGGGAGATGTGCCGAACACCCCGTACATGGGAGATGTGCCGAACACCCCATACATGGGAGATGTGCCGAACACCCCATACATGGGAGATGTGTTGAACACCCCATACATGGGAGATGTGCCGAACACCCCGTACATGAGAGATGTGCCGAACACCCCATACATGGGAGATGTGCCGAACACCTCATACATGGGAGATGTGCTGAACACCCCATACATGGGAGATGTGCCGAACACCCCGTACATGGGAGATGTGCCGAACACCCCGTACATGGGAGATGTGCCAAACACCCCATACATGGGAGATGTGCCGAACACCCCATACATGGGCGATGTGCCGAACACCCCATAAATGGGAGATGTGCCGAACACCCCATACATGGGAGATATGCCGAACACCCCGTAAATGGGAGATGTGCCGAACACCCCGTACATGGGAGATGTGCCAAACACCCCATACATGGGAGATGTGCCGAACACCCCATACATGGGAGATGTGCCGAACACCGCATACATGGGAGATGTGCCGAACACCCCATACATGGGAGATGTGCCGAACACCCCGTACATGGGAGATGTGCCAAACACCCCATACATGGGAGATGTGCCGAACACCCCATACATGGGAGATGTGCCGAACACCCCATACATGGGAGATGTGCCGAACACCCCATACATGGGGGATGTGCCGAACACCCCATACATGGGAGATGTGCCGAACACCCCGTACATGGGAGATGTGCCAAACACCCCGTACATGGGAGATGTGCCGAACACCCCATACATGGGGGATGTGCCGAACACCCCATACATGGGCGATGTGCCGAACACCCCATAAATGGGAGATGTTCCGAACACCCCATACATGGGAGATGTGCCGAACACCGCATACATGGGAGATGTGCCGAACACCCCGTACATGGGAGATGTGCCGAACACCCCGTACATGGGAGATGTGCCGAACACCCCATACATGGGAGATGTGCCGAACACCCCATACATGGGAGATGTGTTGAACACCCCATAAATGGGAGATGTGCCGAACACCTCATACATGGGAGATGTGCCGAACAACCCATACATGGAAGATGTGCCGAACACCCCATACATGGGAGATGTGCCGAACACCCCGTACATGGGAGATGTGCCGAACACCCCATACATGGGAGATGTGCCGAACACCCCATACATGGGAGATGTGTTGAACACCCCATACATGGGAGATGTGCCGAACACCCCGTACATGGGAGATGTGCCGAACACCCCATACATGGGAGATGTGCCGAACACCTCATACATGGGAGATGTGCTGAACACCCCATACATGGGAGATGTGCCGAACACCCCGTACATGGGAGATGTGCCAAACACCCCATACATGGGAGATGTGCCGAACACCCCATACATGGGCGATGTGCCGAACACCCCATAAATGGGAGATGTGCCGAACACCCCATACATGGGAGATATGCCGAACACCCCGTAAATGGGAGATGTGCCGAACACCCCGTACATGGGAGATGTGCCAAACACCCCATACATGGGAGATGTGCCGAACACCCCATACATGGGAGATGTGCCGAACACCCCGTACATGGGAGATGTGCCGAACACCCCATACATGGGAGATGTGCCGAACACCTCATACATGGGAGATGTGCTGAACACCCCATACATGGGAGATGTGCCGAACACCCCGTACATGGGAGATGTGCTGAACACCCCATACATGGGACATGCACCGAACACCCCATACATGGGAGATGTGCCGAACACCCCATACATGGGTGATGTGCCGAACACCCCATACATGGGAGATGTGCCGAACACCCCATACATGGGAGATGTGCCGAACACCCCATACATGGGAGATGTGCCGAACACCGCATACATGGGAGATGTGCTGAACACCCCATACATGGGGGATGTGCCGAACACCCCATACATGGGAGATGTGCCGAACACCGCATACATGGGAGATGTGCCGAACACCCCGTACATGGGAGATGTGCCGAACACCCCGTACATGGGAGATGTGCCGAACACCCCATACATGGGAGATGTGCTGAACACCCCATACATGGGAGATGTGCCGAACACCCCATACATGGGAGATGTGCCGAACACCCCATACATGGGGGATGTGCCGAACACCGCATACATGGGAGATGTGCCGAACACCCCATACATGGGAGATGTGCCGAACACCGCATACATGGGAGATGTGCCGAACACCCCATACATGGGAGATGTGCCGAACACCCCGTACATGGGAGATGTGCCGAACACCCCATACATGGGAGATGTGCTGAACACCCCATACATGGGAGATGTGCTGAACACCCCATACATGGGAGATGTGCCGAACACCCCATACATGGGGGATGTGCCGAACACCGCATACATGGGAGATGTGCCGAACACCCCATACATGGGAGATGTGCCGAACACCGCATACATGGGAGATGTGCCGAACACCCCATACATGGGAGATGTGCCGAACACCCCGTACATGGGAGATGTGCCGTACACCCCATACATGGGAGATATGCCGAACACCCCGTACATGGGAGATATGCTGAACACCACACACACCCCATACATGGGAGATGTGCTGAACACCCCACACACCCCATACATGGGACATGTACCCAACACCCCATACATGGGAGATATGCCGAACACCCCATACATGGGAGATGTGCCGAACACCGCATACATGGGAGATGTGCCGAACACCCCATACATGGGAGATGTGCCGAACACCCCGTACATGGGAGATGTGCCAAACACCCCATAAATGGGAGATGTGCCAAAAACCCGATATGGGGGGACCATGTTGAGTAACGTGCTGGAATGAACGGAACTAGCTGGGAGCCCATAGCCCCAGCTCACAGAGGCAAACATCAAACCAGTAATTGACATGATCCATCTGCTTTTATCTTTTCTCCTACCACTATTGTATTTGCATATCTGACCATTGTATATGTATAACCATTGTGTATATACTGTATTGTCTAGTGTGCCTTTAATTCGATTAAATATATAATTTAACCTTGGGCTGCTCTTTTATCTCAATCCACGAATCCTCATGTCCATTTCTCTGTTTAGCTTTCCATGCTACCGGGGCTGGTTTCTGGCCCGATATAATCGAACCAGGCTTATCTCTAACGAGGAACGGGTGACAGTCCTACCGGGCTGGCAGCGCTCTGTCTCACTGGTGCTAGTGAAAGGGGTCTGTCAGGGTGGTGAGCGAGTGTGGTGCCACGTCAGTGACTGCGTGGGCCACATCCTCTTTCTCCCCATGCCTGTGTGGACAGGGTTGTCTGTGTAAAACTGTGCCAAACAGAACTTATGTGTCCCCAGGGGGTGCTGAACGTCACGTTGGTGAAAGTGAGGAGACCGCACCACGTGATCCCTCTGACGAAATAGTGATGTAAGGCGGGTGGCGAGGTGCGGGTTCATGACACCCTGTACATGGGAGATATACCGAAAACCCCACACATAGGAGTTATAATCCTATACGCCCCACATATAGGCATTACAGTGGGTATGGAAAGTATTCAGACCCCTTTACATTTTCACTCTTTGTTTCATTGCAGCCATTTGGTAAATTCATAAAAGTTCATTTTTCCTCATTACTGTGCACTCTGCACCCCATCTTGCCTGAAAAATAGAAATGTAGAAATTTTTGCAAATTTATTAAAAAAGAAAAACTGAAATCTCACATGGTCATAAGTCTTCAGCCCCTTTGCTCATTATTGAGTAGAAGCTCCTTTTGAGCTAGTACAGCCATGAGTCTTCTTGGGAATGATGCCACAAGTTTTTCACCCCTGGATTTGGGGATCCTCGGCCATTCTTCCTTGCAGATCCTCTCCAGTCCCGTCAGGTTGGATGGTGAACGTTGGTGGACAGCCATTTTCAGGTCTCTCCAGAGATGCTCCATTGGGTTTAGGTCAGGGCTCTGGCTTGGCCAGTCAAGAATGGGCACAGAGTTGTTCTGAAGCCACTCCTTTGTTATTTTAGCTGTGTGCTTAGGGTCATTGTCTTGTTGAAAGGTGAACCTTCAGCCAAGTCTGAGGTCCAGAGCCCTCTGGAAGAGGTTATAATCCAGGATATCTCTGTACTTGGCCGCATTCATGTTTCCATCAATTGCAACCAGTTGTCCTGTCCCATAGCATGATGCTGCCACCACCATGCTTCACTGTTGGGATTGTATTGGGCAGGTGATGAGCAGTGCCTGGTTTTCTCCACACATACCGCTTAGAATTATTACCAAAAAGTTCTATCTTCGTCTCATCAGACTAGAGAATCTTATTTCTCATAGTCTGGGAGTCCTTCATGTGTTTTTTAGCAAACTCTCTGCAGGCTTTCATATGTCTGGCACTGAGGAGAGGCTTCTGTCAGGCCACTCTGCCATAAAGGTCCGACTGGTGGAGGGTTGCAGTGATAGATGACTTTGTGGAACTTTCTCCCATCTCCCTACTGCATCTGTGGAGCTCAGCCACAGTGATCTTGGGGTTCTTCTTTACCTCTCTCACCAAGGCTCTTCTCCCACGATTGCTCAGTTTGGCTGGACAGCCAGGTCTAGGAAGACTTCTGGTGGTCCCAAACTTTTTCCATTTGAGGATTATGGAGGTCACTGTGCTCTTAGGAACCTTGAGTGCTGCAGGAATTCTTTTGTAAGCTTGGCCAGATCTGTGCCTTGCCACAATTCTGTCTCTGAGCTCCTTGGCCAGGTCCTTTGGCCTCATGATCCTCATTTGGTGTGACATGCACTGTGAGCTGTGAGGTCTTATATAGACAGGTGTGCGCCTTTACAAATCAAGTCCTATCAGTGTAATTACACACAGCTGGACTCCAATAAAGGAGTAGAACCATCTCAAGGAGGATCACAAGGAAATGGACAGCATGTGACTTACATGAGTGTCTGAGCAAAGGGGCTGAATACTTATGACCATGTGAGATTTTGTTTTTTCTATTTTAATAAATTTTCAAAAAATTATACATTTCTGTATTTTTCAGTCAAGATGGGGCGCAGAGTGTACACTAATGAGAAAAAAATGAACTTTTCTGAATTTACTAAATGGCTGCAATGAAACAAGGAGTGAAAAATTTAAAGGGGTCTGAATAATCCTATACACACCACATATTGGATAAATAATCCAACAAGCCCATTGAACACCAAGAGTTTAATCCGCTCTGCATCCTTTATATCTACAAACTGAACTCACCACACATGTGAAATCCTTACAGACGTCACCCAGTATATACGTCACAGGATCCACCACCCCCCACACACACCCGCGACACAGATATACATACATGGTGAAAGTCCAGAGTGACCCCATATAATAATAGTGCGGAGTGACCCCATATAACGGGAGATCGGCATGACCCCATATAATAAGAAGAGAGCGGAGTGACCCCATATAATAAGAGGAGAGCGAAGAGACCCCATATACTAAGAGGAGTGTGGAGTGACCCCATATAATAAGAAGAGAGCGGAGTGACCCCTTATAATAACGGGAGATCGGAGTGACCCAATATACTAAGAGGAGTGCGGAGTGACCCCATATAATAAGAGGAGAGCGGAGAGACCCCACATAATAAGTGGAGATTGGAGTGACCCCATATAATAAGAAGAGAGCGGAGTGACTCCTTATAATAACGGGAGATCGGAGTGACCCCATATACTAAGAGGAGATTGGAGTGACCCCATATAGTAAGAGGGGATCAGAGTGACCCCATATAATAAGAGGGGATCAGTGACCCCATATAATAAGAAGAGAGCGGAGTGACCCCATATAGTTAGAGGGGATCAGAGTGACCCCATATAATAAGAGGGGATCAGAGTGACCCCATATAATAAGAGGGGATCAGTGACCCCATATAATAAGAAGAGAGCGGAGTGACCCCATATAGTTAGAGGGGATCAGAGTGACCCCATATAATAAGAGGGGATCAGAGTGACCCCATATAATAAGAGGGGATCCGGGATTGCTCTATAGCGGTAATACCACACATGCCTAAAACTTTTGCACGGATCTGTGATAATATATATATATATATACTGTACATCTTGCACCATACAGCACTCGGCAGCACATTACAGTTCCCGGGAACATGTATAAATAATATGTCCCAGAGTAACACAAGAGCTGACGCTCTGCGCACGCGGTGAGGCGGTGGTCGCTGTTATTCGCGCCCTCGGTGTAGGATCTGGTGTCGCTTGTGTGGAGTTAATTACCCGGTGTGGGGAGCGCAGATAATAGGGTCATTATTAGGGAGCTCAGTAAATCAGTGTGCGGGGTGTGAGGAGGGGGACGACGTGGTCCTGCTGCAGATTAATGAGCCGTCCCTCCTGATATGAGTCCTGAGCACTGAGGCTTCTGATTCTTCCATTGTTCCCCAGGAGCTTGTATGTATCAGAGACTTCACAGATGAGACGGAGCTCGGGGTGGGGGACGCAACATCCGAGTGGCCCCGAACCAGGTGACCCTGTGTACGACTACGGGGCCGCACCCTAATAGTGGGTATAGGGGAACCGCAGCAGGTGACCTTGCAATCTGGTGTGAAGCAGTCATCATGTCGGCCTGGGCCACATGAAAAGATGGAAAAAGTGAACGACTCCATTGGAGAGAATGGAAGGCACCATCTATAAATGTGCTGTGATCTCTATATGTTCTGTAGGACCGGTATCTACCAGTAACAGTGCGATACTGAAAATAATCTCTACTCAAACACCAGCACTGATATTACCGCCACATGGGGACCATATACTGATAGGTACCAGTCCTGCAGAACATATAGAGATCATAGTGCAGTTATAGATGGTGACTTACAGCCGACGATCTTTCTGATGGAGTCGTTCACTTTTCACATCTTTCCATCTGGCCCAGATCAACACAACAACTTCTCCAGGCAGGTCTCGGCTACAACACAGACACATCTGACTTCTCACATTTCCAGCCTTGTCTCCATCTATTCCCACCCTGCACAAACCCCTCATCCTGCTGATACCTCAATAGTGGGCTGCTGCCATATGTGTCCATATTACTGCACCTGCTGTGTGGTACAAAAATGGCTCCTCTTACCGCCCCACATATTAACGCCACCACTGTGCACCCATATAATAATGCCACTACTGTACCCCCCACATAATAATGCTGCCACTGTGCCCCCATATAATAATGCCACTACTGTGCCTTCACATAATAATGCCACTACTGTGCCCCACAAAATAATGCCACTACTGTGCCCCACATAATAATGCCACCACTGTGCCTTCACATAATAATGCCACTACTGTACCCCACATAATGCCACCACTGTGCCCCCACATAATAATGCTACCTCTGTGCTTCACATAATAATGCCACCACTGTGCCCCACATAATAATGCCACCAGTGTGCCCCCACATAATAATGCTACCTCTGTGCTTCACATAATATTGTCACAACTATGCCCCATATAAGTATGCTACCACGTGAGGTGGTGAGTTCGCCTTCCATGGAAGTCTTCAAACAGAGACTGGGAAGACATCTGTCTGGGATGATTTACCCCCCACATAATAATGCCATCACTGTGCTCCAAGATAATAAAGCCACCACTGTGCCCCCACATAATAATGCCACCACTGTGCCCCCACATAATAAAGCCACCACTATGCCCCCAGATAATAAAGCCACCACTGTGCCCCCACATAATAATGCCACCACTGTGACACCACATAATAATGCCACCACTGTGACACCACTGTGCCCCCACATAATAAAGCCATCACTGTGTCCCCACATAATAAAGCCACCACTGTGCCCCCACATAATAATGCCATCACTGTGCCCCCACATAATAAAGCCACCACTGTGCCCCCAGATAATAAAGCCACCACTGTGCCTCCACATAATAAAGCCGCCACTGTGCCCCCACATAATAATGCCACCACTGTGCCCCCACATAATAAAGCCACCACTGTGCCCCCACATAATAATGCCACCACTGTGCCCCTACATAATAATGCCACCACTGTGCCCCCACATAATAATGCCACCACTGTGCCCCCATATAATAAAGCCCCCACTGTGCCCCCACATAATGCCACCACTGTGCCCCCATATAATAATGCCACCACTGTGCCCCTACATAATAATGCCACCACTGTGCCCCCACATAATAATGCCACCACTGTGCCCCCACATAATAATGCCACCACTGTGCCCCCATATAGCAAAGCCACCACTGTGCCCCCACATAATAATGCCACCACTGTGTCCTCATATAATAAAGCCACCACTGTGCCCCCCACATAATAATGCCACCACTGTGACCCCACATAATAATGCCACCACTGTGCCCCCATATAACAAAGCCACCACTGTGCCCCCAAATAATAATGCCACCACTGTGCCCCCACATAATAATGCCACCACTGTGCCCTCATATAATAAAGCCACCACTGTGCCCCCACATAATAAAGCCACCACTATGCCCCCAGATAATAAAGCCACCACTGTGCCCCCACATAATAATGCCACCACTGTGACACCACATAATAATGCCACCACTGTGACACCACTGTGCCCCCACATAATAAAGCCATCACTGTGTCCCCACATAATAAAGCCACCACTGTGCCCCCACATAATAATGCCATCACTGTGCCCCCACATAATAAAGCCACCACTGTGCCCCCAGATAATAAAGCCACCACTGTGCCTCCACATAATAAAGCCGCCACTGTGCCCCCACATAATAATGCCACCACTGTGCCCCCACATAATAAAGCCACCACTGTGCCCCCACATAATAATGCCACCACTGTGCCCCTACATAATAATGCCACCACTGTGCCCCCACATAATAATGCCACCACTGTGCCCCCATATAATAAAGCCACCACTGTGCCCCCACATAATGCCACCACTGTGCCCCCATATAATAATGCCACCACTGTGCCTCTACATAATAATGCCACCACTGTGCCCCCACATAATAATGCCACCACTGTGCCCCCACATAATAATGCCACCACTGTGCCCCCATATAGCAAAGCCACCACTGTGCCCCCACATAATAATGCCACCACTGTGCCCTCATATAATAAAGCCACCACTGTGCCCCCCACATAATAATGCCACCACTGTGACCCCACATAATAATGCCACCACTGTGCCCCCATATAACAAAGCCACCACTGTGCCCCCAAATAATAATGCCACCACTGTGCCCCCATATAATAATGCTACCTCTGTGCCCCCATATGATAAAGCCACAAATGTGCAAGTGTCTGCACAAACGGTTAGAAACTGACTCCATGAGGATGGTCTGAGTGCCCAACGTCCGCAGATGGGAGTTGCGCTCACGGCCCAACACCTTGCGGCCCTCCAAAGAAATTCCACCCCACACCATTACTGACCCACTGCCAAAACGGTCATGCTGAAGGATGTTGCAGGCAGATCGCTCTCCACGGCGTCTCCAGACTCTGTCACGTCTGTCACATGTGCTCAGTGTGAACCTGCTTTCATCTGTGAAGAGCACAGGGCGCCAGTGTTGAATTTGCCAATCCTGGTGTTCTTTGGTAAATGACAAGCGTCCTGCACGGTGTTGGGTTGTGAGCACACAACCCCCATATGTGGACGTCGGGCCCTCAGACCATCCTCATGGAGTCGGTTTCTAACCGTTTGTGCAGACGCAGGTACATTTGTGGCGTGCTGGAGGTCATTTTGCAGAGCTCTGGCAGTACTCCTCCTGTTGCTCCTTGCACAAAGGCGGCGGTCCTGCTGCTGAGTTGTTGCCCTCCTACAACCCCCCCTCCATGTCTCCTGGTAGCGCCTCCAGCCTCTGGACACTACGCTGACAGACACAGCAAACCTTCTTGCCACAGCTTGCATTGATGTTCCATCCTGGATGAGCTGCACTACCTGAGCCACTTGTGTGGGTTGTAGAGTCCATCTCATGCTACCACAAGTGTGAAAGCACAACCAACATTCAAAAGTGACCAAAACATCAGCCAGAAAGCATTGGTACTGGGATGTGGTCTGTGGTCTCCACCTGCAGAACCACTTTATTGAGGGTGTCTTGATAATTGCCAATAATTTCCATGTGTTGTCTATTCCATTTCCACAACAGCCTGTGATATTGATTGTCAATCAGTGTTGCTTCCTAAGTGGAGAGTTTGATTTCACAGAAGTTTAATTTACTTGGAGTTATATTCTGTTAAGTGTTCCCTTTATTTTTTTGAGCAGTGTGTATATATAGATATATATATATATATATATTTATATATACACACAGTACATAGATGTGCGGTATGTTGAAAACACCCCACGAGATGCACCATATAGAATCATAGAATCATAGAATCGTAGAGTTGGAAGGGACCTCCTGGGCCATCTGGTCCAACCCCCTGCTCAAAGCAGGATTCGCTAAATCATCCCAGTCAGATGTCTGTCCAGCCTCTGTTTGAAGACTTCCATTGAAGGAGAACTCACCACTTCTCGTGGCAGCCTGTTCCACTCATTGATCACTCTAACTGTCAAAAAGTTTTTTCTAATATCTAATCTGTGTCTCCTCCCATTCAGTTTCATCCCATTGCTTCTAGTCTTTCCTTGTGCAAATGAGAATAAAGTTGATCCTTCTACAATGTGACAGCCCTTTAGATATTTGTAGACAGCAATTAAGTCTCCTCTCAGTCTTCTCTTTTGCAAACTAAACATTCCCAAATCCTGCAACCTTTCCTCATAAGACAGGGTTTGCAGACCGGTCACCATTCTGGTCGCTCTTTTCTGAACTTGCTCCAGTTTGTTGATGTCTTTTTTAAAATGTGGTGCCCAAAACTGGACACAATATTCCAGATGAGGTATACTGGGAACACCCCACAAGATGAGCCGTATACTGGGAACTTCACCACAAGATCCCCGTATACCAGGAATACCTCAAAAATGTGATATTGTGGGGATGTTCTGATCCAGATTCAGCTCCTCAGTTTCCCATTAATCCAGCAACTTCCAGAAGTGACTTCACTGCTGACCTTGTATCTCCGTTCCCCAGGAGAAGCCATTGTCACACACTAATCAGTGCACACATCACCTCTCAGTGGTAGTAATGTTATGGCTGTCAGTCTAAACCCAGCATCACCCAGACGGATGGTCACAGGTTCCTTCACAATGCCCATCATTGGAAACGTTTCTACCTCATTGTAGTTCACACTAAATCCAGTAATAATAATAATCTTTATACAGCGCTAACATATTCCGCAGCACTTTACAGTTTGCACACATTATCATCACTGTCCCCAACAGGACTCACAATCTAATTTCCCTATCAGTATGTCTTTGAAATGTGGGAGGAACCCAGAGGAAACCCACGCAAACACAGGGAGAACATACAGACTCCTTGCAGATACTGTCCTTGGTGGGATTTGAACCCAGGACTCCAGCTCTGCAAGGCTGCAGTGCTAACCACTGAGCCACCGTGCTGCCCTGCTAGTAACTTGTGCTCTGCCGCAGTCTTTTCACAGGTACGAAGGACCTCTTCCCAGAGTTCCCGTTCCAGAATGGTGGCTCCACCGTGTCCATTGAGCTGGAGCATCCTGTGTCTCAGCACTGCCATGGTCCCTGCTCATCCTCTGACAATCAGTTGAAGCTGCAGGCTCGGAAGAAGTTGTACTTTGCCTGTGTGGTGTGCTTTATCTTCATGATTGGAGAGGTTACAGGTAACTTCAGGACCTTGCGTAGAGTCTGTACATTGTGAATGTGTGCTGCCATGATGCTTCTCTCTGCTTTTAGGTGGATACATTGCTCATAGCCTGGCCATAATGACGGATGCTGCCCATCTACTGACTGACCTGGGTAGTATGTGTGTCAGCCTCTTCTCCCTGTGGATATCCAGCCGACCACCAACCAAGGACATGACGTTTGGCTGGCATCGCTCAGGTAGGAGACCGCCATCTGGACAAGGTCATAGTCTATCATGGAGAGATGACCAAAGACATAGCCATGGTTATCATCTTCACCGCCTCAAGGGCACTTGTGCGAAGAGTTACCATCAACTATAGTGACTCTTTCTCTAGGATTCACCAGTAGATATTGACATTACTGTAACATCCATACAACTACCGGCTGAGGACGAGTGTGTGAATCCAAGCAGATATAACATTCCCCACTGAGATACCTCCAGTCTTGCAAATATTGCACGTAGTGGGTCTAATCTCTGCACAGGGCAATGAGACCAGAGTGAAATCAATGTGCAGCAAGTGTCTAGGACGTTCTCATGACCTCACATAGCAGACTGTACAAACTAGCACCGGCGTGATCTGCACCAATGCAACCTGTAGATCTCCACCTCCTACTGTAGAGTGTCCATGGCCTAGCATCCTACTGTAGAGCGTCCATGGTGTAGCCTCTTACTGTAGAGTGTCCATGGTGTAGCCTCCTACTGTAGAGCGTCCATGGTGTAGCCTCTTACTGTAGAGTGTCCATGGTGTAGCCTCCTACTGTAGAGTGTCAATGGCCTAGCATCCTACTATAGTGTCCATGGTGCAGCCTTTTACTGTTGAGTCAATGGCCTAGCATCCTACTGTAGAGTGTCCATGGCCTGGCATCCTACTGTAGAGTGTCCTTGGTGTAGCCTCCTACTGTAGTGTCCATGGTGTAGCCTCTTACTGTAGAATGTCAATGGTCTAGCATCCTACTGTAGAGCGTCCATGGTCTAGCCTCCTACTGTAGAGTGTCCATGGTGTAGCCTCTTACTGTAGAGTGTCAATGGCCTAGCATCCTACTGTAGAGTGTCCATGGTGCAGCCTTTTACTGTAGAGTGTCAATGGCCTAGCATGCTATTGTAGAGTGTCTATGATGTAGCCTGCTACTGTAGTGTCCATGGCCTATCATCCTACTGTAGAGTGTCCATGCTATAGCTTCCTACTGTAGAGTGTCCATGGCCTACCATCCTACTGTAGAGTGTCCATGGCCTAGCATCCCACTGTAGAGTGTCCACGCTGTAGCCTCCTAATGTAGAGTGTCCATGGCCTAGCATCCTACTGTAGAGTGTCCATTCCATAGCTTCCTACTGTAGAGTGTCCATGGCCTAGCATCCTACTGTAGAGTGTCCATGGCCTAGCATCCCACTGTAGAGTGTCCATGCTGTAGCCTCCTAATGTAGAGTGTCCATGGCCTAGCCTCCTACTGTAGAGTATCCATGGTGCAGCCTTTTATTGTAGAGTGTCAATGGCCTAGCATCCTACTGTAGAGTGTCTATGATGTAGCCTGCTACTGTAGTGTCCATGGCCTAGCATCCTACTGTAGAGTGTCCATAGCCTAGCCTCCTACTGTAGAGTGTCCATGGTGCAGCCTTTTACTGTAGAGTGTCAATGGCCTAGCATCCTACTGTAGAGTGTCTATGATGTAGCCTGCTACTGTGGTGTCCATGGCCTAGCATCCTACTGTAGAGTGTCCATGCTATAGCCTCCTACTGTAGAGTGTCCATGGCCTAGCATCCTACTGTAGAGTGTCCATGGCCTAGCATCCTACTGTAGCGTGTCCATGCTGTAGCCTCCTAATGTAGAGTGTCCATGGCCTAGATCTTACTATAGAGTGTCTATGGCCTAGCATCCTACTGTAGAGTGTCCATGGCCTAGCATCCTACTGTAGAGTGTCCATGGCCTAGCATCCTACTGTAGCGTGTCCATGGCATAGCATCCTTCTGTAGAGTGTCCATGCTGTAGCCTCCTACTGTAGAGTGTCCATGGCCTAGCATCTTACTGTAGAGTGTCTATGACGGAGTCAGCTTCTGCTGAGTCAATTTCTAGAGTGGACCCTCTGGGTCGTGGCACCCACCCACCTAGGGTGAGCTGACCTTGTGAGGAACCACCCCTATACAGGGAGTGTCAGGGGCAAGACCAAGGGGGTGAGTCACTATGACTGCTAGAACCAGATGGCCAGCTCAAGTAAGGCACAAGTGTGAGTGTCAGGCAACAGGGAATGTGCAGGGTACAAGACATACCAAAGCGTGGTCACAGGGTTTCTTCAGTAAAGCGTAGTCTCAGGGTTTAATCAGGAACAAGACATACAGTTGTGGCCAAAAGTATTGACACCCCTGCAATTCTGTCAGATAATACTCAGTTTCTTCCTGAAAATGATTGCAAACACAAATTCTTTGGTATTATTATCTTCATTTAATTTGTCTTAAATGAAAAAACACAAAAGAGAATGAAGCAAAAAGCAAAACATTGATCATTTCACACAAAACTCCAAAAATGGGCCATACAAAAGTATTGGCACCCTCAGCCAAATACTTGGTTGCACAACCTTTAGCCAAAATAACTGCGACCAACCGCTTCCGGTAACCATCAATAAGTTTCTTACAATGCTCTGCTGGAATTTTAGACCATTCTTCTTTGGCAAACTGCTCCAGGTCCATTGTCCTGTTGGAAGACCCATGACCTCTGAGGGAGACCCAGCTTTCTCACACTGGGCCCTACATTATGCTGCAAAATTTGTTGGTAGTCTTCAAACTTCATGCACACGGTCAAGCAGTCCAGTGCCAGAGGCAGCAAAGCAACCCCAAAACATCAGGGAACCTCCACCATGTTTGACTGTAGGGACCGTTTTTTTGTCTTTGAATGCCTCTTTTTTTCTCCTGTAAACTCTATGTTGATGCCTTTGCCCAAAAAGCTCTACTTTTGTCTCATCTGACCAGAGAACATTCTTCCAAAACGTTTTAGGCTTTTTCAGGTAAGTTTTGGCAAACTCCTGCCTGGCTTTTTTATGTCTCGGAGTAAGAAGTGGGGTCTTCCTGGGTCTCCTACCATACAGTCCCTTTTCATTCAGATGCCGACGGATAGTACGGGTTGACACTGTTGTACCCTCGGACTGCAGGGCAGCTTGAACTTGTTTGGATGTTAGTCGAGGTTCTTTATCCAACATCCGCACAATCTTGCGTTGAAATCTCTTGTCAATTTTTCTTTTCCGTCCACATCTAGGGAGGTTAGCCACAGTGCCATGGGCTTTACACTTCTTGATGACACTGCGCACGGTAGACACAGGAACATTCAGGTCTTTGGAGATGGACTTGTAGCCTTGAGATTGCTCATGCTTCCTCACAATTTGGTTTCTCAAGTCCTCAGACAGTTCTTTGGTCTTCTTTCTTTTCTCCATGCTCAATGTGGTACACACAAGGACACAGGACAGAGATTGAGTCAACTTTAATCCCTGTCAACTGGCTGCAAGTGTGATTTAGTTATTGCCAACACCTGTTAGGTGCCACAGGTAAGTTACAGGTGCTGTTAATTACACAAATTAGAGAAGCATCACATGATTTTTCGAACAGTGCCAATACTTTTGTCCACCCTCTTTTTTATGTTTGGTGTGGAATTATATCCAATTTGGCTTTAGGACAATTCTTTTTGTGTTTTTTCATTTAAGACAAATTAAATGAAGATAATACCAAAGAATTTGTGTTTGCAGTCATTTTCAGGAAGAAACTGAGTATTATCTGACAGAATTGAAGGGGTGTCAATACTTTTGGCCACAACTGTTACAAGGACAAAGTGATATATAACAAGGCGCGTGCGAGGGCACACCAAGGTCCAAGGCAAGATACGTGCTAGGTGGCACGCCACGGTTCCGGCAAGAGCTAGATGGCATCGGACTCCGGACTTCTGGCAATGATTGACATGCTCCGGACATCAGGCCGCAGTCATCAGGCTCCGAACCTCTGGCAGCGATCGGCAGGCTCCTGGCATCCGGCAGGCAAGCCAGGGTTCAGGCAAGGAGGCACGCCAGACTTCAAGACATGGTGCGTGTTAGAAGACACGCCAAGGTCCAAGGCAGAGTGCGTGTTTGGGGGCACACCAGGGTCCAAGGCAGAGTGCAAGGCAGGGTGCGTGCTAGGGGGCACACCAGGGTCCAAGGCAGGGTGCAAGGCTATGTGCGTGCAAGGGGGCACACCAGGGTCCAAGGCAGGGTGCGTGCAAAGAGACACACCAGGGTTCAGGCTAGGGCCTGTGTGTGCAAGAGGGCACGCCAGGGTACAGGCTAGGGCCTGTGCTGGCTAAAGGGCACGCCAGGGTACAGGCTAGGGCCTGTGCGTTCTAGGAGGCAAGTCAGGGTTCATGGCAGGACCTGCGCGTGCTGTTGAGAAGCACGGGGAGGTATGCCAAGGAGCAGGCTAGGGCCTGCGCATTCCAAGAGGGCACGTAAAGCACAGTGTAGAGACAGCGTGAGTGCAAGGAAGCACAGAGAGCAAGGCTGGGGCACTGGCTAGCTGGTCGGGCTGAGGCTCAGACAGGCGGGCAAGACAGAGGCGAGCACGGCTGAGGCACAACAGGCGTACACAGCTAAGCCACTGGCCAATAAGCACGGCTGAGGCACAAACAGGTGGGCGAGGGAAGGCCAGGAGCGTGCAAAGGGCACGCGGAGAAGCAAGGCAAAGGAAAGCACAGAACAAGGAGCGGAATATAGGCTGAAGCACAGAGCCAGATACAAGAAAGAGAAGCGGAGCATATGCTAGAGCCCAGAGCCGGGTCAGAGACATAGAGCAAAGTACAGACAGGTAGCGGAGCGTATGCCAGAGCACAGAGCCGGGTATATGGGAAAGCACAGAGTATAAGACAAGACTTGTGCTAAAGGAGCACGGGAAGGCAGAATACAAAGATAAGGCTTAAAGCAGAGTACATGGCCAAGGTGCATACAGACAGCACGGCGAGGCACAGTACGGAAACAGGCTTGTGCAAGAGAGCACGATAGGACAGAGTGTAGGAGAGAAGCAGAGCTTATGCTAAAGGAGCACAATAAGACAGAGTATAGAGAAAGCACACAAGGCAAGGCACAGGACACGAGGCAAGATACAGGACACGAGACAAGGTACAGGACACCAGACAAGGTACAGGACACGAGGCATGGCACAGGACACCAGACAAGGCACAGGACACGAGGCAAGGCACAGGACACGAGGCACGGCACAGGACACGAGGCACGGCACAGGACACGAGGCAAGGCACAGGACACGAGGCACGGCACAGGACACCAGACAAGGTACAGGACACCAGACAAGGTACAGGACACGAGGCACGGCACAGGACACCAGACAAGGTACAGGACACGAGGCACGGCACAGGACACCAGACAAGGCACAGGACACGAGGCAAGGCACAGGACACGAGGCACGGCACAGGACACCAGACAAGGTACAGGACACCAGACAAGGCACAGGACACCAGACGAAGTACAGGACAAGGACAAACACAGGACACCAGATGAAGTACAAGCACAGAGTGTTAGGAATCTGGGTCATTCTATGCTTATGCAGCAACCCAGATTCTCACATTTGTCTCCAGAGGCTAAGTTCTTTTTCCCTGCTTCTGAGCATGCTCACGGGACTAGCTCTCATTGGAGTTCAGGAGTCAGGTGCTCAGGTCCTGCTCCTGATTTGATTGGTTATGCTCGGGGCTCTGGAGATTTCCGGCAGGTCCCGTACGCTATAACAAGTGCGCATGGTCGCTATGCCATGCGCTAGTATTTTCCATACTTGCTGCTGTGTGCTTGGTGATGGATGCTTGGACTGGTGAATGACTTATTAAGAAACCCCTTCCCTCTGATAATACGATTGTGTGAGTGATTGGGATACCGCCAGTGTGCGCGCTAGCGCCAGCGCGCTCAAGCTCCACCTTTTACAGCAGCCAGCGTCTTGCATTGCGCCTGCTAATTGTGCTTGCAGCCGCTTTGGGCGTCCGCAGTTGCGACGCCGTGCACACGTCCAGTCACGGTAAGTCCATTTGGTGGTAGTGACTTCTCTAACTACCCCAATCTCTGGCTACCGCACGTGT
Organism: Dendrobates tinctorius; assembly: GCF_039654945.1. NCBI lineage: Eukaryota > Metazoa > Chordata > Amphibia > Anura > Dendrobatidae > Dendrobates > Dendrobates tinctorius. Next base: position 5,768,854 of record NW_027361918.1, on the reverse strand, counting down.
GCCGCTGATTATCTGTGCAGTATATACAGACTCAGCGTTTTTGTGTTTGTGTTCTTGTGTGCAGCTCTGTGAGTCTTTTAACAGAGTTTGCTTTTGTGCACCAGGTGCAGTTCTTCCCTGTGCACATTACCGTCCTGATGCTCTGCCTTTTCAGCAGCGGTTATTACATCTGCCGCACGGTGGACCCCGGGCGGCGAACACGCTTTATTTATATTTTTTTAAGCGTGTTCTGCTGCTGTAACACAGAGCTTGTGAGAATCACGACAGGGCACAGTGCAGGGGCACAGAATACAGGGAGCGACCGAGCAGCAGGGAAGCAACACGATACTCAGGCCCCGACCATAGGAAGGGGCGGTCTGATATAGGGCATTAGCACCTGAACTTCTGGGTCAGGACCATGGGGGAACTTCCGGGTCAGGTCCTCCAGAACCATAGAGCGGATCGCTGGGTCAGGTCCTCCTGGACCATAGAGAGGATCACATAGTCGGGTACTCCAGGACCATAGAGAGGATCACATGGTTGAGTCCTCCAGGACCATAGAGAGGATTGCTGGATTCGGTCCTCCAGGACCATAGAGAGGACTGCAGCAGGCAGAGCAGAGACGGGCGCGCACACAGCAACGGCATGCAGCCATGAGGTAAAGCACACATGCACACAGCAACGGCATGCAGCCATGGTGAAGTACACGTGCACACTAGCGATGGCGCACAGCCATGAGATGAAGCACATGTGCGAACAAGCCATGGCGTATAGCCATGAGGTAAAGCACGAGTGTGCACCAGCAATGGCAGGCAGCCATGAGATGAGGTGCACGTGCACACTGCTCCAGGGGTCATGCAGCATAACAGACATGACGGGTTTAACAGTGTGGTGCGCGTGCACACTGCTCCAGGGGTCATGCAGCATAATAGACATGACAGGCATAACAGTGAGGTGCGCGTACACACTGCTCCAGGGGTCATGCAGCATAACAGACATGACAGGCATGACAGTGTCCATGGCCTAGCATCCTACTGTAGAGTGTCCATGCTTTAGCCTCCTAATGTAGTGTCCATGGCCTAATATCTTACTGTAGACTGTCCATGCTGTAGCCTCCTACTGTAGGCTGTCCATGCTATAGCCTCCTACTGTAGAGTGTCCATGGCCTAGCATCTTACTGTAGAGTGTCCATGTTGCAGCCTCCTACTGTAGACTGCCCATGCTGTAGCCTCCTACTGTAAAGTGTCCATGGCCTGGAATCTTACTGTAGAGTGTCCATGGCCTAGCATCCTACTGTAGTGTGTCCATGCTGTAGCCTCCTATTGTAGATTATCCATGCTGTAGCCTCCTACTGTAGAGTGTCCAAGGCCTAGCATCTTACTGTAGAGTGTCTATTGCCTAGCATCTTACTGTAGAGTGTCCAAGGCCTAGCATCTTACTATAGAGTGTCCATGGCCTAGCATTCTACTGTAGAGTGTCCATGGCCTAGCATCTTACTGTAAAGTGTCTATGGCCTAGCGTCCTACTGTAGAGTGTCCATGGCCTAGCATCCTACTTTAGAGTGCCCATGCTGCAGCCTCCTACTGTAGAGTGTCCATGCTGTAGCCTCCTACTGTAGAGTGTCCATGGCCTGGAATCTTACTGTAGAGTGTCCATGGCCTAGCATCCTACTGTAGAGTGTCCATGGCCTAGCATCTTACTATAGAGTGTCTATGGCCTAGCATCCTACTGTAGAGTGTCCATGGCCTAGACTGCTACTGTAGAGTGTCCATGTTCTAGCATCCTACTGTAGAGTGTCCATGGCCTAGCATCTTACTGTAGTGTGTCCATGGCCTAGCATCTTACTATAGAGTGTCTATGGCCTTGCATCCTACTGTAGAGTGTCCATGGCCTAGACTCCTACTGTAGAGTGTCCATGTTCTAGCATCCTACTGTAGAGTGTCCATGGAGCAGCTCTTCTGTATTATGGTTGACACCAGGCTTTACTTAATGTCATGTGAACATGGAGTAAAATGCAACTCTCAGGTCAGTGAGATTTCAACCATGGATGCTGCATTTCTTGTGAGGATTTGCTCCGTATAATGACTCTAGTTCTTCCACAATAGTCATCATTTCATACCAAAGACTAGTTTCACTTCTTTTTGTTTTTTTTTTTACTCTTGAAATCACTAAGTGACCACTAGGCATGGTCCATCTTGTCACTTGCACCATCTTTTAGCTGTATCAACCATTACCACCTATAGGCTGAAGCCTGGAGAGCCTACAGACACATCCACACGGGGACCACGGCTTCACCCACATAAGTAGGAACAGAATCCAGATATGTTACATGTCCCGAGATGTAAAATGTCCTTATTTCAGTCTTTGTCAGAGTGGTGATCGTTAGGGAACGCAATGCCATAGATGTATCAGCACCCTCGGTTTTTATCACTCCTGGTGTGTGTTATCACGTGATGTCATCATATGATTTCTAGAAATCCTCGGGGCATTGGCTTCTGTCTTCTCGATCTGGATCGTGACTGGGATTCTTCTGTACCTCGCCACCGCACGAATTATCAATAATGACTATGATATTGATGGACACGTCATGCTCATTACTTCTGGCTGCGCTGTTGTTGTCAACATCATGTGAGTATCATATACACCGTGCATCATGTAACTGTAGAGCTTTACCCCATGAGTCCACATTTGGCCATGATGAAGCCTCCAGAGCACATCCCCTCTTCTCTGCCACCTTTGAGCTGACATTTCCTCATGGTTGATAGGCCTATGGTGTTCTTCTAATTGTAAAATGTCTGAGATTGTATACGGCTGCCAGGACTAGTTCACCCCTGGCAGCTGGATTACATGTTCTTTTCTCAGATTTCGGCTTGTGAAGTCTAGGTGACTTAATTTTTGGGAAATTTATGAGTCATCGTTACCTTAGCCCTGGTAATTGCCCATTGTATATGTTCACAAGAAGATCCTAGTCCATCGCCATGGATTCGCCATCATCTGTTTGAACTTTAGATTATTTGATGTGTATCATCAATGCTCCCCACTCAAGATGGCAAAATTTATCATCTATTATATGTGAGGATAAAGGTCTGATGGTGACGAGAATGTAGCAGGATTAGGGTCATTCCATAATAATGATACCTGATGTGTTTTGTACTTATTTCCCAGTATGGCCTACATCCTCCACCAGTCTACCACCTTCCATGGCCACAGCCATGGCTCCGGATATGAGAAGATAGGAGACAGTCAAAGCAGTGGGCTGTCTCTGCACTTGGGTCAACATGGAAACACAAGTGTCCGAGCAGCGTTCATTCATGTGATTGGAGATCTTCTGCAGAGCATTGGAGTCATGGTGGCGGCCATCATTATTTACTTCAAAGTGAGTGGAATAAGTGAGGGTGGACTGTGCTACAATGGGCCTCAGAAGCATAGACAAAAATGAGGGAATAAATGAACTGCTGAAAAAAACTGAGCAGAGAGGAAAGGAGAGAGAGGGAAAGGGAGATGAAGAGGGAGTAACAGAGCAGAGGTGACGCAAAGAGGAGGCATGGGGATAATCAGGAGATGGAATGGAGATGGGGACAAGGAGCAAGGAGAAAAGGGAACAGAGAACTAAGATGTAGAGTGAGTAACAGAGCAGCGGTGACCCAAAGAGGAGGCATGGGGGTAATCAGAAGGAGATGGGGACAAGGAGAAAAGGGAACAGAAAACGGTAGATGAAGGAGTAACAGAGCAGAGGTCACCCAAGGAGGAAGCATGGGGGTAATCAGAAGGAGATGAGGACAAGGAGCAAGGAGAAAACGGAAGATGAAGGAGTAACAGAGCAGAGGTCACCCAAGGAGGAGGCATGGGGATAATCAGAAGGAGATGGGGACAAATAACAAGGAGAAAAGGAAGCAGAAAACGGAAGATGAAGGAGTAACAGAGCAGAGGTCACCCAAAGAGGAGGCATGGGGGTAATCAGAAGGAGATGGGGACAAGGAGCAAGGAGAAAAGAGAAAAGAGAACAGAAAACGGAAGATGAAGGAGTAACAGAGCAGCGGTGACCCAAAGAGGAGGCATGGGGGTAATCAGAAGGAGATGGGGACAAGGAGAAAAGGGAACAGAAAACGGTAGATGAAGGAGTAACAGAGCAGAGGTCACCCAAGGAGGAAGCATGGGGGTAATCAGAAGGAGATGAGGACAAGGAGCAAGAAGAAAACGGAAGATGAAGGAGTAACAGAGCAGAGGTCACCCAAGGAGGAGGCATGGGGATAATCAGAAGGAGATGGGGACAAGGAACAAGGAGAAAAGGAAGCAGAAAACGGAAGATGAAGGAGTAACAGAGCAGAGGTCACCCAAAGAGGAGGCATGGGGGTAATCAGAAGGAGATGAGGACAAGGAGCAAGGAGAAAACGGAAGATGAAGGAGTAACAGAGCAGAGGTCACCCAAGGAGGAGGCATGGGGGTAATCAGAAGGAGATGGGGACAAGGAGAAAAGGGAACAGAAAACAGAAGATGAAGGAGTAACAGAGCAGAGGTCACCCAAGGAGGAAGCATGGGGGTAATCAGAAGGAGATGGGGACAAGGAGCAAGGGGCAAAGGGAACAGAAAACGGAAGATGAAGGAGTAACAGAGCAGAGGTCACCCAAGGAGGAAGCATGGAGGTAATCAGAAGGAGATGGGGACAAGGAGCAAGGAGACAAGGGAAGAGAAAACAGAAGATGAAGGAGTAACAGAGCAGAGGTCACCCAAGGAGGAAGCATGGGGGAAATCAGAAGGAGATGGGGACAAGGAGCAAGGAGAAAAGGGAACAGAAAATGGAAGATGAAGGAGTAACAGAGCAGAGGTCACCCAAGGAGGAAGCATGGGGGTAATCAGAAGGAGATGGGGACAAGGAGCAAGGAGCAAAGGGAACAGAAAACGGAAGCTGAAGGAGTAACAGAGCAGCGGTGACCCAAAGAGGAGGCATGGGGGTAATCAGAAGGAGATGGGGACAAGGAGCAAGGAGAAAAGGGAACAGAAAACGGAAGATGAAGGAGTAACAGAGCAGAGGTCACCCAAGGAGGAAGTATGGGGGTAATCAGAAGGAGATGGGGACAAGGAGCAAGGAGCAAAGGGAACAGAAAACGGAAGATGAAGGAGTAACAGAGCAGAGGTCACCCAAGGAGGAAGTATGGGGGTAATCAGAAGGAGATGGGGACAAGGAGCAAGGATAAAAGGGAACAGAAAACGGAAGATGAAGGAGTAACAGAGCAGAGGTCACCCAAGGAGGACGTATGCTGGTAATCAGAAGGAGATGGGGACAAGGAGCAAGGAGAAAAGGGAACAGAAAACGGAAGATGAAGGAGTAACAGAGCAGATGTCACCCAAGGAGGAGGCATGGGGGTAATCAGAAGGAGATGGGGACAAGGAGCAAAGGGAACAGAAAACGGAAGATGAAGGAGTAACAGAGCAGCGGTGACCCAAAGAGGAGGCATGGGGGTAATCAGAAGGAGATGGGGACAAGGAGCAAGGAGAAAAGGGAACAGAAAACGGAAGATGAAGGAGTAACAGAGCAGATGTCACCCAATGGAGGAGACATGGGGGTAATCAGGAGGAGATGGGGACAAGGAGCAAGGAGCAAAGGGAACAGAAAACGGAAGATGAAGGAGTAACAGAGCAGCGGTGACCCAAAGAGGAGGCATGGGGGTAATCAGAAGGAGATGGGGACAAGGAGCAAGGAGAAAAGGGAACAGAAAACGGAAGATGAAGGAGTAACAGAGCAGAGGTCACCCAAGGAGGAAGTATGGGGGTAATCAGAAGGAGATGGGGACAAGGAGCAAGGAGAAAAGGGAACAGAAAACGGAAGATGAAGGAGTAACAGAGCAGAGGTCACCCAAGGAGGAAGTATGGAGGTAATCAGAAGGAGATGGGGACAAGGAGCAAGGAGAAAAGGGAACAGAAAACGGAAGATGAAGGAGTAACAGAGCAGAGGTCACCCAAGGAGGAAGCATGGAGGTAATCAGAAGGAGATGGGGACAAGGAGCAAGGACAAAAGGGAACAGAAAAGAAAAACAACGAAGGAAGGAGTAGCAGAGCAGAGATGACACAAGGAGTGATGGGGATATTTGGGAGATGGAATGGAAACAAGAACAAGGAGCAAGGGAGGTGATTAGGGGTTGAAGCATAAAGTGGTGTACGGAGAGAGGAAAATAATGGGATAGAGATGGGTATTAAGGAAGGAGAGTGGTAATAGACCAAATAGGGAATGTAAGAAGAAATACGTGAAATAAATAAATGTGCCAGTAATGGTAATAACCAGCAGGAGAGGGAGCAGGGTTAATCTTTATCTTTCTGGCCTATTACCAGTCTTGTTCCAGGGCTCATGGTGGAGCTGTATTTATTTTCTCATTGCAGCCCCAGTACAAGATTGCGGATCCCCTCTGTACCTTTCTCTTCTCCATCTTTGTACTGGCAACAACGGTCACCATTTTACGTGATGTGTTTTGGGTCCTGATGGAAGGTAAGCCCGATAATGGGGCAGCTGGTGGAGAAAAGCAAAAAACTGGTCATGGGAAAAACAAGCAAAATCTTGTGTTTCTGAGGGGGAGGAAGATAAAAGATAGAGATAGTTATTGAGTTTACGAGACCATATTCCATGTTTAGTCAAAGCCAGAATCTGGAGACATTGAAAAAATGTAGGCAGCTCCGCTGGTTCTTACATGAAGACACCAGCTGATGCCACTGACTTACTGCACCCATGTAGATGGGCAGTATAAGTGCACCAGGAAAAAGATCTCCAGGTCAGTGTTCCAATATTATAACCGAGGTGTCCAATCTGGGCGAGATCCTCCAACACCAAAACTATAAGAAGAAAGTGCCAGCCTTCTACTCTGGATGATAAAGGACATGGAGACCTTTGTACAGGCTGGCACTGTTTATTGGGCACGTGAAGATAATGAAAATAGTCCACTGTACTCCAAGGGTCCTCTGCTCAACACTGGGCGTTAGGTAGAGAGGGCCAAGTATTATCCAGGTTGGTGCTAGAGTCTATCTGAAGACTCTGCCTGTTGCCGTGCCGGAAATTTTTGGACATCTAAGGTGACCAGGTGCAATGCTCTTTCTTCATAGATTGTATTGGGGGATATTGTTATGGGAGATGACTTGGTTGACAAGACCTAATAGATCGCAACCCTGCATGGTATCTGACATTTTTTCAAGCGTTTTTCACTAGTTTTGTCAGTGGCCAGCTTTGGAGCTTGGATCCATGGTAATAATGGTGGGTGTCAGGTTTCATTTTTATGTATATGAAGGACCTCCTGATGTTTCATAATTAGTGAGTTATTAGTGAATTAGAAAAATTGTCCACCATCAATGATAAGACAAGTAGATCAGGTTTTATGACCTAATGTCGATCCCACAATATTGGATAGAAGGACGGGACCTCAGAGGGATGTTCACGTCTGATTACATCCAAAGCTTCCCCACTTATTTCAAAAGTGAAGTTCTTCTCTCCCAGCCGTGTGGTCACTATACATTCTCTCATGTCGTCGGGAATGGACTGATAACGGTCACTGTTCTGCAGTAACATGGCAAACTAACACAATGGGGAACAGGAGGCATTATCATCTGATGGGCTCTTCTGTCCTGGTTTTCAAGGACAGAAGAGCCCATCAGGAAAAGGAATGGTGCCACTCCATTTTCACGGCTTATCTTTGTGTTATGTGCATTAATCCACTCTTGATTATCCCTCTATAATCAGGTGACTATGGTGACTCCAAGACATTCAGGTCTCCTCATCGTTAAAATTACTGATGTCTCTTCACTCAGTTATTTTCAGGTGACCTTTGTCTTTGTCTCTGGTACCAGGTAGACCCCGCAGCATTGCACATGGCACTGTGAAGGAAGTCCTTATATCTGTTCAGGGGGTCCGGTCTGTGCACAGTCTACGACTTTGGGCTCTGACATTAAATCAGAACGCGGTGTCTGTGCATTTGGCGATTGGTAAGATCAACCTGCATCTTTCAAGAATTTACTGTCATCTAAGCGTAGACCCTATGTTGGGAGAAATCTGAAATAGCCCACCATGACTGTTATTGCATTGCCACGTTCACTTTTGGAGGACTGTGTCTTTGCATCTAACCATTATGTGCAATACCAGTAATATTGTGATGAGATGAGAACAATTCCACAATTATCCTTCCTGATGAGTAGTTCTTGTCTTTATTCTCCATTTCCACTTGCAGATGAGACACGTGAGGCCGACATTGTCCTCCAGGAGGCCAGAGAACTTCTTCAGACCAAATTTGAGTTTTTTATCAGCACAATCCAAGTGGAGAGATATGTAGAAGACATGGCCGTGTGCCCGCAGTGCCAGGACCCAATCGGATGACCAAATGCCTTCTCTAAACCTCCTCATCCATCAGAGTGGAACCAGATACTGGAAGGTGCTGAACATTGGTCACAAAAACATGGGCTTCCATTGTTCATTCATTCACAGATGTCCTTCCTCCTACTGCGAATTGCATTAAGGGAATATTCCCTCTAGTAAATGTAGAAACCAAGACAAATATAGAGAATGCAAAGACTGTCTAAGAACCCAGCAAAACTCTGAGAGGCGCAAACTTCGAGACCTCATAGATCAATTCTGCAATGTATACAATGTCTAAGATAATGTAGACATTACCAGAGAGGCTCTGCCATCTAGGGCAGAACACAATGTTCACACACTTATTTTAGTTTCTCCTCATTTCTGCCTACTTTTTAGTTTTTGCTCAGTAGGCAATTTTTAACCAAGTTCTTCAGTAATCTGAAAGCAAAGCTGTCCCGTTTTTCCTTTGCCACACATCACCACGTTCCACATCATCCCATCTACCTCATATGAGAAGTCAGTGAGTTCGAGCTGATTTTCTGGGAACGTTAGCCACCAGAAGGCATAAGGTACTCTATTTCCATCCCTAATGCTAAGCCTTCCCACGGTGGCAGATTTCATAGAAAGACTTTTAATCTATACAAGTTTCTGGAGCTTGGGAGTAAAATGGAGAACTTGGAGGGAACCCAAACTCCACGAAGGTGCTTCTCTTGGTTATCTTGACTACACAACCCAAAAGCACTAAGCAGTTTTGACACCACCCTCTTGGTATCTCTTTCTACATGGTGCCTCTGCTGTGTTCAGCTAGTAAGGCGCATGATTCAGACATTGAACAGAACAAACCATTTTCCCAGTTACCCTTCATTTTTTCCCCTCTTCAGTGCGGGAGTCTGTAAAATCCTCTCTCCAAGTGCCATCACTCTCAGTGACTGGATTGGGGTAGCTCCATTTTCCACCCATCTGTCTCCCATGCTATGGCTGTGAATCAAGTCCAGTTGTCCACCTCTGGTTCCACTTCTGGTTCCACCTCCCACTTCACCTATGCAGCGTTCTGCCAACATTCCAAAGTGAAGCGTGATGTCCCATCACCGCTGTGACGCCATATAATGTGAGCTCCCTCCTTGGTCAGATATTGTGCAATCTATTGTGTCATGTGACGTGAGAGCTTTATTGTGATGTCTGTAGTATGTGTACGTGTGTGGGCCTGACTGCCGGCTGTGATGTGACCTCTGCTGGCCGAGTGTCACCCTGTGGTAACTGGACTACAGAATTATGCCAAATGTAAGATTCAGAAACAGAAGCCAAGGCTGAGTACAAGTAAAGGATGTGAGGCAGGTGGCATGGAAGACTGTAATACTTCTCCAAACTTTATGATTGTGCCTCATAATTTTGGGGGCAGATTAGAACATGTCGGGCTCCAAATCCCTCAGTCTTCTGAAGATTTGAGCACACCTTTGACGTTGGCCTCTTCAAGAAGACTCTGGTCTTTGCTGGCCATAAATTTACAGCACGAGGAAGGTGTGAATGAGTCTCAGGGTTTGTATTGCTCAGATGGCAGATAGGAGCAAACCTAAGCTCCAAGGCTGAGTTCACGTAGGACAATTTTGCTACTCTCATCCCCTGGGAATGGACTTCTAAAAATGTCCTGCTCCTCTTAGTCCTTAGCACCTCATGGTGGGTGGTGATTTGGGTTTTAGGTTGAGGATTTGCAGTGAGGAACTTCGGGTCATACCTATCTGACTGATGACGATGCCCGAACCATATGCTGATGGCTTCCTTGCCTTTCTTTTCACATTTTTGATGGTTCGAGTGTTTGTTGACCCTTCATGTAATACGGAGGTCGCTGATAGGATTCTTAAAAAGATGTCCCACTTCTGTAGTCTGGGTTGATCACTGCCCGTTATTTATGTAATCTGAAATAATTGACCAGTGTGAACTGTTGATCCTAAATATTGGTCTGGCCTAAAAATAACGCCATCGCTGCCCACTCGATGAGGGGGAACAGATGCTTCCATTCTGGTAGGCAGTAAGGTCATCTCCACACCGGCAGCGCCTCCATGTTGTGATGAAAGATTGTGTTTACAGAGCAAGGGTCTCTCCGAGTGTGAGCGAAATCCACACCCCATCGACCGACTGACACCCCAGAGGGCGGCAGAAATTTGTGGGGTCAGCAGCCAAAAATACCGACTAGTTTAAGTCCTGACCTGCTCGGGGAACTCTCAGCACCAGCGGGTCTCGTCAGGAACGCATGCCGGCTACATTTACACATCATCGGTTTACGTTTTTCATCCATCAGAAATGGGCTGACGGTATACTCTGTCTGAATTATTTTTTTTCCATTCACATTTTGCAACCGATCAGTTAAAACCACATGAAAAGGAGATGGAAAATTGACATCTTCCATATTGATTCCATGCTTGACAAATCCCTATACACCTGAATGGCCAAGTCTGATCCGTGAAAACCGACTGAGAATAGGACGAGCTGTGAGTTTATCGTCCGAGGAGAAATGTCCACCACAAAGACATTCCCAAGATCGTCCCCGCGGGTCCTAGATTTACTGTCCGGCATAGAACAGATCTGATCATTCCGGATTCAGACCACAATCGGCCTTTTTAGGCCCAAGATTTTAGAATCGGACGGTTGTCACAATGTGCTGAGGCAGACTAACAGTAGAACTGATGGGAAGTGATTTGCAGGACCCGGTCGAGCGGTCACGTCGGTAATCTGTGATCTCTGGACAACAGCCCCAAGAATCGCTTCTCACCAGCCGCCATCTTCATCTCCTCTTACGATTAGCTGGCCTGGTACGACGTCATCTTCAGGGCGCTAAGCCAGGCCGGCTAATCAAAGGAAGACCCTGGGATGCCGGAAGGTGAGCGGTTCTCAGCGGCCATAGATTATTCTCATCGGGTCCTGTAAACTGATTCACACAAACTCCAACTAACCTGCCCGATATCGCTACGCGCGTAATAGTCCGAACACAACATATCAAACATTTATCTCACACAACCAGCGCTGAATGGCGGCACACTTTTTTAATTTTAAAGACAGAATAGACTTTTTTATTGCTGCAAACTCCCCCAACCTCCCATCCAAAAAATAATAGAAAAAAAACATTAAAAAGCCAACAAAATACTGTACGTACCCCGAAGATAATATCAAGATGTGTTCCATGCACAATAAACAGCTCCTGAGACGGAAAAATAACAATGTTATGGTGCAAGAAAAGGGCAAAAAGAGACTTCATTTATTTTTCTACAACGTTCTGATTTTTTTTCACCACTTGAATATAAAGTAAATCTTTCTGTCTCGTGTCCCCGTAATCGTGCGGACCTGGAGAATCTCGTTACCGGGTGATTGTTACTGCAGAATGAAGATAACCCCAAAAACAAGGAAGAATTGGGTTTTTTCTTTTTTCACACTTGGTTAAACGAATGGCGTCAATGAAAACTACGTCCCGTCCCACCAAGAACGAGCCGTCATATGACTCCGCGGTGGTAAAATATGAGAGAGTATTGTTAGAAGAAGAGGAGATAAAAAAAGAACAAAAATGCTCCGTCTGTAAAGGGTTAAACCGGCTAATGCAATCCCAACGTAGAAGAGCGATTTTCCTCCACATTGCAAAAACAACACATAAACAGACGTAATAGCGCTCGTGCGTATCAGTGCTAAAATGGTTCGGTCTCACCATTACTCATGGACACAGACGCCCCAGCGTATTCTTCAGAGGTCCCCTGCCGGGTATTCGGGTCCATACAGCAGCACAAGACAGCGTGTGGAAAAGGAGGTTAGAGGGTTACAGGTGCGCAGGTTTCCCTACCCTCCCAGGTGTTACTCCTGCCCTTACAAGGACAGGCCCCAAATGGACCCTATAGTGTCACCCCCAGTCATCAGAAGGGGTATTGGCTCCCCAATAACGGGGACTCATCAGGGGAGTTATACAAATAGATAGGTTTCCCTACGCTCCCTGTCGTGCCCAGGTATTACTCCTGCCCTTACTTTTTGGCAGTGATATGGACAGTCACTCTGCTAGTTGAGCCATTGCGGGGCCTTCTCTTTTTCTTTATGGACAAATATATTTAAACCCCCTTATATCTATTTGTATAACTCCCCTGATGAGTCCCCGTTATTGGGGAGCCAATACCCCTTCTGACGACTGGGGGTGACACTATAGGGTCCATTTGGGGCCTGTCCTTGTAAGGGCAGGAGTAACACCTGGGAGGGTAGGGAAACCTGCGCACCTGTAACCCTCTAACCTCCTTTTCCACACGCTGTCTTGTGCTGCTGTATGGACCCGAATACCCGGCAGGGGACCTCTGAAGAATACGCCTGGGCGTCTACGTCCATGAGTAATGGTGATTTTTTAAATGAGCACTGATACACACGAGCGCTATTATGTCTGTTTATGTGATGTCTCAGGTTTTAATGAATTATTACAGGTTATGTTTGATTTTGAATGGGAATCCTCCAAGCTACTGACATTTAACCCCTGAGGGTTGTACATGTGGTATTAGGCATTCTTTGCCACAGCTGATCTTGTCCTCCACATTGCACCTCGGTGCAGCCGCTAAGATTCCTCCACTAGCTCAGACAAGATCGGAGCAGACGCATCAATTAAACGGACAGCGTTTAGGGTTTTTCACTGGGTTTGAGTATATACCTGACAGGCGGAATACAGCGGCATCCATCGCCCATCGTATACGGCGGCATCCATCATATATGGCGGAATCCATCACTCATCGTATATAGTGGCTTCCATCACCCATTCTATACGACAGCATCCAACGCCCATTGCATGCAATGGCATCTGTAACCCATTGTATGCGGTGGCATCCCTCACCCATTGCATACAGCGACATCCATCACCCATTGTATGTGGTGACATCCATCACCCAGTGTATGCGGTGGCATCCATCACCCATTGTATGCAGCGGCATCCATCACCCATTGCATACAGCGACATCCCTCACCCATTGTATGCGGTGGAATGCATCACTCATTGCATATGGCAGTATCCCTCGTCCATTGTATGCGGTGGCATCCATCACCCATTCCATACAGCGACATCCCTCGCCCACTGTATGCGGCAGCATCCGTCGCCCATCGTATGCGGTGGCATCCATAACCCATTGTAGGCGGTGGCATCCATCACGCATCGTATACGACGGCATCCATCACCCACTGAATACGGCGGCATCCCTCACCCATTGTATGGAGCGACATCCCTCACCCATTGTATGGAGCGACATCCCTCGTCCATTGTATGCGGTGGCATCCATCACCCATTCCATACAGCGACATCCCTCGCCCATTGTATGCGGCGGCATCCATCGCCCATTGTATGCGGTGGCATCCATCGCCCATTGTATGCGGTGGCATCCATTGCCCATTGTATGCGGTGGCATCCATCGCCCATTGTATGCGGCGGCATCCCTCGCCCATTGTATGCGGTGGCATCCATCGCCCATTGTATGCGGTGGCATCCATTGCCCATTGTATGCGGTGGCATCCATCATCCATTGTATGTGGTGGCATCCCTCACCCATTGTATGCGGTGGCATCCCTCACCCATTGTATGCGGTGGCATCCATCACCCATTGTATGCGGTGGCATCCCTCGCTCATTGTATACGGCGGCAACCATTACCCATTGTATACAGTGCCATCCATCACGCATTGTATACGGTGGCATCCATCACCCATCGTATACAGTGGCATCCATCACCCATCGTACACAGTGGCATCCATCACACATTGTATGCGGTGGCATCCATCACCCATCGTATACAGTGGCATCCATCACCCATTGTATACAGCGGCATCCCTTGTCCATTGTATGCGGTGGCATCCCTCGCCCATTGTATATGGCGGCATCCATCACCCATTGTATGCGGTGGCATCCATCACCCATTGTATACGGCAGCATCCCTTGTCCATTTTATGCGGTGGCATCCATCACCCATTGTATACGACAGCATCCCTTGTCCATTTTATGCGGTAGCATCCATCACGCATTGTATGCAGTGGCATCCATCACCCATTGTATACGGTGGCATCCCTTGTCCATTGTATGCGGTGGCATCCATCACCCATCGTATACAGTGGCATCCATCACACATTTTATGCGGTGGCATCCATCACCCATCGTATACAGTGGCATCCATCACGCATTGTATGCGGTGGCATCCATCACCCATTGTATATAATGGCATCCATCACCCATTGTATACAGCGGCATCCCTTGTCCATTGTATGCGGCGGCATCCCTCGCCCATTGTATACGGCGGCATCCATCACCCATTGTATGCGGTGGCATCCATCACCCATTGTATGCGGTGGCATCCCTCGCCCATCGTATATAGTGGCATCCATCACCCATTGTATAAAGTGGCATCCATCACCCATTGTATGCGGTGGCATCCCTCGCTCATTGTATACGGCGGCATCCATCACCCATCGTATACAGTGGCATCCATCACGCATTGTATGTGGTGGCATCCCTTGTCCATTGTATGCTGTGGCATCCCTTGCTCATTGTATACGGCGGCATCCATCACCCACTGTATGCGGTGGCATCCCTTGTCCATTGTATGCGGTGGCATCCATCACCCATCGTATACAGTGGCATCCATCACCCATTGTATGCGGTGGCATCCATCACCCATTGTATAAAGTGGCATCCATCACGCATTGTATATGGCGGCATCCATCACCCATTGTTTGTGGTGGCATCCATCACCCATTGTATATGGCGGCATCCATCACCCATTGTATGCGGTGGCATCCCTCGCTCATTGTATACGGCGGCATCCATCACCCATTGTATGTGGTGGCATCCCTTGTCAATTGTATGCGGTGGCATCCATCACCCATTGTTTGTGGTGGCATCCCTTGTCCATTGTATTCTGTGGCATCCCTCGCTCATTGTATACGGCGGCATCCATCACCCACTGTATGTGGTGGCATCCCTTGTCAATTGTATGCGGTGGCATCCATCACCCATCGCATACAGTGGCATCCATCACCCATTGTATACAGTGGCATCCATCACCCATTGTATACAGTGGCATCCATCATGAATTGTATGCTGTGGCATCCCTCACTCATTGTATACGGTGGCATCCATCACCCACTGTATGCGGTGGCATCCCTTGTCCATTGTATGCAGTGGCATCCATCACAAATTGTATAAGGTGGCATCCATCACCCATCGTATACAGTGGCATCCATCACCCATCGTATACAGTGGCATCCATCACGCATTGTATGTGGTGGCATCCCTTGTCCATTGTATGCTGTGGCATCCCTTGCTCATTGTATACGGCGGCATCCATCACCCACTGTATGCGGTGGCATCCCTTGTCCATTGTATGCGGTGGCATCCATCACCCATCGTATACAGTGGCATCCATCACCCATTGTATGCGGTGGCATCCCTTGTCCATTGTATGCGGTGGCATCCCTCGCTCATTGTATACAGTGGCATCCATCACCCATTGTATGTGGTGGCATCCATCACCCATTGTATGCGGTGGCATCCATCACCCATTGTATGCGGTGGCATCCATCACCCATTGTATAAAGTGGCATCCATCACGCATTGTTTGTGGTGGCATCCATCACCCATTGTATACGGCGGCATCCATCACCCATTGTATGCGGTGGCATCCCTCGCTCATTGTATACGGCGGCATCCATCACCCATTGTATGCGGTGGCATCCCTCGCTCATTGTATACGGCGGCATCCTTCACCCATCGTATACAGTGGCATCCATCACCCATTGTATACAGTGGCATCCATCACGCATTGTATGCGGTGGCATCCCTTGTCCATTGTATGCTGTGGCATCCCTCGCTCATTGTATACGGCGGCATCCATCACCCACTGTATGTGGTGGCATCCCTTGTCAATTGTATGCGGTGGCATCCATCACCCATCGCATACAGTGGCATCCATCACCCATTGTATACAGTGGCATCCATCACCCATTGTATACAGTGGCATCCATCATGAATTGTATGCTGTGGCATCCCTCACTCATTGTATACGGTGGCATCCATCACCCACTGTATGCGGTGGCATCCCTTGTCCATTGTATGCAGTGGCATCCATCACAAATTGTATAAGGTGGCATCCATCACCCATCGTATACAGTGGCATCCATCACGCATTGTATGCGGTGGCATCCATCACCCATTGTATGCGGTGGCATCCATCACCCATTGTATGCGGTGGCATCCATCACCCATCGTATACAGTGGCATCCATCACCCATTGTATAAAGTGGCATCCATCACCCATTGTATGCGGTGGCATCCATCACGCATTGCATATGGCGGCATCCATCACCCATTGTTTGTGGTGGCATCCATCACCCATTGTATACGGCGGCATCCATCACCCATTGTTTGCAGTGGTATCCATCACCCATTGTATGCGGTGGCATCCCTCGCTCATTGTATACGGCGGCATCCATCACCCATCGTATACAGTGGCATCCATCACCCATCGTATACAGTGGCATCCATCACCCACTGTATGTGGTGGCATCCCTTGTCAATTGTATGCGGTGGCATCCATCACCCATCGCATACAGTGGCATCCATCACCCATTGTATACAGTGGCATCCATCACCCATCGTATACAGTGGCATCCATCACCCACTGTATGTGGTGGCATCCCTTGTCCATTGTATGCGGTGGCATCCATCACCCATTGTATGTGGTGGCATCCATCACCCATTGTATGCGGTGACATCCATCACCCATTGTATGCGGTGGCATCCATCACCCATTGTATAAAGTGGCATCCATCACCCATTGTATAAAGTGGCATCCATCACGCATTGTATATGGCGGCATCCATCACCCATTGTTTGTGGTGGCATCCATCACCCATTGTATACGGCGGCATCCATCATCCATTGTATGCGGTGGCATCCCTCGCTCATTGTATACGGCGGCATCCATCACCCATTGTATGCGGTGGCATCCCTCGCTCATTGTATACGGCGGCATCCATCACCCATTGTATACAGTGGCATCCATCACGCATTGTATGCGGTGGCATCCCTTGTCCATTGTATGCTGTGGCATCCCTCGCTCATTGTATACGGCGGCATCCATCACCCACTGTATGTGGTGGCATCCCTTGTCAATTGTATGTGGTGGCATCCATCACCCATTGTATACAGTGGCATCCATCATGAATTGTATGCTGTGGCATCCCTCACTCATTGTATACGGTGGCATCCATCACTCATTGTATGCGGTGGCATCCCTTGTCCATTGTATGCAGTGGCATCCATCACAAATTATATAAGGTGGCATCCATCACCCATCGTATACAGTGGCATCCATCACGCATTGTATGCGGTGGCATCCATCACCCATCTTATACAGTGGCATCTATCACCCATTGTATACGGTGTCATCCCTCGCCCATTGTATACGGCGGCATCCATCACCCATTGTATGCGGTGGCATCCCTTATCCATTGTATGCGGTGGCATCCCTCGCTCATTGTATACGGCGGCATCCATCACCCATCGTATACAGTGGCATCCCTCGCTCATTGTATATGGCGGCATCCATCTCCCATTGTATACAGTGGCATTCCTCGCCCATTGTATACTGCGGCATCCATTGCATACAGCGGTTTTTGGTGGCACCCACCGCAAGAAAATAGTGTAAGACATTTATGGCAGGATTTCTTTTCTGTACAAGGGTACAGTGTTGGGCAGCTCCTCGGGGGGGGGGTGCTTGGCGGTGGTGGGGGTCTGGATTTTGTCTGCGCCATGTCCAGTGTCGGGCAGCTCCTCGAGGGGAGGGGTGCTCGGCCGTGGTGGGGTCTGGACTTCTTCTGCACCATGTCCAGTGTCGGGCAGCTCCTCGGGAAGGTGCTCGGCAGTGGTGGGGTCTGAATTTCTTCTACGCCATGTCCAGTGTCGGGCAGCTCCTCGGGGGGGTGCTCGGCGGTGGTGGGGTCTGGATTTCGTCTGCGCCATGTACAGTGTCTGGCAGCTCCTCGGGGGGAGGGGTGCTCGGCAGTGGTGGGGTCTAGATTTCTTCTGCACCATGTCCAGTGTCGGGCAGCTCCTCGGGGGTGTGCTCGGCAGTGGTGGGGTCTGGATCTCGTCTGCGCCATGCCAGTGTCGGGCAGCTCCTCAGGGGGGGGGGGTGCTCGGCAGTGGTGGGGTCTGGATTTCTTCTGCGCCATGTTCAGTGTCGGGCAGCTCCTCGGGGGGGGGGGGGGGGGTGCTCGGCAGTGGTGGGGTCTGGATTTCGTCTGTGCCATGTCCAGTGTCAGGCAGCTCCTCGGGGGGGTGCTCGGCAGTGGTGGGGTCTGGATTTCTTCTGCACCATGTCCAGTGTCGGGCAGCTCCTCGGGGGGGGTGGGGGTGCTCGGCAGTGGTGGGGTCTGGATTTCGCCTGCACCATGTCCAGTTTCGGGCAGCTCCTCGGGGGGGGTGCTCGGCAGTGGTGGGGTCTGGATTTCGCCTGCACCATGTCCAGTGTCGGGCAGCTCCTCGGGGGGGTGCTCGGCAGTGGTGGGGTCTGGATTTCGCCTGCACCATGTCCAGTGTCGGGCAGCTCCTCGGGGGGGGTGCTCGGTGGTGGTGGGGTCTGGATTTCGTCTGCACCATGTCCAGTGTCGGGCAGCTCCTCGGGGGGGGGTGCTCGGCGGTGGTGGGGTCTGGATTTCGTCTGCACCATGTCCAGTGTCGGGCAGCTCCTCGGGGGGGGGGGGGGGTGCTCGGCGGTGGTGGGGTCTGGATTTCGTCTGCACCATGTCCAGTGTCGTGTCTCGTGTGTCTGGTCTATCGCAGTGTGTACTTTGTCCTTCATGTCACTGCCGGGGAGCTTCCCGGGGTTGTGTGAGATTAGATGGGGGACTCGGAGCACCCCAAACCTCGGCTCTTTCTGGTAATACTGAATGTGGCCGAGACCCATCCTCCTAATATCAGATAACCTCCGTAAGTATATGAACCCCCCTCCTCCGTACAGGCTGCTGGCAGGGGTGATGGAGAAACTCATTTTCAGGAGCTGCGGGGGGCGAAGGGCAATTCTGCTCATCATGTGTAAAATGAAGGTCCCCACGACGATGGTGGACGTGTAATGTGTCCATAACGTGAGGTGATACAACGTGAGGTTGGCGGGATTATTAAGGGATTCCTCACGGTGATCACTTGATACAATGTAGCGTTCTCCGGATACATCCGAACATTACTGGTGATTGTGCTGTGACCACAGGAGGCCAAGAATCCAAATGTGGTCACACATCACCGATGTATCTGAGGAGGCATCAAAGGACAAGATGTAACAGCGCCCTATGGGCCAATCCAAGCCCCTTCCAGGACCCTGTGACGGGGAGAACGTCCATACTGCCCCCTGCTGGCTGTCTAGATGGTGTTTGTGACACTGTGGTCTCGTTGTCACGTTGTGACTGTATATTTGTATCTCTCGTTGTGCTCTACACAATGTTTTTATACATAATAAAGAAAATAAATCAAGTTATCGGCCTCGTAGTGATGAATCCAGACACTGCAATCACAGAGGAGCCCCGCAGTGATCGACTGGGCCTTGAAAAAAAGTCTTCACCCCAGCTAAATTTTCCACATTTTTCACATTACACCACAAACTTGAATGTATTTTATTTGGATTTTCTGTGATACAAAGTAACAAATATGAGACGTGTAATGGGCAAGATACGGGGTGTACTAATTATTATACAAATATACACCTGACAATTGTGAGGTGCATTAGTGTTCAGCCCCTGAGTCATTACTTTGTAAGACCATCTTTCTCTGCAGTCTTTTGGGTTCTGTCTCTCCAGCTTTCTCTGCAGTCTTTGGGGGTCTGTCTCTCCAGCTTTCCCTGCAGTCTTTGGGGGTCTGTCTCTCCAGCTTTCTCTGCAGTCTTTTGGGGTTTATCTCTCCAGCTTTCTCTGCAGTCTTTTGGGGTCTGTCTCTCCAGCTTTCTCTGCAGTCTTTTGGGGTCCGTCTCTCCCACCTTTCTCTGCAGTCTTTTCGGGTCTGTGTCTTCACCTTTCTCTGCAGTCTTTTGGGGTCTGTCTCTTCAGCTTTCTCTGGAGTCTTTTGGGGACTGTCTCTCCATCTTTCTTTGCAGTCTTTGGGGGTCTGTCTCTCCAGCTTTCTCTGCATTTTTTTTTTTGTCCGTCTCTCCCACCTTTCTCTGCAGTCTTTTCGGGTCTGTGTCTCCACCTTTCTCTGCAGTCTTTGAGGGTCTGTCTTTCCAGCTTTCTCTGCAGTCTTTGGGGGTCTGTCTCTCCAGCTTTGTCTGCAGTCTTTTGGGGTCTGTCTCTTCAGCTTTCTCTGCAGTCTTTTGGGGTCTGTCTCTTTAGCATTCTCTGAAGTCTTTGGGGGTCTATCTCTCCAGCTTTCTCTGCAGTCTTTTGGGGTCTGTCTCTCCACCTTTCTCTGCAGTCTTTTGGGGTCTGTCTCTCCACCTTTCTCTGCAATATTTTGGGGACTGTCTCTCCACCTTTCCCTGCAGTCTTTTGGGGTCCATCTCTCCCACCTTTCTCTGCAATCTTTTCGGGTCTGTGTCTCCACCTTTCTCTGCAGTCTTTGGGGTCTATCTCTCCACCTTTCTCTGCAGTCTTTGGGGGTCTGTCTCTCCACCTTTCCCTGCAGTCTTTTGGGGTCCATCTCTCCCACCTTTCTCTGCAATCTTTTCGGGTCTGTGTCTCCACCTTTCTCTGCAGTCTTTGGGGTCTATCTCTCCACCTTTCCCTGCTGCAGTCTTTTGGGGTCTGTCTCTCCACCTTTCTCTGCAGTCTTTTGGCATCTGTCTCTCCACCTTTCCTTGCAGTCTTTGGGGTCTGTCTCTTCAGCTTTGCACATCTAGAGGTGACATTTTGCCCCCTCGCTTTCACTCAGTGACATTGGATGGAGACGTCTGCGATCAGTAATTTTCACGTCTGGTCACAGATTCTCTGAGATTTGGGTCTGGACGGTGACTGCGCCGCTCACACACAGGAATATGCTCTGATCTAAACCCTCCATTGTAGCTCTGGCAGGATGTTTAAGGTTGCTGTCCTGCTGGAAGGAGAACCGATGCCCCAGTCTCACATCTTTCCCAGCCTCTAACAGGTTTTCCTCCAGGATTGCCCTGTATTTAGCTCCATCCATCTTCCCATCACCTCTGACCATCTTCCCTTCCCCTGCTGAAGAAAAGCCTCCCCACAGCAGAATGCTGCCACCAGCATGTGTGACGGCGGGGGTGGTGTTTTCAGAGTGACGTGCAGTGTCAGTTTTCCATTACACACAGCATTTTGCCCAAAAAGTTCTGCTTTGATCTCATCTGACCGAAGCCACTTTTTACACATGCTAGCTCTGCCCCCTACATGGGATTTCTTACGGCTTGCTGTCAAAAATGGCTTTCTTCTTGCCACTCTTCCATGAATGTCAGATATGTGAAGTATACGACTAATAGATGTCCTGTGGTCAGAGTCTACCCCCTGATCTGTGAATCTCTACAGCTCCTCAGTGACCATGGGCCTTTCGGTTGCTTCTCCAATTATTGCTCTCCTTCCTTGGGAAGGCAGGTTAGGACGACGTCTATGTCTTGGTAGGTTTGCATTTGTGCCATACTCCTTCCATTTTTGGATGATGGATTAATGCTCTGTGAGATGTTCAGAGCTTGGGCTATTTTGTTATAACCTAACCCTGCTTTCATCTTCTTCACATCTTTATCCCTGACCTGTCTGGTGAGCTCCTTGGTTTTCATGATGCTGTTTGATCCTCAGTGTTCTCACACAAACCTCTGAAGCTTTCACAGAACAGCTGTAGCTATACAGGGAAGGAATCACACCCAGGGGGACGCAATGTACCAATTATGTGACTCGCATGATTGGTCACTTTTATTTAGGGGGATCAGACTACAAGGGGCTGAATACAAATGCACCTCAAAATTATCAGATTTATATTTTTTAAATATTTAGAAAACCGAAAATCATGTATCATTTCCTTTACAGTTCATAATACTTGATACTAAGTGTTGGTATCACATAAAATCCCAATAAATAGTTTTCAGCATGTGGGTGTAATGTGGAAAAGCTCATGGGGTATGAGGAGTTTTTAAAGGTACTATACCCAGCACTGCCGCCATGTTATTCAGTGACTACAATCAGTAGTCCCTTAATGATATAACTCCCTCTTCATAGTCTTACTTAAGACCTCCGCAAATCACATTTTCGTTAACAGGCCAAATTTTCTTCGCTCACATCCTTGGGCCGAACTCCCTACTCTCTCTCACACGGAAAGTCACGGACTGGACCCCCTTCTCTCACCCGGAAAGTTACGGGCCTGACTCCCTTCTCTCACACGGAAAGTCACGGGCCAGACTCCCTTCTCTCACACGGAAAGTCACGGACCGGACTCCCTTCTCTCACACGGAAAGTCACGGGCCGGACTACTTTCTCTCACACGGAAAGTCACAGGCCGGACTCCCTTCTCTCACACGGAAAGTCACAGGCCGGACTCCCTTCTCTCACACGGAAAGTCACGGGCCGGACTCCCTTCTCTCACACGGAAAGTCACGGGCCGGACTCTCTTCTCTCACACGGAAAGTCACGGGCCGGACTCTCTTCTCTCACACGGAAAGTCACGGGCCGGACTCCCTTCTCTCACACGGAAAGTCACGGGCCGGACTCCCTTCTCTCACCCGGAAAGTCACGGGCCGGACTCCCTTCTCTCACCCCGAAATTCACGGGCCGGACTCTCTTCTCTCACCCGGAAAGTCACGGGCCGGACTCTCTTCTCTCACCCGGAAAGTCACGGGCCGGACTCTCTTCTCCCACCCGGAAAGTCACGGGCCGGACTCTCTTCTCTCACCCGGAAAGTCACGGGCCGGACTCTCTTCTCTCACCCGGAAAGTCACGAGCCGGACTCTCTTCTCTCACCCGGAAAGTCACGGGCTGGACTCTCTTCTCCCACCCGGAAAGTCACGGGCCGGACTCTCTTCTCTCACCCGGAAAGTCACGGGCCGGACTCTCTTCTCTCACCCGGAAAGTCACGAGCCGGACTCTCTTCTCTCACCCGGAAAGTCACGGGCCGGACTCTCTTCTCTCACCCGGAAAGTCACGGGCCGGACTCTCTTCTCTCACCCGGAAAGTCACGGGCCGGACTCTCTTCTCTCACCCGGAAAGTCACGGGCCGGACTCTCTTCTCTCACCCGGAAAGTCACGGGCCGGACTCTCTTCTCTCACCCGGAAAGTCACGGGCCGGACTCTCTTCTCTCACCCGGAAAGTCACGGGCCGGACTCTCTTCTCTCACCCGGAAAGTCACGGGCCGGACTCTCTTCTCTCACCCGGAAAGTCACGGGCCGGACTCTCTTCTCTCAACCGGAAAGTCACGGGCCGGACTCTCTTCTCTCACCCGGAAAGTCACGGGCCGGACTCTCTTCTCTCACCCGGAAAGTCACGGGCCGGACTCCCTTCTCTCACCCGGAAAGTCACGGGCCGGACTCCCTTCTCTCATACAGAAAGTCACGGGCCGGACTCTCTTCTCTCACCCGGAAAGACACGGGCCGGATTCCCTACTCTCACAGGGACAGTCACGGGCCGGACTCCCTTCTCTCACCAGGAAAGTCACGGGCCGGACTCCCTTCTCTCACCTGGAAAGTCACAGGCCAGACTCCCTTCTCTCACCCAGAAAGTCACGGGCCGGACTCCCTTCTCTCACCCGGAAAGTCACGGGCCGGACTCCCTTCTCTCATACAGAAAGTCACGGGCCGGACTCTCTTCTCTCACCTGGAAAGTCACGGGCCGGATTCCCTACTCTCACAGGGACAGTCACGGGCCGGACTCCCTTCTCTCACCCGGAAAGTCACGGGCCGGACTCCCTTCTCTAACACGGAAAGTCACAGGCCAGACTCCCTTCTCTCACCCGGAAAGTCACGGGCCGGACTCCCTTCTCTCACCCAGAAAGTCACGGGTGGGACTCCCTTCTCTCACCCGGAAAGTCACGGGCCGGACTCCCTTTTCTCACCCGGAAAGTCACAGGCTGGCCTCCCTACTCTCACCCGGACAGTCACGGGCCAGACTCCATTCTCTCACCTGGAAAGTCACGGGCCGGATTCCCTACTCTCACACGGACAGTCACGGGCCGGATTCCCTTCTCTCACACGGAAAGTCACGGGCCGGACTCCCTTTTCTCACCTGGAAATTCACGGGTTGGACTCCCTGCTCTCACCTGGAAAGTCACGGGCCGGACTCCCTTCTCTCACCTGGAAAGTCACAGGCCAGACTCCCTACTCTCACACGGACTGTCATGGGTCGGACTCCCTACTCTTACACGGACAGTCACGGGTCGGACTCCCTACTCTCACATGGACAGTCATAGGTCGGACTCCCTTCTCTCAACTCCCTTCTCTCACCAGCAAAGTCACGAGCCAGACTCCCTACTCTCACACGACAGTCATGGGTCGGACTCCCTTCTCTCACACGGACAGTCACGGCTTTCTCTCAAACTGTCAGTCACAGTCACGGGCCTGTCCGTCTCTTACACAGACACAACACTTACAAAAAACTTAATGCAAAAATAGGATTTTATTAGACAGGAGGCCTCTGGAGCAGCTCAATGTGAGCGATGAGGAGGCGACATGGCTCCGTCTGTTCTGCCCAGATCTCTGCGAGACAGAACAGATCAGCAGGACTTTGCTTTGTCCTGTGGTACAATAATCCTGCCAATATGGGCCTGGGCAGTGGCAAGTGCTATAAAGATGTCTGTCCGGGCATAAGAGCAGATAAAAAAGCAAAAACTCTTAAAAACAAACTAAAATCAGAAGTGATGTGGAAATTTAAAAAAAACAAAAACAAAAAAAAAAGTTGAAAACAAGGTTGAGGTTCTCCGGGTGTCACTACGAGACATCTGTCCCATCCCCCGCAGTCTCAAACTCCACTACACAATGCTGGACCTCTGGGCTGTACTCCGACTCCCTGACCGTCTCTGCCACTTCATACTTGGCCTGAAACCTGGCGACCTTCTCCTGGATCATCTTCCGTCCAACCGACGTCAGAAAACCTTGAACGCAGTGAACCCTTACCAGGCCGGAGTGACCCCCAGACACAATCCACGGGTACGAATCCAAGTTGGGGTTGAACCGGACCTAAAGATGACAAAATGGTTCAAAAATGGATACTGGGAACTGAGTAGTTACCGGGGTCTCTAGAGGCCGCTGCTCTCATTGCTCCCCACAGGCACCCGGGGAAGGAGCTGCTCACCCCCTTCATGATTGGATGTGGGGGGTCCTCATCCTACGCGTGTGCAGATGCAGGGGGTCCAAGCCTAAATACCAGCTGCAGGCATCCTCACCCTGCATACTAGTTGTGGTGGTCTTCACCCTATATGCATGAGCTGGGGTGGTCCTCCACTTCTTTACCATCTGCGGGTTTCCTCACATTATATATGAACTACGGTGGTCGTCACCCTATATAAAAGCTGCAGTGGTCCTCACATTATATATGAGCTGCAGTGGTCTTCACCATATATACGAGCTGCAGTGGTCCTCACCCTATATATGAGCTGCGGCTGTCTTCACCCTATATATGAGCTGCAGTGGTCGTCACCCCATATATGAGCTGCGGGCTTCCTCACATTATATGTGAGCTGCAGTGGTCCTCACCCTATATACGAGCTGCAGTGGTCCTCACCCGATATACGAACTGTGGTTGTCGTCACCCCATATGAGCTGAGGTGGTCCTCACCCCATATATGAGCTGCGGTGGTCCTCACATTATATATGAGCTGCAGTGGTCCTCACCCTATATAAAAGCTGCAGTGGTCCTCACCCGATATACGAGCTGCGGTTGTCTTCACCCCATATATGAGCTGAGGTGGTCCTCACCTCATATACTACCTGCGGTGGTCCTCACCTCATATACGACCTGCGGTGGTCCTCACCCCATATATGAGCTGCGGTGGTCCTCACCCCATATATGAGCTGCGGTGGTCCTCACCTCATATACGACCTGCGGTGGTCCTCACCCCATATATGAGCTGCGGTGGTCCTCACCCCATATATGAGCTGCGGGCTTCCTCACATTATATATGAACTACAGTTGTCCTGACCTTATATAAAAGCTGCAGTGGTCCTCACATTATATACGAGCTGCAGTGGTCCTCACCCTATATACGAGCTGCAGTGGTCCTCACCCTATATACGAGCTGTGGTTGTCTTCACCCTATATATGAGCTGCGGTGGTCCTCATCCCATAAATGAGCTGCGGGCTTCCTCACATTATATATGAGCTGCAGTGGTCCTCACCCTAGATACGAGCTGCAGTGGTCCTCACCCGATATATGAGCTGCGGTTGTCTTCACCCTATATATGAGCTGCGGTGGTCCTCACCCCATATATGAGCTGCGGGCTTCCTCACCTCATATACGACCTGCGGTGGTCCTCACCCTAGATACGAGCTGCAGTGGTCCTCACCCGATATACGAGCTGCGGTTGTCTTCACCCCATATATGAGCTGCGGTGGTCCTCACCCCATATATGAGCTGCGGTGGTCCTCACCTCATATACGACCTGCGGTGGTCCTCACCCCATATATGAGCTGCGATGGTCCTCACCCATATATGAGCTGCAGTGGTCCTCACACGATATACGAGCTGCGGTTGTCTTCACCCCATATATGAGCTGCGGTGGTCCTCACCTCATATACGACCTGCGGTGGTCTTCACCCCATATATGAGCTGCGGTGGTCCTCACCTCATATACGACCTGCGGTGGTCCTCACCCCATATATGAGCTGCGGTGGTCCTCACCTCATATACGACCTGCAGTGGTCCTCACCTCATATACGACCTGCGGTGGTCCTCACCCCATATATGAGCTGCGGTGGTCCTCACCCCATATATGAGCTGCGGTGGTCCTCACCTCATATATGACCTGCGGTGGTCCTCACCCCATATATGAGCTGCGGTGGTCCTCACCCCATATATGAGCTGCGGTGGTCCTCACCCCATATATGAGCTGCGGTGGTCCTCATCCCATATACGACCTGCGGTGGTCCTCACCCAATATATATATGCTGTGTTGTTCCTACCCTTCTATATAAGCTGTGAGCGTCCTCACCCTATAAGTTGTGGAGGTCTTCACTCTATATACCAGCTCTAGTGGTCCTCACCATATATAGAGTTGAATCCAGAAGTTTCCATCCGCTATATATAAAGACACATCTGCATGTTGTTCTCAATATCTGACGTGAAATCAGAATAAACCTTTCCCTTTTTCGGTCAATTAGGATTACCATAAGTATTAATATTTTCCAAATGCCAGAATAATGAGAGACAGAGAATGTTTTATGGCATTTTTATTACTGCAAAGTCAAAAGTTTCCATACACTAAGATTACTATGGCTTTAAACAATTCTGGACTGTCCATATGATGATGTCATGTGTTTGGAAGCTTCTGAGCGTTTTTTTGGGCAACATCTGAGTTAATTAGACACACACCTGTGGATTTATTCTAATGCACACCTGAAACACGCTGCTTCTTTGTGTAGCATCATTGGAAAATCTAAAGAAATCAGCCAAGATAGCAGGAAGAGAATTGTGGACTTGAACAAATCTGGCTCATCCTTGGGAAGATGATGGCGGACGCTGGTAAGATTTTGTCAATAACCACAGTGAAATACTGTATCAACATGGGCTAAAAGGCCACTCTGCCAGGAAGAAGCCATTACTCCAAAAGAAACATAAAAAAGACAGATTAATGTTTGCAGATGCACACAGGAACAAAGACCTTAATTTTTGGAGACACGTCCTGCGATCTGATGAAACTGAACTTTTTGGGCATAATGACCATCATTATGTTTGGAGGAAAAGTGAGTAGCTTAGAAGCCTAAGAACACCATCCCACCTGTCAGACACAGTGGAGGCAGCATCATGTTGTGGGGTTGTTTTGCTGCAGGAGGGACTGGTGCACTTCACAATATAGATGGAATCATAAGAAAAGAAGATTATGTGGCAATACTGAAGCAACATCTCAAGACATCAGCCAGGATGTTAAAGCTTGGGCGGAAATGGATCTTCCAAATGGACAATGACTCGAAGCATACTGCCAAAATAGTAAAGCGGTTTAAGGATAACAAAGTCAATGTTTAGGAGCGGCCATCACAAAGCCCTGATCTCAATCCTATTGAATATGTATGGGTAAAGCTGAAAAGGCCGGTGTGAGCAAGGCAACCTACAAACTTGGATCAGTTACACCAGTTTTGTCAAGATGAATGGGCCCAAATTCTGACCAAGAAGCATGTGGAAGGAGATCCCAAACGTCTAACCCAAGTCATTCAGTTTAAGGGCTATGGTACCAAATACTAATGAAATGGATGGAAACTTCTGACTTTGCAGTAAGTAATAAAAATGCCGTAAAACATTCTCTCTCGCTCATTATTATTAATAATTATATTGAGAGAAACCTGCAGATGTGTCTTTAGATATAGGGGATGGAAACGTCGGGTTTCACCTGTATATATGAACTGTAGTGGACCTCACTATATACACACACATATATACATACATACATATACACACAGGTGCTTCTCTCAAAATTAGAATATCATCCAAAAGTGAATGTATTTCAGTTCTTCAATACAAAAAGTGACTCTCCTCTATTCTATAGAGTCATTACACACAGAGTGATCTATGTCACGGGTTTATTTCTGGTAATGTTGGTGATTATGGCTTACAGCCAATGAAAACCCAAAAGTCATTATCTCAGGAAATTAGAATAATTAACAATAAACACCTGTACAGGCTCCTAAGTGGTTATAAAGGTCCTTAGTCTGTTTCAGTAGCTCCACAATCATGGGGAAGACTGCTGACCTGACAGATGTCCAGAAGGCAGTCACTGACACACTCCACAAGGAGGGGAAGCCACAAAAGGTCATTGCTAAAGAAGCCGGCTGGTCACAGAGTGCTGTATCCAAGAATATTAATGGAAAGTGGAGTGGAAGGAAAAAGTGTGGTAGAAAAAGGTGCACAAGCAACCGGGATAACCGCAGCCTGGAAAGGATTGTTAAGAAAAGGCCATTCAGTAATATGGGGGAGATTCACAAGGAGAGGACTGCTGCTGGAGTCATTGCTTCACACCACACACAGACGTATCCAGGACATGGGCTACAAGTGTCACATTCCTTGTGTCGGCCACTCATGACCAATAGACAACGCCAGAAGCATCTTACCTGGGCCAAGGAGAAGAAGATCCGGACTGTGGTCAGTGGTCCCAGATGTTGTTTTCAGATGAAAGTAAATTTTGCATTTCATATGGAAATCAAGGTCCCAGAGTCTTGAGGAAGAGTGGAGAGGCCACAATCCAAGCTGCTGAAGGGCTAGTGTGAAGTCTCCACCATCAGTGATGGTTTGGGGAGCCATGTCATCTGCTGGTGTAGGTCCACTGTGTTTTATCAAGACCTAAGTCAGTGCAGACGTCTACCAAGACATGTTAGAGCACTTCATGCTTCCCTCTGCCGACAAGCTTTATGGAGATGGAAATGTCATTCTCCAGCAGGACTTGGCCCCTGTCCACACTGCCAAAAGTACCAATACCTGGTGTACACACAACAGTATCACTGGGCTTGATTGGCAGCAAACTCTCCTGACCTTAACCCCATAGAGAATCTCTGGAGTATTGTCAAGAGGAAGATGAGAGACACCAGACCCAACAATGCAGACGAGCTGAAGGCTGCTATCAAAGCGACCTGGGCTTCCATAACCCCTCAGCAGTGCCACAGGCTGATCACCTCCATCCCACGCCGCAGTGATGCAGTAATTGATGCAGTAGAAGCCCAACCTAGTATTGAGTGCATTTACTGATCATACATTTCTGTAGGACAACATTTCAGATTTTACAATCATTTTTCAGGCTGGATTTATAAAGTATTCTAATTTCCTGAGATAATGACTTTTGGGTTTTCATTGGCTGTAAGCCATAATCATCAAGGTAAAATATTTCACTGACTCTTTTTAAACAATATTTTACCTCACAAAATGAATCCTCTGCGATATCATGCTGTAATGTCAGTATTGTCTTTTGCTTCCTCCCCTGCCCAGGAGCTGTGGTATGCTCTATACACGGTCAGACACAGTGGTGAGAGAGACAGAGCACAGGGGGGAGACAGCTCAAACGGGACTGCACATGAGGGGAGAACACAGCACAGGAAGGAGAGAGACAGCAGACAAGGGGGATAACACATGGGGTAGACAGGTCAAAGAAGAGAGCGCAGACGGGAGAAGTCAGCGCATGGGGAAAGAGAAAGTGGATAGGTGGGTGAGAACATGGGGGGAGAGATTCTCAACCCTGCAAAGCCTGCCCCCATCGTGACATTACCGCCCTCCCGTTGCAATAGCATCGGGCCTCTATCTAGTATAATATATGAGATTCACTTTTTATATTCAAGAACTGAAATAAATTCACTTTTGTATGATATTCTAAATTTGAGAGAGGCTCCCGTATGAGCTGCGGTGGTCCTCAATATATATATATATATATATATATATATATATATATATATATGAGTCGTGGTGGTCCTCACCCTATGCAATAAACTGGGGTGATCCTCGCCCTAGATACAAGCTGTGGGGCTCCTCACCTTTTGTATGGCCTCCAGCTGCACACGCTCCATGTTTAGGTCGCCCTTCAGCTCGTTGGCTTGCATCTTCTTCACTGGCTCCCGGCTTGTCAGATTGTGGAAGTTGGTCTGTATCAAGGAGAAGGCGGTTACCTATAGCAGTGGGTTCGGGGCTGAACCCCTACACTATATGTGCAGACCTGGTCCTATTCACACTGCTGAGGGTTACTTACCTGCCTGACAGCATTGTGTCGCTATATAGATGGTGGAGGAGGACAATGATATGGGCTGTTATCAGGGGGCGACCTCTGACCCTCAGCTCCAGTGACGGGAAATCTTAATGCTCAGCACAAGACATTGTGGAGAATTGTAGCTTCAGCTTTGTGGGAACAGTTTGGGGAAGACCCTTCTCTGCCCCCATGATTGTGCCCAGTGCACGAAGTCCATACAGACATGGAGGGGGAACATGAGCGGCTACACAGAGCCCAAACCCCAGCCTCATCCAACATCACGGAGACTTTGAGACCGGCCTTCCCCTAATATCAGGGTCTGCAAGAAATGCTCTTCTGGTTGAAGGGTCAAAGATTCCCACAGACACCTCTAAAATCTTGAAGAAATCCAAGAAGAGCGTGAATGGTTATATCTGCGGCTCCATGTTAATGTCCATGGAGGACACCAGAGACCCTGGAGGTGGATGTGGGGGACACACACTATAGCAGGCTCACACTGTTGAAAATTCCAATTAAAGACATAAATCTTTGGATGACGGGAACAGTGAGAGAATGATGCTGATAACTGGAGCGCTCACACGTTTCGAACCTGTCGGTACTTCTGTGTTTACGATAGTTTCAGTCCAGCATTTCTGCAGTCCAGCCATCAGGGCTGCCACTCCAACATTTCCCCCGTCCGAGAACCTATCTCTGACTACCAGCTGCTGAACGTTTCTTCCTGTTTTCCCCATGTTTCGTACACGACGATGGAGGGGGGGTTTAGGAATACCTTCTCTTTGTAGGGTGAGGATCACAAAGTATTCCACCCAGCAGGGCGAGGCTCGGGAACTCCTCTGCTTGGCAGGGCGAGGGGCGAGAACTCCTCTGCCCGGCAGGGCGAGGGTCGAGTACTCCTCTGCCCGGCAGGGCGAGGGTCGAGAACTCCTCTGCCCGGCAGGGCGAGGCTCGGGAACTCCTCTGCCCGGCAGGGCGAGGCTCGGGAACTCCTCTGCCCGGCAGGGCGAGGCTCGGGAACTCCAGAGAGAGATGTAGATGGATTATCCATAGGCCAAACACCGTGCAGGGGTCACAGCTGAAGAACATGGAAACCCCCCCCCACCAGAAACCCAGGACAGTCTAATGAGGGAACCTACCAGATCCGTGTCCTGAAACATCAGACTGAAGCGACCGCTCGCTGCTCGGAACGACTTTGGCTTGAAATGTTCCCAGTGATAACTCTCAGCCAGGGGCCCCTTCAGCGCTTTGTCACCAGGATCAGGGCCCTCTGCAGACAGGGACGCACAAGACAGGAAGTCCACCTTATAGACCGGCTGCGAAGAGGAGAGCAAGTAAAATCCTGGAGAGGCGCCTACAAATACAGAGTAATGGTCTCTACCCGCTCATAGGACGCATGCGGGCACAGTTCACAGGAAGGACGCATGGTTCACGGACTCATGCAGGCACACGGGCCCGGCTAACAAACACAAACATAGCTCTATCCATACTCACAAATCTGCGCTCTGATGGTCGCTTCGTGTTAACAGACAGCACGTTTAGATTGGGGAACATGACGACCACGACCTCTCCGGTAGTGTCACCACATGTGACGGAGCTGAGCCAATCTGAGCCCGAGACGCTCTGCAGGGAGAAGAGTGTGAGCAGAAGCAAGAGGCACAACGATAGTCTGCACCGGAGGGCCGACCTCCATAAGAGGAGGCCAAAGACCTCCCACACTCCATCCGCTGGGAACTGCTCTCCACAACATGGCAAATAACGCACCAGACCATCCTTCCTCCATCACACCCAAAGATACATGCAAAGCCCCATTCAGCGAGGGGCCCCTATATCACCTGTAATGCTCCATTCAGCGAGGGGTCCCTATATCACCTGTAACGCTCCATTCAGCGAGGGGCCCCTATATCACCTGTAACGCTCCATTCAGCGAGGGGCCCCTATATCACCTGTAACGCTCCATTCAGCGAGGGGCCCTTATATCACTTGTAATGCTCCATTCAGCGAGGGACCCCTATATCACCTGTAACGCTCCATTCAGCGAGGGGCCCCTATATCACCTGTAACGCTCCATTCAGCGAGGGGCCCCTATATCACCTGTAACG
Organism: Dendrobates tinctorius; assembly: GCF_039654945.1. Classification (NCBI taxonomy): domain Eukaryota; kingdom Metazoa; phylum Chordata; class Amphibia; order Anura; family Dendrobatidae; genus Dendrobates; species Dendrobates tinctorius. Next base: position 5,735,615 of record NW_027361918.1, on the reverse strand, counting down.
CTCCATTAAGCGAGGGGCCCCTATATCACCTGTAATGCTCCATTCAGCGAGGGGCCCCTATATCACCTGTAATGCTCCATTCAGCGAGGGGCCCCTATATCACCTGTAATGCTCCATTCAGCGAGGGGCCCCTATATCACCTGTAATGCTCCATTCAGCGAGGGGCCCCTATATCACCTGTAACGCTCCATTCAGCGAGGGGCCCCTATATCACCTGTAACGCTCCATTCAGCGAGGGGCCCCTATATCACCTGTAACGCTCCATTCAGCGAGGGGCCCCTATATCACCTGTAACGCTCCATTCAGCGAGGGGCCCTTATATCACCTGTAATGCTCCATTCAGCGAGGGGCCCCTATATCACCTGTAACGCTCCATTCAGCGAGGGGCCCCTATATCACCTGTAACGCTCCATTCAGCGAGGGGCCCCTATATCACCTGTAACGCTCCATTCAGCGAGGGGCCCCTATATCACCTGTAACGCTCCATTCAGCGAGGGGCCCTTATATCACCTGTAATGCTCCATTCAGCGAGGGACCCCTATATCACCTGTAACGCTCCATTCAGCGAGGGGCCCCTATATCACCTGTAACGCTCCATTCAGCGAGGGGCCCCTATATCACCTGTAACGCTCCATTCAGCGAGGGGCCCCTATATCACCTGTAATGCTCCATTCAGCGAGGGGCCCCTATATCACCTGTAATGCTCCATTCAGCGAGGGGCCCCTATATCACCTGTAATGCTCCATTCAGCGAGGGGCCCCTATATCACCTGTAACGCTCCATTCAGCGAGGGGCCCCTATATCACCTGTAACGCTCCATTCAGCGAGGGGCCCCTATATCACCTGTAATGCTCCATTCAGCGAGGGGCCCCTATATCACCTGTAATGCTCCATTCAGCGAGGGGCCCCTATATCACCTGTAATGCTCCATTCAGCGAGGGGCCCCTATATCACCTGTAATGCTCCATTCAGCGAGGGGCCCCTATATCACCTGTAATGCTCCATTCAGCGAGGGGCCCCATATCACCTGTAATGCTCCATTCAGCGAGGGGCCCCCATATCACCTGTAATGCTCCATTCAGCGAGGGGCCCCTATATCACCTGTAATGCTCCATTCAGCGAGGGGCCCCATATCACCTGTAATGCTCCATTCAGCGAGGGGCCCCTATATCACCTGTAACGCTCCATTCAGCGAGGGGCCCCTATATCACCTGTAATGCTACATTCAGCGAGGGGCCCCATATCACCTGTAATGCTCCATTCAGCGAGGGGCCCCTATAACACCTGTAATGCTCCATTCAGCGAGGGGCCCCATATCACCTGTAATGCTCCATTCAGCGAGGGGCCCCTATATCACCTGTAATGCTCCATTCAGCGAGGGGCCCCTATATCACATGTAATGCCCCATTCAGCGAGGGGCCCCTATATCACATATAATGCCCCATTCAGCGTGGGTCCCCTATATCAACTGTAATGCTCCATTCAGCGAGGGGCCCCTATATCACCTGTAACGCTCCATTCAGCGAGGGGCCCCTATATCACATATAATGCTCCATTCAGCGAGGGGCCCCTATATCACCTGTAATGCTCCATTCAGCGAGTGGCCCTTATATCACTTGCAATGCTCCATTCAGCGAGGGGACCCTATATCACCTGTAATGCTCCATTCAGCGAGGGGCCCCTATATCACCTGTAACGCTCCATTCAGCGAGGGGCCCTTATATCACCTGTAACGCTCCATTCAGCGAGGGGCCCCTATATCACCTGTAACGCTCCATTCAGCGAGGGGCCCCTATATCACCTGTAACGCTCCATTCAGCGAGGGGCCCTTATATCACCTGTAACGCCCCATTCAGCGAGGGGCCCCTATATCACCTGTAACGCTCCATTCAGCGAGGGGCCCTTATATCACCTGTAACGCTCCATTCAGCGAGGGGCCCTTATATCACCTGTAATGCTCCATTCAGCGAGGGGCCCCTATATCACCTGTAACGCTCCATTCAGCGAGGGGCCCTTATATCACCTGTAACGCCCCATTCAGCGAGGGGCCCCTATATCACCTGTAACGCTCCATTCAGCGAGGGGCCCTTATATCACCTGTAACGCTCCATTCAGCGAGGGGCCCCTATATCACCTGTAATGCCCCATTCAGCGAGGGGCCCCTATATCACCTGTAATGCTCCATTCAGCGAGGGGCCCCTTTATCACCTGTAATGCTCCATTCAGCGAGGGGCCCCTATATCACATGTAATGCTCCATTCATCGAGGGGCCACTATATCACCTGTAATGCTCCATTCAGCGAGGGGCCCCTATATCACCTGTAATGCTCCATTCATCGAGGGGCCCCTATATCACCTGTAATGCTCCATTCAGCGAGGGGCCCCTATATCACATGTAATGCCCCATTCAGCGAGGGGCCCCTATATCACATGTAATGCTCCATTCAGCGAGGGGCCCCTATATCACATGTAATGCCCCATTCAGCGAGGGGCCCCTATATCACATGTAATGCTCCATTCAGCGAGGGGCCCCTATATCACCTGTAATGCTCCATTCAGCGAGGGGCCCCTATATCACCTGTAATGCTCCATTCAGCGAGGGGCCCCATATCACCTGTAATGCTCCATTCAGCGAGGGGCCCCTATATCACCTGTAATGCTCCATTCAGCGAGGGGCCCCTATATCACCTGTAACGCTCCACTCAGCGAGGGGCCCCTATATCACCTGTAACGCTCCATTCAGCGAGGGGCCCCTATATCACCTGTAACGCTCCATTCAGCGAGGGGCCCCTATATCACCTGTAATGCTCCATTCAGCGAGGGGCCCCTATATCACCTGTAATGCTCCATTCAGCGAGGGGCCCCTATATCACATGTAATGCCCCATTCAGCGAGGGGCCCCTATATCACATGTAATGCTCCATTCAGCGAGGGGCCCCTATATCACATGTAATGCCCCATTCAGCGAGGGGCCCCTATATCACATGTAATGCTCCATTCAGCGAGGGGCCCCTATATCACCTGTAATGCTCCATTCAGCGAGGGGCCCCTATATCACCTGTAATGCTCCATTCAGCGAGGGGCCCCTATATCACCTGTAACGCTCCATTCAGCGAGGGGCCCCTATATCACCTGTAATGCTCCATTCAGCGAGGGGCCCCTATATCACCTGTAATGCTCCATTCAGCGAGGGGCCCCTATATCACCTGTAATGCTCCATTCAGCGAGGGGCCCCATATCACCTGTAATGCTCCATTCAGCGAGGGGCCCCTATAACACCTGTAATGCTCCATTCAGCGAGGGGCCCCTATATCACCTGTAATGCTCCATTCAGCGAGGGGCCCCTATATCACCTGTAATGCTCCATTCAGCGAGGGGCCCCTATATCACCTGTAATGCTCCATTCAGCGAGGGGCCCCTATATCACCTGTAATGCTCCATTCAGCGAGGGGCCCCATATCACCTGTAATGCTCCATTCAGCGAGGGGCCCCTATAACACCTGTAATGCTCCATTCAGCGAGGGGCCCCTATAACACCTGTAATGCTCCATTCAGCGAGGGGCCCCTATATCACATGTAATGCTCCATTCAGCGAATGGCCTCATATCACCTGTAATGCTCCATTCAGCGAGGGGCCCCTATATCACATGCAACGCCCCAATCAGCGAGGGGCCCCTATATCACATGCAACGCCCCAATCAGCGAGGGCCTCTGTAGATCCCTGGGTGACACACATGGACGCCCCTTACCCACACCGTCCCTTTGCGTGGCATAGCAAAGTACGGCTTGTAGCCCAGGAAGCCGGAGTCCACGTAGTGGATGCCGCACAGGCAGTGTCTGTGGACGACAGAGAAGATGTGAGGCTGTGCTGTGCTGGACATGGTAGCTGTGTGCACGGGACACTCACGAGGCGTAGCAGTTGTCCTGCGCCACCACCACCCCGCAGTATGGCAGCAGCCACGCCAGCTCTGTGCCCTGGAAACGCCGGATATTGTTCACTGGCGCCTGCAGACGGCGAAGATCCCAAAACTTCAGACGCCGATCGCTTCCACACGTCACAAAGAAGTTACTAAGAACAGAAAAGTAGCACGTGATTACACCACAGGAGCGTAATAAGAGGGGCACGTAGACTACAGGAGCGTAATAATAGGGGAGAGTAGACTACAGGAGCGTAATAAGAGGGGTGATTACACCACAGGAGCGTAATAAGAGGGGAGCGTAGACTACAGGAGCATAATAATAGGGGAGAGTAGACTACAGGAGCGTAATAAGAGGGGTGATTACACTACAGGAGCGTAATAAGAGGGGAGCGTAGACTACAGGAGCATAATAATAAGGGAGAGTAGACTACATGAGCATAATAAGAGGGGTGATTACACTACAGAAGCGTAATAAGAGAGGAGAGTAGACTACAGGAGTGTAAGGCTATGTGCACACGCTGCAGATTCACCTGCGGGTTTTTTCCCGCGGAACCGCAGGTAAAGTGACCTGCGGATTTGCTGCGGTTTGGCCTGCGGTTTGGTCTGCGGTTTTGCCCTGCGGTTTCACACCTCTACTATGTTAAAGGTGTGAAACCGCAGCAGAATCCGCAGAAACAATTGACATGCTGCGGTTTGTAAACCGCAGCAAAACCGCACGGAAAAAACCGCAGCGTGAGCACTGCGGTTTTGAAAACCCATAGGGTTACATAGTACTGTACCATGTCTGCGGAACTGCTGCAGTTCCACAGGGCCAAAACCGCAGCGAAACCGCAGCGTGTGCACATAGCCTAATAAGACGGGTGATTACACTATAGGAGCGTAATGAGAGGACAGTAGACTACAGGAGAGTAATAAGAGGGGTGATTACACTACAGGAGCATAATAAGAGGGGGTTATTACACTACAAAAGCGTTATATAAGAGGGTTATTACACTACCGGAGCATTATAAAAGGGGGTTATTAAGCTACAGGAGTGTAATAAAGGGAGGTTATTACTGATAATGAAAATAATCACTGCAGCTATTAAAAGCCAAAATCTGCCATTATGTCATCGGAGTTAGAGATTCCCCAGCATTCTGGAGGGACCACCAGACACAGGACGCACCCAATCGGTTGCCAAAGAAAAAAAAGGAGGAGAACATGACTCTGGTGCATACAATAAATCAGTTACTGAGAACCAGTGGTAGGCCCATGAACTGAGGGCCATAATGAACTAAATTCCTTCTTAATAAAGCCCAAATGATTTTGTGCAGCACCAAAAAAAGCGTGAGCACCTGCCACAGCCCCAACCGGACAAAGCAGACAAACACCTGCCACAGCCCCAACCGGACAGAGCAGACAAACACCTGCCACAGCCCCAACCGGACAGAGCAGACAAACACCTGCCACAGCCCCAACCGGACAGAGCAGACAAACACCTGCCACAGCCCCAACCGGACAGAGCAGACGGAAACACCTGCCACAGCCCCAACCGGACAGAGCAGACAAACACCTGCCACAGCCCCAACGGGACAGAGCAGACAAACACCTGCCACAGCCCCAACCGGACAGAGCAGACAAACACCTGCCACAGCCCCAACCGGACAGAGCAGACAAACACCTGACAAAGCCCCAACCGGACAGAGCAGACTGAAACACCTGACACAGCCCCAACCGGACAGAGCAGACAAACACCTGCCACAGCCCCAACCGGACAGAGCAGACGGAAACACCTGCCACAGCCCCAACCGGACAGAGCAGACAAACACCTGCCACAGCCCCAACCGGACAGAGCAGACAAACACCTGCCACAGCCCCAACCGGACAGAGCAGACAAACACCTGCCACAGCCCCAACCGGACAGAGCAGACAAACACCTGCCACAGCCCCAACCGGACAGAGCAGACAAACACCTGCCACAGCCCCAACCGGACAGAGCAGACGGAAACACCTGCCACAGCCCCAACCGGACAGAGCAGACAAACACCTGCCACAGCCCCAACCGGACAGAGCAGACAAACACCTGCCACAGCCCCAACCGGACAGAGCAGACAAACACCTGCCACAGCCCCAACCGGACAGAGCAGACAAACACCTGACACAGCCCCAACCGGACAGAGCAGACAAACACCTGCCACAGCCCCAACCGGACAGAGCAGACAAACACCTGCCACAGCCCCAACCGGACAGAGCAGACTGAAACAACTGACAAAGCCCCAACCGGACAGAGCAGACGGAAACACCTGCCACAGCCCCAACCGGACAGAGCAGACTGAAACACCTGCCACAGCCCCAACCGGACAGAGCAGACTGAAACACCTGCCACAGCTCCAACCGGACAGAGCAGACTGAAACACCTGACAAAGCCCCAACCGGACAGAGCAGACGGAAACACCTGCCACAGCCCCAACCGGACAGAGCAGACTGAAACACCTGCCACAGCCCCAACCGGACAGAGCAGACTGAAACACCTGCCACAGCCCCAACCGGACAGAGCAGACGGAAACACCTGCCACAGCCCCAACCGGACAGAGCAGACTGAAACACCTGCCACAGCTCCAACCGGACAGAGCAGACTGTAACACCTGCCACAGCCCCAACCGGACAGAACAGACTGAAACACCTGCCACAGCTCCAACCGGACAGAGCAGACTGAAACACCTGCCACAGCCCCAACCGGACAGAGCAGACTGAAACACCTGCCACAGCTCCAACCGGACAGAGCAGACTGAAACACCTGACAAAGCCCCAACCGGACAGAGCAGACGGAAACACCTGCCACAGCCCCAACCGGACAGAGCAGACTGAAACACCTGCCACAGCCCCAACCGGACAGAGCAGACTGAAACACCTGCCACAGCCCCAACCGGACAGAGCAGACGGAAACACCTGCCACAGCCCCAACCGGACAGAGCAGACTGAAACACCTGCCACAGCTCCAACCGGACAGAGCAGACTGAAACACCTGCCACAGCCCCAACCGGACAGAACAGACTGAAACACCTGCCACAGCTCCAACCGGACAGAGCAGACTGAAACACCTGCCACAGCCCCAACCGGACAGAGCAGACTGAAACACCTGCCACAGCCCCAACCGGACAGAGCAGACTGAAACACCTGCCACAGCCCCAACCGGACAGAACAGACTGAAACACCTGCCACAGCTCCAACCGGACAGAGCAGACTGAAACACCTGCCACAGCCCCAACCGGACAGAGCAGACTGAAACACCTGCCACAGCCCCAACCGGACAGAGCAGACTGAAACACCTGCCACAGCCCCAACCGGACAGAGCAGACAAACACCTGCCACAGTCCCAACCGGACAGAGCAGACTGAAACACCTGCCACAGCCCCAACCGGACAGAGCAGACTGAAACACCTGCCACAGCCCCAACCGGACAGAACAGACTGAACCACCTGCCACAGCCCCAACCGGACAGAGCAGACAAACACCTGACACAGCCCCAACCGGACAGAGCAGACTGAAACACCTGCCACAGCCCCAACCGAACAGAGCAGACAAACACCTGCCACAGCCCCAACCGGACAGAGCAGACAAACACCTGCCACAGCCCCAACCGGACAGAGCAGACAAACACCTGCCACAGCCCCAACCGGACAGAGCAGACTGAAACACCTGACACAGCCCCAACCGGACAGAGCAGACAAACACCTGCCACAGCCCAACCGGACAGAGCAGACAAACACCTGCCACAGCCCCAACCGGACAGAGCAGACAAACACCTGACACAGCCCCAACCGGACAGAGCAGACTGTAACACCTGCCACAGCCCCAACCGGACAGAGCAGACTGAAACAACTGACAAAGCCCCAACCGGACAGAGCAGACGGAAACACCTGCCACAGCCCCAACCGGACAGAGCAGACTGAAACACCTGCCACAGCCCCAACCGGACAGAGCAGACTGAAACACCTGCCACAGCTCCAACCGGACAGAGCAGACTGAAACACCTGACAAAGCCCCAACCGGACAGAGCAGACGGAAACACCTGCCACAGCCCCAACCGGACAGAGCAGACTGAAACACCTGCCACAGCCCCAACCGGACAGAGCAGACTGAAACACCTGCCACAGCCCCAACCGGACAGAGCAGACGGAAACACCTGCCACAGCCCCAACCGGACAGAGCAGTCTGAAACACCTGCAACAGCTCCAACCGGACAGAGCAGACTGAAACACCTGCCACAGCCCCAACCGGACAGAACAGACTGAAACACCTGACACAGCCCCAACCGGACAGAACAGACTGAAACACCTGCCACAGCCCCAACCGGACAGAGCAGACTGAAACACCTGTCACAGCCCCAACCGGACAGAACAGACTGAAACACCTGACACAGCCCCAACCGGACAGAGCAGACGGAAACACCTGCCACAGCCCCAACCGGACAGAGCAGACGGAAACACCTGCCACAGCCCCAACCGGACAGAGCAGACTGAAACACCTGCCACAGCCCCAACCGGACAGAGCAGACTGAAACACCTGACACAGCCCCAACCGGACAGAGCAGACGGAAACACCTGCCACAGCCCCAACCGGACAGAGCAGACTGAAACACCTGTCACAGCCCCAACCGGACAGAGCAGACTGAAACACCTGACACAGCCCCAACCGGGCAGATTGGACCGTAGCACCTGCCACTGCCCCAACTGGGCAAAGCGGACTGTAACAACTGCCACAGCAAGAACTGGATGGAGTGGGCCGTAGCGCCTGCCGCAGCCCCAATTGGGCAGAACGGACCATAGCACCCACCACAGCCCCAACTGGGAAGAGCGGAAAAGACGTCCTCTCACAGGCAGGCACAAGACGTCCTCTCGTCCTCTCACAGGCAGACACGAGACGTCCTCTCACGGGCAGACACGAGACGTCCTCTCACGGGCAGGCCCGAGACGTCCTCTCACGGGCAGGCCCGAGACGTCCTCTCACGGGCAGGCCCGAGACGTCCTCTCACGGGCAGGCCCGAGACGTCCTCTCACGGGCAGGCCCGAGACGTCCTCTCACGGGCAGGCCCGAGACGTCCTCTCACGGGCAGGCCCGAGACGTCCTCTCACGGGCAGGCCCGAGACGTCCTCTCACGGGCAGGCCCGAGACGTCCTCTCACGGGCAGGCCCGAGACGTCCTCTCACGGGCAGGCCCGAGACGTCCTCTCACGGGCAGGCCCGAGACGTCCTCTCACGGGCAGGCCCGAGACGTCCTCTCACGGGCAGGCCCGAGACGTCCTCTCACGGGCAGGCCCGAGACGTCCTCTCACGGGCAGGCCCGAGACGTCCTCTCACGGGCAGGCCCGAGACGTCCTCTCACGGGCAGGCCCGAGACGTCCTCTCACGGGCAGGCCCGAGACGTCCTCTCACGGGCAGGCCCGAGACGTCCTCTCACGGGCAGGCCCGAGACGTCCTCTCACGGGCAGGCCCGAGACGTCCTCTCACGGGCAGGCCCGAGACGTCCTCTCACGGGCAGGCCCGAGACGTCCTCTCACGGGCAGGCCCGAGACGTCCTCTCACGGGCAGGCCCGAGACGTCCTCTCACGGGCAGGCCCGAGACGTCCTCTCACGGGCAGGCCCGAGACGTCCTCTCACGGGCAGGCCCGAGACGTCCTCTCACGGGCAGGCCCGAGACGTCCTCTCACGGGCAGGCCCGAGACGTCCTCTCACGGGCAGGCCCGAGACGTCCTCTCACGGGCAGGCCCGAGACGTCCTCTCACGGGCAGGCCCGAGACGTCCTCTCACGGGCAGACACGAGACGTCCTCTCACGGGCAGACACGAAACGTCCTCTCACGGGCAGACACGAAACGTCCTCTCACGGGCAGACACGAGACGTCCTCTCACGGGCAGGCACGAGACGTCCTCTCACGGGCAGGCACGAGTCGTCCTCTCACAGGCAGGCACGAGACGTCCTCTCACAGGAAGGCACGAGACGTCCTCTCACAGGCAGACACGAAACGTCCTCTCACAGGCAGACACGAAACGTCCTCTCACAGGCAGACACGAAACGTCCTCTCACAGGCAGACACGAAACGTCCTCTCACAGGCAGACACGAAACGTCCTCTCACAGGCAGACACGAGACGTCCTCTCACAGGCAGGCACGAGACGTCCTCTCACAGGCAGGCACGAGTCATCCTCTCACAGGCAGGCACGAGACGTCCTCTCACAAGCAAGCACGAGACGTCCTCACAGACACTCGACGTCTGGAGTCTCCTGCACCGGGACCATCCTTCACAGGGACCATCCTTCACAACTAATAATTGTGTCCTTATCACTGAGGTTCTTTGTTCTGGGTAGCTGCAGGAACTCCATCGCTGTGAGCACAATTTGTCTTTGAACGCTGCCACGCTCTTATGTACACGGGGGGTCTCATGGGGGGGTCGTGGGCCCTGGGCAAAAGAGTCCCAGTGGAGTCCGCCATACAGTATTATGGATAATGAACCCCATATTATTGCTCCATACAGTATTATGGGCACCACATAGTCCTCCATACAGTATTATGGACATAGTGCTCCATACAGACTAATGAGCACCATATATTGCTCTATACAGTATAATGAGCCCAATATATTGCTCCATACGGAATAATGAGCCCCATATATTGTTCCATACAGTATAATGAGCCCCATGTATTGCGCCATACAGAATAATGAGCCCCATATATTGCTCCTTACAGAATGAGCCCCATATAATGCTCCATACAGTATAATGAGCACCATATATTGCTCCATACAGAATAATGAGCCCGATATGTTGCTCAATACAGTATAATGGGCACCACATAGTTCTCCATACAGTATAATGGGCATCACAGTCCTCCCTGCAGTATATGGGCACCACAGTGCTCCACACAGAGTAATGAGCTCCATATATTGCTCCATATAGTATAATGGGCCCCATATATTGCTCCATACAATATTATGGGAACCACATAGTGCTCCATACACTATGAGCCCCATATATTGCTCCATACAGAATAATGAGCCCCATATATTTCTCCATACATAATAATGAGCCCCATATATTGCTCCATACAGAATAATGAGCCCCATATATTGCTCCATACACTATGAGCCCCATATATTGTTACACACAGAATAAAGAGCCCTATATATTGCTCCATACAGAATAATGAGCCCTATATATTGCTCCATACAGAATAATGAGCCCTATATAATGCTCCATACAGAATAAGCCCAATATATTGCTCCATACAGTATTATGGGCACCACATAGTGCTCCATACAGAATAATGAGCCTCATATATTGCTCCATACATAATGGGCCCCATATATTGTTCCATACATAATGGGCCCCTTATAATGTTTCATACAGTATATGATGGGCCCCATATATTGCTCCATACAGTATAATGAGCCCAATATATTGCTTCACACAGTATTATGGGAACCACATAGTGCTCCATACAGAATAATGAGCCCCATATAATGCTCCATACAGTATAATGAGCTCAATATATTGCTCCATACATAAAAGGCCCCACATAATATTCCATACAGTATATGAAGGGTCCCATATATTGCTCCAAACAGAACAGAGTGGGCCCATATATAATGGGCCCTATATGATGCTTTAGTATATGATGGGCTCCATATATGATGTTCCAGTGTATGATGGGCCCCATATAATGCTCCATACATGATGGGCCCCATATACAGTTGTGCTCAAATTTTACACAGCCCGGCAGAATTTTTGCTTTCTTGGCCTTTTGTCAGAGAATATGAATTATAACACCAAACCTTTTTCTCCACTCATGGTTAGTGGTTGGGTGAAGCCATTTGTCAAACTACTGTGTTTTCGCTTTTTAAATCATACTGACAAGCCAAAACATCCAAATGACCCTGATCAAAAGTTTACATACCCCATTTCTTAATACTGTGTATTGCCCCCTCTAACATCAATGACAGCGTGAAGTCTTTTGTGGTAGTTGTAGATGAGGTTCTTTATTTCCTCAGATGGTAAAGCTTCCCACTCTTCTTGGTAAAAAGCCTGTAAATTCCTGGGCTATCTAGCATGAACTGCGTGCTTGAGATCTCCTCAGAGTGGCTCAATGATATTGAGGTCAGGAGACTGAGATGGCCACTCCAGAACCCTCACTTTGTTCTGCTGTAGCCAATGACAGGTCGACTTGGCCTTGTGTTTTGGATCGTTGTCATTTTGGAACGTCCAAGTACGTCCCATGCGCAGCTTCCAGGCTGAAGATTGCAAATTAGCCTCCAGTATTTACTGATAACGTGCTGCATTCATCTTTCCTTCAACTCTGACCAGGTTTCCTGCACCTTTGCAGTTCACACATCCCGAAAATATCAGTGATCGACCGCCGTGCTTTACAGTAGGAATGGTGTTCCTTTCATCATAGGCCTTGTTGACCTCTCTCCAAATGTAACATTTATGATTGTGGCCAAAAAGTTCAATTTTGGTCTCATCACTCCAAATTACCTTGCTCCAGAAGTTTTGAGGCTTGCCTCTGTGCTGTTTTGCGTATTGTAGGAGAGATACTTTGTGGCATTTGCACAGTAATGGCTTTCTTCTGGTGACTCGACCATGCCGCCCATTTTTCCTCAAGTGCCTCCTTATTGTGCATCATGAAACAGCCACACTGCTAGTTTTCAGAGAGTCCAGTATTTCAGCTGATGTTATTTGTGAGTTTTTCTTTGCATCCCGAACAATTTTCCTGGCAGTTGTGGATAACATTTTTGTTGGTCTACCTGACCTTGGTTTTGTTTTAAAAGAGCCCCTGATTTTCCATTTGTTAATCACAGTTTGAACGCTTCTGACTGGCATTATCAATTCCTTGGAAATCTTTTTGCATCCCTTTCCTGTTTTATACAGTTCAACTACCTTTTCCCATAGATACATTGACAATTCTTTTGCTTTCCCCATGACTCACAATCCAGAAACATCAGTGGTTGGATGAAAGATGCAAGAGTCTGTCTGGATCTCAGAAACTCACTCAGCTTTTAAGCGCACACACATTGATTACAAGCAAACAGGTCACAGTTGAGGATGTTACCTTTAGTAGCAATTCACACCCATTTATGTCAACTTCTGTGCATGTTATTAGGCCAAAATCACCAAGGTATGTAAACTTTTGATCAGGGTCATTTGGATGTTTTGGGTTGTCATTATGATTTAAAAAGAGAAAACACAGTAGTTTGACAATAAATGGCTTTGCCCAACAACTAACCAACAGCGCAGAAAAAGTTTTGGTGTTATCATTCATATTCTATGAAAAAAGGACAACAAACTTGTACACTTTTGAGCACAACTGTATGATGCTCCATTGTATGATGGGTCCCATAAGATGCTCCATATATAATGGGCCCCATAAGATGCTCCATATATAATGGGTCCTATAAGATGCTCCATATATAATAGGTCCCATATGATGCTCCAGTATATGATGGGCCCCATATATGATGTTCCAGTGTAAGATGTGTCCCATATTTGATGCTCCAGTGTATTATGGGCCCCATATAAAGCTCCACATATAATGGGCTCCATATAATGCTCTAGTATATGATGGGCCCCATATATTGCTCCAAACATAAAAAAATGACATCTTCTTGCTGGCCGCTGCTCTGCCCCGGACTCCTCAGCGTCGCCGTCTTCCGGCTCTCGGCACGGTGATTGTTCAGGCAGAGGGCGCACACTAGTGATGTCATCGCGCCCTCTGACCTGACAGTCACAGTCAGAAAACGTGGAAGACGCCGCAGTGGAGGAACCAGGAGAGGCAAGTATCGCAAGTACAGGGACCCTGAGCAGGTGGAGGTCTCCTCTTGGGCGCTGGCACTGGGACCCCATAGCTCGCTGATGTCCCCAACGCGAGTGGGCCCCCCGCCTGCTCAGGGTCCCTGTCTTTTATATCTCATTTTTAATTGTAACTTATATTATAAGTAAATTTTCCTTTTAATTCAAATCGCCTGTGGAGATGGAAGTCTGCTGGTCATTACACCACAGAGCGATATAAGGGGGGTTATTACACCACAGAGCGATATAAGGGGAGGTCATTACATCACGGAGCGATATATGGGGAGGTCATTACACCACGGAGTGATATAAGGGGAGGTTATTACACCACGGAGCGATACAAGGGGAGGTTATTACACTCCAGAAGCGATATAAGGGGAGGTTATTATTCAACAGGGGAGGTTATTACACCACAGGAGTGATATAATGGGAGGTTATTACACCACAAGAGGCATACAAGGGGAGGTTATTACACCATAAGAGCGATGCAAGGGGAGGTTATTACACCACAGTTCCGATATAAAGGTAGGTTATTACATCACAGAGCTATATAAAGTGAGGTAATCACACCATGGAGCGATATAAGGCGAGGTTAGTACCCCACAGAAGCGATATAATGGGAGGGTATTACACCACAGGAGCGATATAATGGGAGGTTATAAAACCACAGGAGCGATATAATGGGAGGTTATAAAACCACAGGAGCGATATAAGGGGAGGTTATTACACCACGGAGCGATATAAGCAGCCCTTGACACTGGCCACATACAGGAGCCTAGGGCCGGCAGCTATGGATTATGGAGCAGTGTGATATCTTGGTACCTGTCTGCTTTACACCACTCGATGCTGCGCACGGCGCCGTCGTGGGCGGAGAAGCTGTGGAAGGGGTACTGCTTGATCACCCGGCCCTGCCGGACCCTCTGCAGGATGGACTTGGTCTTCAAATCCCATATTGCTACGAGTCCTAAAATCAGAAAATTGCAGCTATAAGATAATGGCTCCGCTCTGAAAACCAGGAGACCCCCGAGAAATCACTGCTGCCCTGTGAGGACGTGACAACTGAGGCGGCTGACACTGGTGACATCCAACATGGCTTCCATCACAGCTCGTACCGATGTTATGTGACTCCCCTAGCAACTGGGAAAGTCAGAGACGACCAACATGACCGCCATCACAGCTCATATCGATGTCATGTGCCTCCCCGTAGCGACTGGGAAAGCTGTAGACGACCAACATGGCCGCCATCACAGCTCGTACCGATGTCATGTGACTCCCCTAGCGACTGGGAAAGCCAGAGACGACCAACATGGCCGCCAACACAGCTCGTTCCGATGTCATGTGACTCCCCTAGCGACTGGGAAAGCTGTAGACGACCAAAATGGCCGCCTTCACAGCTCGTACTGATGTCATGTGACTCCCCCTAGCAACTTGGAAAGCCAGAGACTACCAACATGACCGCCATCACAGCTCATATCGATGTCATGTGCCTCCCCGTAGCGACTGGGAAAGCTGTAGACGACCAACATGGCCGCCATCACAGCTCGTACCGATGTCATGTGACTCCCCTAGCGACTGGAAAAGCCAGAGACGACCAACATGACCGCCATCACAGCTCGTACCGATGATCATGTGACTCCCCTAGCGACTGGGAAAGCCAGAGACGACCAACATGGCCGCCATCACAGCTCATAGCGATGTCATGTGCCTCCCCCTAATGACTGGGAAAGCCAGAGACGACTAACATGGCCGCCATCACAGGTCGTACTGATGTCAAGTAACTTCCCCTAGCAATTGGGAAAGCCAGAGACAACCAACATGGCCGCCATCACAGCTCGTACCGATGTCATTTGACTCCCCTAGCGACAGGGAAAGCCAGAGACGACCAACATGGCCGCCATCACAGCTCATATCGATGTCATGTGCCTCCCCCTAGCGACTAGGAAAGCTGTAGATGACCAACATGGCCGCCATCACAGCTCGTACCGATGTCATGTGCTTCCCCCTAACGACTGGGAAAGCTGTAGACGACCAACATGGCCGCCATCACAGCTCGTACTGATGTCATGTAACTTCCCCTAGCAACTGGGAAAGCCAAAGACAACCAACATGGCCGCCATCACAGCTCGTACCGATGTCATGTGACTCCCCTAGCGACTGGGAAAGCCAGAGACGACCAACATGGCCGCCATCACAGCTCATATCGAGGTCATGTGCCTCCCCCTAGCGACTAGGAAAACTGTAGACGACCAACATGGCTGCCATCACAGCTCGTACTGATGTCATGTGACTCCCCCTAGCAACTGGGAAAGCCAGAGACGACCAACATGGCTGCCATCACAGCTCATATCGAGGTCATGTGCCTCCCCCTAGCGACTAGGAAAGCTGTAGACGACCAACATGGCCGCCATCACAGCTCGTACTGATGTCATGTGACTCCCACTAGCAACTGGGAAAGCCAGAGACGACCAACATGGCCGCCATCACAGCTCGTTCCGATGTCATGTGACTCCCCTAGCGACTGGGAAAGCTGTAGACGACCAACATGGCCACCATCACAGCTCGTACTGATGTCATGTGACTTCCCCTAGCAACTGGGAAAGCCAAAGACGACCAAAATGGTCGCCATCACAGCTCATATCGATGTCATGTGACTCCCCTAGCGACTAGGAAAGCTGTAGACGACCAACATGGCCGCCATCACAGCTCGTACTGATGTCATGTGACTCCCCCTAGCAACCGGGAAAGCCAGAGACGACCAACATGACCGCCATCACAGCTCGTACCGATGTCATGTGACTCCCCTAGTGACTGGGAAAGCCAGAGACGACCAACATGGCCGCCATCACAGCTCTTACTGATGTCATGTGACTCCCCCTAGCAACCGGGAAAGCCAAAGACGACCAACATGGCCACCATCACAGCTCATAGCGATGTCATGTGCCTCCCCCTAACGACTGGGAAAGCTGTAGACGACCAACATGGCCGCCATCACAGCTCGTAACGATGTCATGTTACTCCCCTAGCAACTAGGAAAGCCAGAGACGACCAACATGGCTGCCATCACAGCTCATATCGATGTCATGTGCCTCCCCCTAGCGACTGGGAAAGCTGTAGACGACCAACATGGCCGCCATCACAGCTCGTACTGATGTCATGTGACTCCCCCTAGCAACTGGGAAAGCCAGAGACTACCAACATGGCCGCCATCACAGCTCGTTCCGATGTCATGTAACTCCCCTTAGCAACTGGGAAAGCCAGAGATGACCAACATGGCCGCCATCACAACTCGTACCGATGTCATGTGACTCCCCCTAGCGAATGGGTAAGTCAGACGACCAACATGGCCGCCATCACAGCTCGTACCGATGTCATGTGACTCCCCCTAGCGACTGGGAAAGTCAGAGACAACCAACATGGCCGCCATCACAGCTCGTACCGATGTCATGTGACTCCCCTAGCGACTGGGAAAGCCAGAGACGACCAACATGGCCGCCATCACAGCTCAT
Organism: Dendrobates tinctorius; assembly: GCF_039654945.1. Lineage (NCBI taxonomy): Eukaryota > Metazoa > Chordata > Amphibia > Anura > Dendrobatidae > Dendrobates > Dendrobates tinctorius. The sequence continues at coordinate 5,718,371 of NW_027361918.1, read as the reverse complement.
ATCGATGTCATGTGCCTCCCCCTAGCGACTGGGAAAGCTGTAGACGACCAACATGGCCGCCATCACAGCTCGTACTGATGTCATGTGACTCCCCCTAGCAACTGGGAAAGCCAGAGACGACCAACATGGCCGCAATCACAGCTCATATCGATGTCATGTGCCTCCCCCTGGCGACTGGGAAAGTCAGAGATGACCAACATGGCCACCATCACAGCTCATATCGATGTCATGTGACTCCCCCTAGCGACTGGGAAAGCCAGAGACGACCAACATGACCGCCATCACAGCTCGTACCGATGTCATGTGACTCCCCCTAGCGACTGGGAAAGTCAGAGATGACCAACATGGCCGCCATCACAGCTCATATCGATGTCATGTGACTCCCCTAGCGACTGGGAAAGTCAGAGATGACCAACATGGCCGCCATCACATCTCATTCCGATGTCATGTGACTCCCCTAGCGACTGGGAAAGCCAGAGACGACCAACATGGCCGCCATCACAGCTCGTACCGATGTCATGTGACTTCCCTAGCGACTGGGAAAGCCAGAGACGACCAACATGACCGCCATCACAGCTCATACCGATGTCATGTGACTCCTCCTAGCGACTGGGAAAGCCAGAGACGACCAACATGGCTGCCATCACAGCTCGTACTGATGTCATGTGACTCCCCTAGCGACTGGGAAAGCCAGAGACGACCAACATGACCGCCATCACAGCTCGTACTGATGTCATGTGACTCCCCCTAGCGACTGGGAAAGCCAGAGACGACCAACATGGCCGCCATCACAGCTCGTACCGATGTCATGTGACTCCCCTAGCGACTGGGAAAGCCAGAGACGACCAACATGACCGCCATCACAGCTCATACCGATGTCATGTGACTCCTCCTAGCGACTGGGAAAGCCAGAGACGACCAACATGGCTGCCATCACAGCTCGTACTGATGTCATGTGACTCCCCTAGCGACTGGGAAAGCCAGAGACGACCAACATGACCGCCATCACAGCTCGTACTGATGTCATGTGACTCCCCCTAGCGACTGGGAAAGCCAGAGACGACCAACATGGCCGCCATCACAGCTCGTACCGATGTCATGTGACTGTCCTCAGTGGCCGTCCCAGAGCTGGTGACAAGCAGCATCAGTCACGGACTGGCGGCACTCACCATCATAAAATCCGGCAGCCAGGTACTGGTGAGGTTTGGTGGGCAGCCAGGCCACGGTGAAGCACTGTCCATTGACTCCTGGACCACAAGCCTTAACGGATCCCACATGAAGCCGGACTACAGAGTCCACCTGCAAGACAACATAGTCAGCGCACCAAGAGCTCAACCCACCCAGAGCAGTGCTCAACCCTCCCACAGCAGCGCTCAACCCACCCAGAGCAGCGCTCAACCCACCCGCAGCAGCGCTCAACCCACCCAGAGCAGTGCTCAACCCACCCACAGCAGCGCTCAGCCCACCCAGAGCAGCGCTCAACCCACCCGCAGCAGGGCTCAGCCCACCCAGAGCAGCGCTCAGCCCACCCAGAGCAGCGCTCGGCCCACCCAGAGCAGTGCTCAGCCCACCAGCAGCAGCGCTCAGCCCACCAGCAGCAGCGCTCAGCCCACCAGTAGCAGCGCTCATCCCACCCGCAGCAGCGCTCAACCCACCCAGAGCAGCGCTCAACCCACCCAGAGCAGCGCTAAGTTCACTGGCCTTGCAGAAAAGTATGGACGTTTTCTATTGCATTTTTTACAGCCAAAAGTTCCCTCATGTTGGATGAAGTACTCTTCTTGTGTTCTGACCAAGGACTACACAACCTCTCAGGTGCACTCCCCATCCAGTCACGCTTACCTCTGTAGCTATGATGTCGCTGATCTGAGACACCCATGGGACCTCTACGGAAGGTTTCCTATGCTTAGCCACCAACCGTTTGTTGCTACCCTCCGAGACATTTTTGACCCAACAATACCTCCCATTGTAGTTGTATGATATTGGATTGGGCCCATGGCACTGCCGAAATACATGAGGTCAGGATCCCCAACAATGATATCGCCTTCGTGAGTGTCATGGCAGGCCTGCTCACGGTCACACATACCAAGGACATCTCCTTGCGTTTCCTCTACTCCGGGAGAAAACATGTCCGACTTGCTGAGTCCAACATAAGACCTGGAAAGGACTGAGCTTTTCATTTAGATGTTTTTAGTTTCAGCAGTGTTCCACCGATCTTCCTACAATCAGGAAATCGTCCAGACATGGAATAATCAGAGAATCCTATTCCCCGAAGATGCTCTATGACCTTGGTGAAAAGCCTTCGAGCCATGGAGGAACCAAAGGGCAAAGCCCTAAACTGAAAATGCCTTTGTTTTCTGTCCACAGATATTTTTGTTGACCCGCATATATTGGGACATGGTAGTACATATCTTTCAGGTCTAGTACAATCATGTAACAATCTGGAGACAGAAGTTTATCACCAGTCTTTATTGACTCCATCTTGAAAGGTCGATTTATCAATCATCTAATCAGATTCTTATTATTGGTCCTGAAGGCACCGTCTGATTTTTTTTTAATCAAGAAAAGGTGGGAATAAAATCCCCTGCCTTCTTCTTCTACCGGCACTTCCCCAAGTTAAGTTCCTCTTATATCCTTCCTGATATCTTCAGATTGAGGTTTCCCACAAGAACAGAAAGCAAACTGTTGCGGCGAAGAGGTTCCCCCCTTTTATTTCAGAAAGTTTTCTGTGCTTGATGTGTAGATCCCCTCTCTGGTGTGGTGCTGTCATTGGTGAAAGAAAACACAGCCCCAGAGCTCAATGCTGCCCCCACCATGCCTCACTGTGGGGATGGTGATCTTCTGGTAATGCGCGGTGTCAGCTTTACACCTACTTGAATTATAGCCACAAAGTTTCCGGCAGACATAATGGAGGTTTTGGTAGAGCATAGCCGGCCTGGATGATTTTCTGTTTATGAAAAGACTTAAGTCATGTCCCCCGATCCCACATGCTGGACATATGCAGAATACAGGAGATTGTTGTCACATGCAAAACACAACCAGGGCTGGCCAGAAATTCCTGCAGCTCCTTTAATGTTGCTGTTGGATTCTTGGCCGCCTCCAAGACCAGTTCTCTTCCAGCAATGTTTCAGGGATGTCCAATACTCGGGAATGTCACCGTTGTGTTCAGCCCATTCTTGGACGTTTTCACGGTGTCCCTGGTAGATCTGAAGACTGGGAAATGTTCTTGTCCCTTCTCCTGACTGACAACTTTCCATAATGCGATCCTTTGCTGTGTTGTCAGCTTTTTATGCACCAGAAAATATCAGGAAAGTCTTCCTGGAACAGCAACACTTTCTCAGGGGTTAATCAGAATCGTTGTACATGACGGAAGACGAGCGCTGACTACTATGTAACAAAGGGAAATGGGATTGTCTAACTGAGCACAATCATAGCCAAAATATAAGAGGGTGCAAATACTTATGCAAACACATTATAGAAGGTTTTTTTATTTTCCCCTCTAAATGATTTTAGTTTGTGTCTTTTGAGATTTGAACAGTACATGGGCGACACTAAAGGGGGAAAAAGTCTGGAAATGATTCTTCTTGTAGGAATACTTTCCATGACAAATGTCGAATATTTTGAAGAGGCGTGTAGACTTCTCATATCCAGTGTATATATTCTAGGGTTGAATACTTCTATCCTCTGTGTATTATCCCACCATCCATCTTTGTACAGTTGACACTTTCTCTGCGCTTCACTGACTTTAATTAAAGGAATCATGTGAAGGCAAAACGAATATTGACCCAGAGCCGCCGGGGGAAGATGGGGGCGATCATACAAGGACGCACACAGAGAGGAAGGTAATGGCTGGATGTATATACACATCCTATATATGAGGTGTGCGCCATATACACATCCCCTATAACCAAGAGGTGTACGCCATATACATATCCCCCATATCCAAGAAGTGTGCGCCATATACACATCCCCTATATCCAAGAGGTGTGCGCCATATACATATCCCCTATATCCAAGAAGTGTGCGCCATATACACATCCCCTATATCCAAGAGGTGTGCGCCATATACATATCCCCTATATCCAAGAAGTGTGCGCCATATACACATCCCCTATATCCAAGAGGTGTGCGCCATATACACATCCCCTATATACAAGAGGTGTGCGCCATATACACATCCCCTATATCCAAGAGGTGTGCGCCATATACACACCCCCTAAATCCAAGAGGTGTGCGCCATATACATATCCCCTATATCCAAGAAGTGTTCGCCATATACACATCCCCTATATACAAGAGGTGTGCGCCTTATACACATCCCCTATATACAAGAGGTGTGCGCTATATACACATCCCCTATATACAAGAGGTGTGCGCCATATTCACTGTCCTATTAAGGGAATAGAAGAATCCAGGATATCTATAAACAGAAAGATAGTGAGGAAACACTTAGCTAGCCTAAATGAATTCAAGTCTCCAGGTCCAGATGAATTACACCCCAGAGTACTGAAGGAGATAGCAGAAGAAATTTTTGAACCCCTCTCTATAATCTTTGAAAATTCTTGGAGAACAGGAGAAGTGCCAGAAGACTGGAGAAGAGCAAATGTTGTTCCTATCTTCAAAAAGGGGAAGAAGGTGGACCCAGGTAACTATAGGCCGGTGAGTCTGACTTCTATACCAGGAAAGATCTTTGAACAAATTATTAAACAACATGTATGTCAATACCTGGATAAGAATGAAGTGATTAAACAGAGTCAGCATGGGTTTGTAACTAATAAGTCATGTCAGACTAACTTAATTTCCTTCTATGACGGTATCACTGATTGGGTGGATCAAGGAAATGCTGTAGATATAGTATATCTTGACTTCAGCAAAGCATTTGACAAAGTCTCTCATACAATCCTTATTGAAAAAATGATTAAGTATGGAATGGACAAGGCAACTGTTAGGTGGATTCATAACTGGCTTAGTGATCGGACCCAAAGAGTGGTCGTAAATGGCTGCACATCCAGTTGGAAGAATGTCTCAAGTGGGGCACCACAGGGCTCTGTCCTGGGCCCTGTATTGTTCAACATCTTTATCAACGATTTAGATGAAGGAATTGAGGGTAAACTGATTAAATTTGCTGATGACACAAAGCTAGGAGGGATAGCTAATACTAGAGAAGAGAGAGAGAGGATTCAAAAAGATTTAAATAAACTGGAGAAGTGGGCAGCAACTAACAGAATGGTTTTTAACAGGGAGAAATGCAAAGTACTACATCTGGGCAATAAAAATGGAAAAAACATATATAGAATGGGAGGAATAGGGCTAAGTGACAGCACATGTGAAAAAGACTTGGGTATACTAATAGATCACAGACTGAATATGAGTCAACAGTGTGATGCAGCAGCAAAAAAGGCAAATGCAATTCTAGGATGTATTAACAGAAGCATACAGTCTAGATCACGTGAAGTCATTATTTCCCTCTACTCCTCTTTGGTCAGACCTCATCTGGAATATTGTGTCCAGTTTTGGGCACCACATTTTAAAAAAGACATCAACAAACTGGAGCAAGTTCAGAAAAGAGCGACCAGAATGGTGACCGGTCTGCAAACCCTGTCTTATGAGGAAAGGTTGCAGGATTTGGGAATGTTTAGTTTGCAAAAGAGAAGACTGAGAGGAGACTTAATAGCTGTCTACAAATATCTAAAGGGCTGTCACATTGTAGAAGGATCAACTTTATTCTCATTTGCACAAGGAAAGACTAGAAGCAATGGGATGAAACTGAATGGGAGGAGACACAGATTAGATATTAGAAAAAACTTTTTGACAGTTAGAGTGATCAATGAGTGGAACAGGCTGCCACGAGAAGTGGTGAGTTCTCCTTCAATGGAAGTCTTCAAACAGAGGCTGGACAGACATCTGACTGGGATGATTTAGCGAATCCTGCTTTGAGCAGGGGGTTGGACCAGATGGCCCAGGAGGTCCCTTCCAACTCTACGATTCTATGATTCTATGATTCTATATACACATCCCCTATATACAAGAGGTGTGCGCCATATACACATCCCCTATATCCAAGAGGTGTGCGCCATATACATATCCCCCATATCCAAGAAGTGTGCGCCATATACATATCCCCCATATCCAAGAAGTGTGCGCCATATACACATCCCCCATATCCAAGAAGTGTGCGCCATATACACATCCCCTATATACAAGAGGTGTGCGCTATATACACCCCCCTATATCCAAGAGGTGTGCGCCATATACACATCCCCTATATCCAAGAGGTGTGCGCCATATACACATCCCCTATATCCAAGAGGTGTGCGCTATATACACATCCCCCTATATTATCCAAGAGGTGTGCGTCATATACACACCCCTATATCCAAGAGGTGTGCGCCATATACACATCCCCTATATCCAAGAGGTGTGCGCCTTATACACATCACCTATATACAAGAGGTGTGCGCCATATACACACCACCTATATACAAGAGGTGTGCGCCATATACACACCCCCTATATACAAGAGGTGTGCGCCATATACACATCCCCTATATACAAGAGGTGTGCGCCATATACACATCCCCTATATACAAGAGGTGTGCGCCATATACACACCCCCTATATACAAGAGGTGTGCGCCATATATACATCCCCTATATACAAGAGGTGTGCGCTATATACACATCCCCTATATCCAAGAAGTGTGCGCTATATACACATCCCCTATATCCAAGAGGTGTGCGCCATATACACATCCCCTATATCCAAGAGGTGTGCGCCATATACACACCCCCTATATACAAGAGGTGTGTGCTATATACACATCCCCTATATACAAGAGGTGTGCGTCATATACACATCCCCTATATACAAGAGGTGTGCGCCATATACACATCCCCTATATCCAAGAGGTGTGCGCCATATACACATCCCCTATATCCAAGAGGTGTGCGCCATATATAGACATCCCCTATATCCAAGAGGTGTGCGCCATATACACACCCCCTATATACAAGAGGCGTGTGCTATATACACATCCCCTATATACAAGAGGTGTGCGCCATATACACATCCCCTATACACAAGAGGTGTGCGCCATATACACATCCCCTATATACAAGAGGTGTGCGCCATATACACATCCCCTATACACAAGAGGTGTGCGCCATATACACATCCCCTATATACAAGAGGTGTGTGCTATATACACATCCCCTATATCCAAGAGGTGTGCGCCATATACACATCCCCTATATCCAAGAGGTGTGCGCCATATATAGACATCCCCTATATCCAAGAGGTGTGCGCCATATACACATCCCCTATATACAAGAGGCGTGTGCTATATACACATCCCCTATATCCAAGATGTGTGCGTCATATACACACCCCCTATATCCAAGAGGTGTGCGCCATATACACATCCCCTATATCCAAGAGGTGTGCGCCATATACACATCCCCTATATCCAAGAGGTGTGCGCCATATATAGACATCCCCTATATCCAAGAGGTGTGCGCCATATACACACCCCCTATATACAAGAGGCGTGTGCTATATACACATCCCCTATATCCAAGAGGTGTGCGCCATATACACATCCCCTATATACAAGAGGTGTGTGCTATATACACATCCCCTATATCCAAGAGGTGTGCGCCATATACACACCCCCTATATCCAAGAGGTGTGCGCCATATATAGACATCCCCTATATCCAAGAGGTGTGCGCCATATACACATCCCCTATATACAAGAGGCGTGTGCTATATACACATCCCCTATATCCAAGAGGTGTGCGTCATATACACATCCCCTATATCCAAGAGGTGTGCGCCATATACACACCCCCTATATACAGTCATGGCCAAAAGTATTGACACCCCTGCAATTCTGTCAGATAATACTCAGTTTCTTCGTGAAAATGATTGCAAACACAAATTCTTTAGTATTATTATCTTCATTTAATTTGTCTTAAATGAAAAAACACAAAAAGAATTGTCCTAAAGCCAAATTGGATATAATTCCACACCAAACATAAAAAAGAGGGTGGACAAAAGTATTGGCACTGTGCGAAAAATCATGTGATGCTTCTCTAATTTGTGTAATTAACAGCACCTGTAACTTACCTGTGGCACCTAACAGGTGTTGGCAATAACTAAATCACACTTGCAGCCAGGTGACATGGATTAAAGTTGACTCAACCTCTGTCCTGTGTCCTTGTGTGCACCACATCGAGCATGGAGAAAAGAAAGAAGACCAAAGAACTGTCTGAGGACTTGAGAAACCAAATTGTGAGGAAGCATGAGCAATCTCAAGGCTACAAGTCCATCTCCAAAGACCTGAATGTTCCTGTGTCTATCGTGCGCAGTGTCATCAAGAAGTGTAAAGCCCATGGCACTGTGGCTAACCTCCCTAGATGTGGCCAGAAAAGAAAAATTGACAAGGGATTTCAACGCAAGATTGTGCAGATGTTGGATAAAGAACCTCGACTAACATCCAAACAAGTTCAAGCTGCCCTGCAGTCCGAGGGTACAACAGTGTCAACCCGTACTATCCGTCGGCGTCTGAATGAAAAGGAACTGTATGGTAGGAGACCCAGGAAGACCCCACTTCTTACCCCGAGACATAAAAAAGCCAGGCTGGAGTTTGCCAAAACTTACCTGAAAAAGCCTAAAACATTTTTGAAGAATGTTCTCTGGTCAGATGAGACAAAAGTAGAGCTTTTAGGGCAAAAGCATCAACATAGAGTTTACAGGAGAAAAAAGAGGCATTCAAAGAAAAGTACACGGTCCCTACAGTCAAACATGGCGGAGGTTCCCTGATGTTTTGGGGTTGCTTTGCTGCCTCTGGCACTGGACTGCTTGACCGTGTGCATGGCATTATGAAGTCAGAAGACTACCAACAAATTTTGGAGCATAATGTAGGGCCCAGTGTGAGAAAGCTGGGTCTACCTCAGAGGTCATGGGTCTTCCAGCAGGACAATGACCCAAAACACACTTCAAAAAGCAGTAGAAAATGGTTTGAGAGAAAGCACTGGAGACTTCTAAGGTGGCCAGCAATGAGTCCAGACCTGAATCCCATAGAACACCTGTGGAGAGATCTAAAAATGGCAGTTTGGAGAAGGCACCCTTCAAATATCAGGGACCTGGAGCAGTTTGCCCAAGAAGAATGGTCTAAAATTCCAGCAGAGCATTGTAAGAAACTCATTGATGGTTACCGGAAGCGGTTGGTCGCAGTTATTTTGGCTAAAGGTTGTGCAACCAAGTATTAGGCTGAGGGTGCCAATACTTTTGTCCGGCCCATTTTTGGAGTTTTGTGTGAAATGATCAATGTTTTGCTTTTTGCTTCATTCTCTTTTGTGTTTTTTCATTTAAGACAAATTAAATGAAGATAATAATACCAAAGAATTTGTGTTTGCAATCATTTTCAGGAAGAAACTGAATATTATCTGACAGAATTGCAGGGGTGTCAATACTTTTGGCCATGACTGTACAAGAGGTGTGCGCCATATACACATCCCCTATATCCAAGAGGTGTGCGCCATATACACATCCCCTATATACAAGAGGTGTGTACCATATACACATCCCCTATACACAAGAGGTGTGCGCCATATACACATCACCTATATCCAAGAGGTGTGCGCCATATACACATCACCTATATCCAAGAGGTGTGCGTCACATACACATCACCTATATACAAGAGATGTGTGCCATATACACATCCCCTATATCCAAGAGGTGTGCGCCTTATACACATCCCCTATATACAAGAGGTGTGCGCCTTATACACATCCCCTATATACAAGAGGTGTGCGCCTTATACACATCCCCTATATCCAAGAGGTGTGCGCCATATACACATCCCCTATATACAAGAGGTGTGCGCCACACACACATCACCTATATACAAGAGATGTGTGCCATATACACATCCCCTATATCCAAGAGGTGTGCGCCATATACACATCCCCTATATCCAAGAGGTGTGCGCCACATACACATCACCTATATACAAGAGATGTGTGCCATATACACATCCCCTATATCCAAGAGGTGTGTGCCATATACACATCCCCTATATACAAGAGGTGTGCGCCATATACACATCCCCTATATCCAAGAGGTGTGCGCCACATACACATCACCTATATACAAGAGATGTGTGCCATATACACATCCCCTATATCCAAGAGGTGTGTGCCATATACACATCCCCTATATACAAGAGGTGTGCGCCATATACACATCCCCTATATACAAGAGGTGTGCGCCATATACACATCCCCTATATCCAAGAGGTGTGCGCCATATACACATCCCTTATATCCAAGAGGTGTGCGTCACATACACATCCCCTATATACAAGAGGTGTGCGCTATATACACATCCCCTATATTATCCAAGAGGTGTGCGCCATATACACATCCCCTATATACAAGAGGTGTGCGCCATATACACATCCCCTATATACAAGGTGTGCGCCTAATACACACCCCCTATATACAGGAGGTGTGCGCCATATACACACCCCCTATATAGAAGAGGTGTGCTATATACACATTCCCTATATACAAGAGCTGTGCGCCATATACACATCCCCTATATCCAAGAGGTGTGCGCCATATACACATCCCCTATATCCAAGAGGTGTGCGCCATATATAGACATCCCCTATATCCAAGAGGTGTGCGCCATATACACACCCCCTATATACAAGAGGTGTGTGCTATATACACATCCCCTATATACAAGAGGCGTGTGCTATATACACACCCCCTATATCCAAGAGGTGTGCGCCATATACACATTCCCTATATCCAAGAGGTGTGCGCCATATACACATCCCCTATATCCAAGAGGTGTGCGTCATATACACATCCCCTATATCCAAGAGGTGTGCGCCATATACACATCCCCTATATACAAGAGGTGTGTGCTATATACACATCCCCTATATCCAAGAGGTGTGCGCCACATACACATCACCTATATACAAGAGATGTGTGCCATATACACATCCCCTATATACAAGAGGTGTGCGCCATATACACATCCCCTATATCCAAGAGGTGTGTGCCATATACACATCCCCTATATCCAAGAGGTGTGCGCCATATACACATCCCCTATATCCAAGAGGTGTGCGCCATATACACACCCCCTATATCCAAGAGGTGTGCGCCTTATACACATCCCCTATATCCAAGAGGTATGTGCCATATACACATCCCCTATATACAAGAGGTGTGCGCCTTATACACATCCCCTATATACAAGAGGTGTGCGCCTTATACACACCCCCTATATCCAAGAGGTGTGCGCCATATACACATCCCCTATATACAAGAGGTGTGCGCTATATACACATCCCCTATATTATCCAAGAGGTGTGCGCCATATACACATCCCCTATATACAAGAGGTGTGCGCCATACACACATCCCCTATATACAAGAGGTGTGGGCCATATACACATCCCTTATATCCAAGAGGTGTGCGCTATATACACATCCCCTATATTATCCAAGAGGTGTGCGCCATATACACATCCCCTATATCCAAGAGGTGTGCGCCTTATACACATCCCCTATATACAAGGTGTGCGCCTAATACACACCCCCTATATACAGGAGGTGTGCGCCATATACACACCCCCTATATACAAGAGGTGTGCTATATACATCCCTTATATACAAGAGGTGTGTGCTATATACACATCCCCTATATCCAAGAGGTGTGCATCATATACACATCCCCTATATCCAAGAGGTGTGCGCCATATATAGACATCCCCTATATCCAAGAGGTGTGCGCCATATACACACCCCCTATATACAAGAGGTGTGTGCTATATACACATCCCCTATATACAAGAGGCATGTGCTATATACACATCCCCTATATCCAAGAGGTGTGCGCCATATACACACCCCCTATATCCAAGAGGTGTGCGTCATATACACACCCCCTATATACAAGAGGTGTGCGCCATATACAGATCCCCTATATACAAGAGGTGTGCGCCATATACACACCCCCTATATCCAAGAGGTGTGCGTCATATACACACCCCCTATATACAAGAGGTGTGCGCCTTATACACACCCCCTATATCCAAGAGGTGTGCGCCATATACACACCCCCTATATCCAAGAGGTGTGCGCCATATACACATCCCCTATATACAAGAGGTGTGCGCCATATACACAACCCCTAAATCCAAGAGGTGTGCGCCATATACACATCCCCTATATACAAGAGGTGTGCGCCATATACACATCCCCTATATCCAAGAGGTGTGCGCCATATACACATCCCCTATATCCAAGAGGTGTGCGCCATATACACATCCCCTATATCCAAGAGGTGTGCGCCATATACACACCCCCTATATCCAAGAGGTGTGCGCTATATACACATCCCCTATATTCAAGAGGTGTGCGCCATATACACACCCCCTATATCCAAGAGGTGTGCGCCATATACACACCCCCTATATCCAAGAGGTGTGCGCCATATACACATCCCCTATATCCAAGAGATGTGCGCCATATACACACCCCCTATATCCAAGAGGTGTGCGCCATATACACATCCCCTATATCCGAGAGGTGTGCTATATACACATCCCCTATATACAAGAGGTGTGCGCTATATACACCCCCCCATATCCAAGAGGTGTGCGCTATATACACACCCCCTATATTATCCAAGAGGTGTGCTATATACGCACCCCCTATATTATCCAAGAGGTGTGCGCCATGTACACATCCCCTATATTATCCAAGAGGTGTGTGCCATATACACATCCCCTATATCCAAGAGGTGTGCGCCATATACACATCCCCTATATCCAAGAGGTGTGCGCCATATAGACACCCCCTATATTATCCAAGAGGTGTGCGCTATATACACATCCCCTATATTATCCAAGAGGTGTGCGCCATATACACATCCTCTATATACAAGAGGTGTGCGCCATATACACATCCCCTATATCCAAGAGGTGTGCGCCATATAGACACCCCCTATATCCAAGAGGTGTGCGCCATGTACACATCCCCTATATTATCCAAGAGGTGTGCGCCATATACACATCCCCTATATCCAAGAGGTGTGCACCATATACACATCCCCTATATTATCCAAGAGGTGTGCGCCATATACACATCCCCTATATACAAGAGGTGTGCGCCATATACACATCCCCTATATTATCCAAGAGGTGTGCGCCATATACACATCCCCTATATACAAGAGGTGTGTGCTATATACACACTCCCTATATCCAAGAGGTGTGCGCCATATACACACCCCTTATATCCAAGAGGTGTGCGCTATATACACATCCCCTATATTATCCAAGAGGTGTGCGCCATATACACATCCCCTATATCCAAGAGGTGTGCGCCATATACACATCCCCTATATACAAGAGGTGTGCGCCATATACACATCCCCTATATCCAAGAAGTGTGCACCATATAGACACTCCCTATATCCAAGAGGTGTGCGCCATATACACATCCCCTATATCCAAGAGGTGTGCGCTATATACACACCCCCTATATACAAGAGGTGTGCTATATACACATCCCCTATATACAAGAGGTGTGCGCTATATACACCCCCCATATCCAAGAGGTGTGCGCTATATACACATCCCCTATATTATCCAAGAGGTGTGCTATATACACATCCCCTATATACAAGAGGTGTGTGCTATATACACACCCCCTATATCCAAGAGGTGTGCGCCATATACACACCCCCTATATCCAAGAGGTGTGCGCCATATACACATCCCCTATATCCAAGAGGTGTGCGCTATATACACATCCCCTATATTATCCAAGAGGTGTGCGCCATATACACATCCTCTATATCCAAGAGGTGTGCGCCATATACACATCCCCTATATCCAAGAGGTGTGCGCTATATACACATCCCCTATATTATCCAAGAGGTGTGCGCCATATACACATCCCCTATATCCAAGAGGTGTGCACCATATACACATCCCCTATATTATCCAAGATGTGTGCACCATATACACATCCCCTATATCCAAGAGGTGTGCACCATATACACATCCCCTATATACAAGAGGTGTGCGCCATATACACATCCCCTATATCCAAGAGGTGTGCGCCATATACACATCCCCTATATCCAAGAGGTGTGCGCTATATACACACCCCCTATATCCAAGAGGTGTGCGCCATATACACATCCCCTATATCCAAGAGGTGTGCGCTATATACACACCCCCTATATCCAAGAGGTGTGCGCCATATACACATCCCCTATATTATCCAATAGGTGTGCGCCATATACACATCCCCTATATACAAGAGGTGTGTGCTATATACACACTCCCTATATCCAAGAGGTGTGCGCCATATACACATCCCCTATATTATCCAAGAGGTGTGCGCCACATACACATCCCCTATATCCAAGAGGTGTGCGCCATATACACATCCCCTATATACAAGAGGTGTGCGCCATATACACATCCCCTATATCCAAGAAGTGTGCACCATATAGACACTCCCTATATCCAAGAGGTGTGCGCCATATACACATCCCCTATATCCAAGAGGTGTGCGCTATATACACACCCCCTATATCCAAGAGGTGTGCTATATACACATCCCCTATATACAAGAGGTGTGCGCTATATACACCCCCCATATTCAAGAGGTGTGCGCTATATACACATCCCCTATATTATCCAAGAGGTGTGCTATATACACATCCCCTATATACAAGAGGTGTGTGCTATATACACACCCCCTATATCCAAGAGGTGTGCGCCATATACACACCCCCTATATCCAAGAGGTGTGCGCCATATACACATCCCCTATATCCAAGAGGTGTGCGCTATATACACATCCCCTATATTATCCAAGAGGTGTGCGCCATATACACATCCTCTATATCCAAGAGGTGTGCGCCATATACACATCCCCTATATCCAAGAGGTGTGCGCTATATACACATCCCCTATATTATCCAAGAGGTGTGCGCCATATACACATCCTCTATATACAAGAGGTGTGCGCCATATACACATCCCCTATATCCAAGAGGTGTGCGCCATATAGACACCCCCTATTTCATCCAAGAGGTGTGCGCCATATACACATCCCCTATATCCAAGAGGTGTGCGCCATGTACACATCCCCTATTTTATCCAAGAGGTGTGCGCCATATACACATCCCCTATATCCAAGAGGTGTGCGCCATATACACATCCCCTATATCCAAGAGGTGTGCACCATATACACATCCCCTATATTATCCAAGAGGTGTGCACCATATACACATCCCCTATATCCAAGAGGTGTGCACCATATACACATCCCCTATATCCAAGAGGTGTGCGCCATAAACACATCCCCTATATCCAAGAGGTGTGCGCCATATACACATCCCCTATATCCAAGAGGTGTGCGCCATATACACATCCCCTATATCCAAGAGGTGTGCGCTATATACACATCCCCTATATCCAAGAGGTGTGCACCATATACACATCCCCTATATCCAAGAGGTGTGCGCCATAAACACATCCCCTATATCCAAGAGGTGTGCGCCATATACACATCCCCTATATCCAAGAGGTGTGCGCTATATACACATCCCCTATATCCAAGAGGTGTGCGCCATATACACATCCCCTATATCCAAGAGGTGTGCACCATATACACATCCCCTATATCCAAGAGGTGTGCGCCATATACACATCCCCTATATACAAGAGGCTTGAAACATGCAGAGATCCTTTATATGCAAGAGACTAGCGCTGTATGCAGACCCCCTATATACACCATACATACAGACCCTCTATATAAGGATGCGCAGCGATGAGTGGACCCTGCAGAGGGTAAATACATATTGTCGTACATAGAAATTATTACCTTATAGACGCTTGGATGACGGAGATCTACAGAAAAAAGAGAAAACAGTCAGTGAGACAGAACAAATGCTGACTACATCCACTATAGGGGGCAGTGATCCCTCCTAGGAGAGCGCTGACTACATCCACTATAGGGGGCAGTGATCCCTCCTAGGAGAACGCTGACTACATCCACTATAGGGGGCAGTGATCCCTCCTAGGAGAACGCTGACTACATCCACTATAGGGGGGCAGTGATCCCTCCTAGGAGAACGCTGACTACATCCACTAAGGGGGGTAGTGATCCCTCCTAGGAGAACGCTGACTACATCCACTATAGGGGGCAGTGATCCCTCCTAGGAGAACGCTGACTACATCCACTATAGGGGGCAGTGATCCCTCCTAGGAGAACGCTGACTACATCCACTAGAGGGGGCAGTGATCCCTCCTAGGAGAACACTGACTACATCCACTATAGGGGGCAGTGATCCCTCCTAGGAGAACGCTGACTACATCCACTATAGGGGGCAGTGATCCCTCCTAGGAGAACGCTGACTACATCCACTATAGGGGGCAGTGATCCCTCCTAGGAGAACACTGACTACATCCACTATAGGGGGCAGTGATCCCTCCTAGGAGAACGCTGACTACATCCACTATAGGGGGCAGTGATCCCTCCTAGGAGAACACTGACTACATCCACTATAGGGGGCAGTGATCCCTCCTAGGAGAACGCTGACTACATCCACTATAGGGGGCAGTGATCCCTCCTAGGAGAACGCTGACTACATCCACTATAGGGGGCAGTGATCCCTCCTAGGAGAACGCTGACTACATCCACTATAGGGGGCAGTGATCCCTCCTAGGAGAACGCTGACTACATCCACTATAGGGGGCAGTGATCCCTCCTAGGAGAACGCTGACTACATCCACTATACGGGGCAGTGATCCCTCCTAGGAGAACGCTGACTACATCCACTATAGGGGGCAGTGATCCCCCCTAGGAGAACGCTGACTACATCCACTATAGGGGGCACTGATCCCACCTAGGAGAACGCTGACTACATCCACTATAGGGGGCAGTGATCCCTCCTAGGAGAACGCTGACTACATCCACTATAGGGGGCAGTGATCCCTCCTAGGAGAACGCTGACTACATCCACTATAGGGGGGCAGTGATCCCTCCTAGGAGAACGCTGACTACATCCACTATAGGGGGCAGTGATCCCTCCTAGGAGAACGCTGACTACATCCACTATAGGGGGCAGTGATCCCTCCTAGGAGAACGCTGACTACATCCACTATAGGGGGCAGTGATCCCTCCTAGGAGAACACTGACTACATCCACTATAGGGGGCAGTGATCCCTCCTAGGAGAGTGCTGACTACATCCACTATAGGGGGCAGTGATCCCTCCTAGGAGAACGCTGACTACATCCACTATAGGGGGCAGTGATCCCTCCTAGGAGAACGCTGACTACATCCACTATAGGGGGCACTGATCCCTCCTAGGAGAACGCTGACTACATCCACTATAGGGGGCAGTGATCCCTCCTAGGAGAACGCTGACTACATCCACTATAGGGGGCAGTGATCCCTCCTAGGAGAACGCTGACTACATCCACTATAGGGGGGCAGTGATCCCTCCTAGGAGAACGCTGACTACATCCACTATAGGGGGCAGTGATCCCTCCTAGGAGAACGCTGACTACATCCACTATAGGGGGCAGTGATCCCTCCTAGGAGAACGCTGACTACATCCACTATAGGGGGCAGTGATCCCTCCTAGGAGAACGCTGACTACATCCACTATAGGGGGCAGTGATCACTCCTAGGAGAACGCTGACTACATCCACTATAGGGGGCAGTGATCCCTCCTAGGAGAACGCTGACTACATCCACTATAGGGGGCAGTGATCCCTCCTAGGAGAACGCTGACTACATCCACTATAGGGGGCAGTGATCCCTCCTAGGAGAACGCTGACTACATCCACTATAGGGGGCAATGATCCCCCCTAGGAGAACGCTGACTGCATCCACTATAGGGGGGCAGTGATCCCTCCTAGGAGAACGCTGACTACATCCACTATAGGGGGCAGTGATCCCTCCTAGGAGAACGCTGACTACATCCACTATAGGGGGCAGTGATCCCCCCTAGGAGAACGCTGACTACATCCACTATAGGGGGCAGTGATCCCTCCTAGGAGAACGCTGACTACATCCACTATAGGGGGCAGTGATCCCTCCTAGGAGAACGCTGACTACATCCACTATAGGGGGCAGTGATCCCTCCTAGGAGAACGCTGACTACATCCACTATAGGGGGCAGTGATCCCTCCTAGGAGAGCGCTGACTACATCCACTATACGGGGCAGTGATCCCTCCTAGGAGAACGCTGACTACATCCACTATAGGGGGCAGTGACCCATCCTAGGAGAGCGCTGACTACATCCACTATAGGGGGCAGTGATCCCTCCTAGGAGAACGCTGACTACATCCACTATAGGGGGCAGTGATCCCTCCTAAGAGAACGCTGACTACATCCACTATAGGGGGCAGTGATCACTCCTAGGAGAACGCTGACTACATCCACTATAGGGGGCAGTGATCACTCCTAGGAGAACGCTGACTACATCCACTATAGGGGGCAGTGATCCCTCCTAGGAGAACGCTGACTACATCCACTATAGGGGGCAGTGATCCCTCCTAGGAGAGCGCTGACTACATCCACTATACGGGGCAGTGATCCCTCCTAGGACAGCGCTGACTACATCCACTATAGGGGGCAGTGATCCATCCTAGGAGAGCGCTGACTACATCCACTATAGGGGGCAGTGATCCCTCCAAGGAGAACGCTGACTACATCCACTATAGGGGCAGTGATCCCTCCTAGGAGAGCGCTGACTACATCCACTATACGGGGCAGTGATCCCTCCTAGGAGAACGCTGACTACATCCACTATAGGGGGCAGTGATCCATCCTAGGAGAGCGCTGACTACATCCACTATAGGGGGCAGTGATCCCTCCTGGAAGAACGCTGACTACATCCACTATAGGGGGCAGTGATCCCTCCTAGGAGAACGCTGACCACATCCACTATAGGGGGCAGTGATCCCTCCTAGGAGAACGCTGACTACATCCACTATAGGGGGCATTGATCCCTCCTAGGAGAACGCTGACTACATCCACTAAAGGGGGCAGTGATCCCTCCTAGGAGAACGCTGACTACATCCACTATAGGGGGCAGTGATCCCTCCTAGGAGAACGCTGACTACATCCACTATAGGGGGCATTGATCCCTCCTAGGAGAACGCTGACTACATCCACTATAGGGGGCAGTGATCCCTCCTAGGAGAACGCTGACTACATCCACTATAGGGGGCAGCGATCCCTCCTAGGAGAACGGTGACTACATCCACTATAGGGGGCACTGATCCCTCCTAGGAGAACGCTGACCACATCCACTATAGGGGCAGTGATCCCTCCTAGGAGAACGCTGACTACATCCACTATAGAGGCAGTGATCCCTCCTAGGAGAACGCTGACTACATCCACTATAGGGGGCAGTGATCCCTCCTAGGAGAGCGCTGACTACATCCGCTATAGGGGGCAGTGATCCCTCCTAGGAGAACGCTGACTACATCCACTATAGGGGGGCAGTGATCCCTCCTAGGAGAACGCTGACCACATCCTCTATAGGGGGCAGTGATCCCTCCTAGGAGAGCGCTGACTACATCCACTATAGGGGGGCAGTGATCCCTCCTAGGAGAACGCTGACTACATCCACTATAGGGGCAGTGATCCCTCCTAGGAGAACGCTGACTACATCCACTATAGGGGGCAGTGATCCCTCCTAGGAGAGCGCTGACTACATCCACTATAGGGGGGCAGTGATCCCTCCTAGGAGAACGCTGACTACATCCACTATAGGGGGGCAGTGATCCCTCCTAGGAGAACGCTGACCACATCCTCTATAGGGGGCAGTCATCCCTCCTAGGAGAGCGCTGACTACATCCACTATAGGGGGCAGTGATCCCTCCTAGGAGAACGCTGACTACATCCACTATAGGGGGCAGTGATCCCTCCTAGGAGAACGCTGACCACATCCACTATAGGGGGCAGTGATCACTCCTAGGAGAACGCTGACTACATCCACTATAGGGGGCAGTGATCCCTCCTAGGAGAACGCTGACTACATCCACTATAGGGGGCAGTGATCCCTCCTAGGAGAACGCTGACTACATCCACTATAGGGGGCAGTGATCCCTCCTAGGAGAACGCTGACTACATCCACTATAGGGGCAGTGAAATATGGCTGCTGGTCAGAGGGTCTCTCAGGTGACTGATGCCCCTCCGACATTTAGTGTGGTGACCCCTTCCTGGACACGGGGTATGCACAGGAGGGTCTTGGGGTGGTGCAGGGACAGAAGGGGAAGGCTCTCGTCCTGTCTGCTCAGTGACCCCCACGCTGCGTCCTCAGCCCCCCAGGAGAGGTCTGTGCAGGCAGATAAGCGCAGGGTGTCACAGTGATGGATGGACCCCAGACTCTTAGACGTGACTGATCATTGCAGGGTACAAGGACGGGGGTCCTGAAGCGGAGACCACATAGGAGGAGGACACACAGGAGCCCAATGCTTCGGTACAAGCAGCCTCATGTTTGGGGGCAGAGGTATACGCAGCACTCAGGAGGGGGAGCGTGATAGATTGTGAGCTCTGGGGTCAGGGATGATGGGAGTTGGTGCCTGGAGGGGTCGCCTTGTCCCCCCATTACACACCTCATTGGTCCCTTACATTGATTTGTGTCTGACGTTAACCCTGTCCTCACCTGCTGGAGGATGGGGGGCCTCGATGTAGTGGACAGAATGGGTTACAGTCACAAAAGAGTTAAAAGTCACAGGCTGCAGTCGATCAGCCGTGTAATGACCATCTGCAGGTCTGACAATGACAGCGGGGAGGGGGGCAGGAGACCCCCACTATGAGACAGTGAGGAAGTGCAAGGGGTTAACCCTCTGATGTCTGCATCACATTCACTATCAGGAGACGAGTGAATGATGAGGAAGCACGACGCTGGGGGACTCGGCACCGATTATCTGCTCACAATGGCGCCTGTCAGGGGAGATGTATCCTGAGAGGGGATCAATGATGAGGAGGTATAAAAAGAGAGCGCGCAAAGCGGGCTCCGAGGAGCCGGGCCGTGTGAGGCAACGCGGGGCCCCAAGTGCTGACACATCCCTGACGATCAGAGAAGTGGCGGACCCGAAAAACAGAGCATTAATGATGGACCCGAAAAACGGAGCATTAATGATGGACCCGAAAAATGGGGCATTAATGATGGACCCGAAAAATGGAGCATTAATGATGGACCCGAAAAACGGAGCATTAATGATGGGCCTGAAAAATGGACCAATAATGATGGACCCGAAAAACGGAGCATTAATGATGGGCCTGAAAAATGGAGTATTAATGATGGGCCCGAAAAACGGAGCATTAATGATGGACCTGAAAAATGGAGTATTAATGATGGGCCTGAAAAATGGAGTATTAATGATGGACCCGAAAAACGGAGCATTAATGATGGACCTGAAAAATGGAGTATTAATGATGGGCCCGAAAAATGGGGCATTAATGATGGGCCTGAAAAATGGAGTATTAATGATGGGCCCGAAAAATGAGGCATTAATGATGGGCCTGAAAAACGGAGCATTAATGATGGGCCTGAAAAATGGAGCAATTATGATGGACCTGAAAAACGGAGCATTAATGATGGGCCTGAAAAATGGAGTATTAATGATGGGCCCGAAAAATGGGGCATTAATGATGGGCCTGAAAAACGGAGCATTAATGATGGGCCTGAAAAACGGAGCATTAATGATGGGCCTGAAAAATGGAGCAATTATGATGGACCTGAAAAACGGAGCATTAATGATGGGCCTGAAAAATGGAGTATTAATGATGGGCCCAAAAAACGGAGCATTAATGATGGACCTGACAAATGGAGTATTAATGATGGACCCGAAAAACGGAGCATTAATGATGGGACTGAAAAATGGAGTATTAATGATGGACCCGAAAAACGGAGCATTAATGATGGGACTGAAAAATGGAGTATTAATGATGGACCCGAAAAACGGAGCATTAATGATGGACCCGAAAAACGGAGTATTAATGATGGACCCGAAAAACGGAGCATTAATGATGGGCCTGAAAAATGGAGTATTAATGATGGGCCCGAAAAACGGAGCATTAATGATGGGCCTGAAAAATGGAGCAATAATGATGGGCCTGAAAAATGGAGTATTAATGATGGTTCCGAAAAACGGAGCATTAATGATGGACCTGAAACATGGAGTATTAATGATGGGCCTGAAAAACGGAGCATTAATGATGGACCCGAAAAATGGAGCATTAATGATGGACCTGAAAAATGGAGTATTAATGATGGACCCGAAAAACGGAGCATTAATGATGGGCCTGAAAAATGGAGTATTAATGATGGACCCGAAAAATGGAGCATTAATGATGGACCTGAAAAATGGAGTATTAATGATGGGCCTGAAAAATGGAGTATTAATGATGGACCCGAAAAACGGAGCATTAATGATGGGCCTGAAAAATGGAGTATTAATGATGGGCCCGAAAAACGGAGCATTAATGATGGACCCGAAAAACGGAGCATTAATGATGGACCTGAAAAATGGAGTATTAATGATGGACCTGAAAAATGTAGTATTAATGATGGACCCGAAAAACGGAGCATTAATGATGGGCCCGAAAAACGGAGCATTAATGATGGGCCTGAAAAATGGAGCAATAATGATGGACCCGAAAAACGGAGCATTAATGATGGGCCTGAAAAATGGAGTATTAATGATGGGCCCGAAAAACGGAGCATTAATGATGGACCTGAAAAACGGAGTATTAATGATGGACCCGAAAAACGGAGCATTAATGATGGACCTGAAAAATGGAGCATTAATGATGGGCCTGAAAAATGGAGTATTAATGATGGACCCGAAAAACAGAGCATTAATGATGGGCCTGAAAAATTGAGTATTAATGATGGACCCGAAAAACGGAGCATTAATGATGGGCCTGAAAAATGGAGTATTAATGATGGACCCGAAAAACGGAGCATTAATGATGGGCCTGAAAAATGGAGTATTAATGATGGACCCGAAAAACGGAGCATTAATGATGGGCCTGAAAAATGGAGTATTAATGATGGACCCGAAAAACGGAGCATTAATGATGGGCCTGAAAAATGGAGTATTAATGATGGACCCGAAAAACGGAGCATTAATGATGGGCCTGAAAAATGGAGTATTAATGATGGACCCGAAAAACGGAGCATTAATGATGGGCCTGAAAAATGGAGTATTAATGATGGACCCGAAAAACGGAGCATTAATGATGGGCCTGAAAAATGGAGTATTAATGATGGGCCCGAAAAATGGAGCATTAATGATGGACCTGAAAAATGGAGCATCACTGATGGACCCGAAAAATGGAGCATTAAAGATGGACCCGAAAAACGGAGCATTAATGATGGACCCGAAAAATGGACCAATAATGATGGACCCGAAAAACGGAGCATTAATGATGGACCCGAAAAATGAATTGATACGTGCATCGCAAATGCAGGACAGAAGTCACCGGAGAATTCTCTAATCCACAGGGGTGAATGGCATGATGGCCGACCTATCCAGCCCCTCATATATGGGCCCTGTATATGGGACCTGTACATGGGACCACGCGTGCACTGTATATGGGACCACGTGTGCACTGTATATGGGACCCGTACATGGGATCACGCATGCACTGTATATGGGACCCGTATATGGGACCTACACACAGGAGCTTCTCACAAAATTAGATCATCAAAAAGTGAATTTATTTCAGTTCTTCAAAACAAAAAGTGACTCTCCTGTATTCTATTTCACACTAGACCTCCAGCAGCTTGGATTGTGGCCTCTCCACTCTTCCTCCAGACTCTGGGACCTTGTTTTCCAAGGCCTAGTGTGAAGTCTCCACCATCAGTGATGGTTTGGGGAGCCATGTCATCTGCTGGTGTAGGTCCACTGTGTTTTATCACATTTTAGAGCCCTTAATGCTTCCCTCTGCCGATAAGCTTTATGAAGATGGAAATGTCATTCTCCAGCAGGACTTGGCCCCTGTCCACACGGCCAAAAGTACCAATACCTGGTGTACACACAACAGTATCACTGAACATGATTAATAATAATAATAATTTTATTTCTATAGCGCTGACATATTCCGCAGCACTTTACATTTCAGAGGGGATTTGTACAGACAATAGACATTACAGCATAACAATAATCACATACAGTAGATTATAACAAATACCAGGAGGAGTGAGGGCCCTGCTCACAAGCTTACAGTCTATGAGGAAAGAGGGAGACACGAAAGGTGGGTGGTAACAGTTGCCCTGATTGTATGGACCAGCCATAATGTTAAGTGTGTAACAGTACAGACGCAGAGGGCTAATGGATGTATAAAGCATGTGGGAACATGATGCGGGGAACCTGGTTATGGTAAAACTTTTGGCTGTGCCACATAGGAATAGATTAGGTTAATGTGTTGAGGCGGTAGGCCAGTCTGAATAAATGCGTTTTCAGGGCACGCTTAAAATTGTGGGGATTGGGGACTAATCGTATTGACCTGGGAAGTGCATTCCAAAGAATTGGCCCATAAACTTCGGTCATCCCCAAACCGATCCGTTGAGGATCAGACTGTGTATGCCGATCGCGTCGCTGAAAAGGGGGAGCCGTGTTACGTGTTACAGAACCACTCAGCACCCAGAATATGTTGTGCAGTTATATGTATGTATAATAGGTTCTATGTGAGATGCATGTCCCTAATGCATCAGCCCACAGGCTGCGCCCAGCCCCCCCCCCCCACCTTTGTAATTCCCACAGTAAACATCGTCAGGCTCCGGCCACCTGCGGCTTTTGTAATGCTTGTCTGGCTTGCCACTTTTCTATTGGCCGGCCCTCTGTATCTGTGTGATATATTCTGTGTCCTGTGAGTAAAGTGTTGTCAGACTGGAAATACGTGGAGAAGCAGTGATCTTTTATATGCGCCCATGTAACCAAGGAATTCCAGCCAGCGTCATTCATTCAGACTTCAGCCAACGCAGAGCGGACCTCCGAAAACACAGGGTGGTACTGAAAGAGGTACCCCAGCTTGGATGACCCCGTTACACTGGTGGCAGCGGCGGGATATGATACCCCTTCTACAGGAGGAAAGGAATGAATGGAAAACAACTACCAGAAGTTAAAGAGGACTACATTAAAAGATCTATAGGAAGCCCGAGGGTTGATCGCCAGCAACAAAACAAAAGCGGATTTGATAGCAGCCATCATGGAACACGACAGTGCAGCGCCCCCCAATGTGAATGTGGAGGAGACCGAATTCCAGAGGGAGGTAAAGAACAGACTGGCGTTCTATGGCCCAAACCCTGCGGTAGAGATCATACGAGAGGTGATGGCTGATGTGCGTACTGATCTGAAGGAAAAGATGGCCGAGCGAACCAGGATAGAGCTAGCCAAGATGGAGATGGCAGAGCGGACCAAAGTGGAGCTGGCCAAGATGGAGATGGCAGAGCGGAGAGAGGAGAGTCAGCGAGCAGGGGGAGCTCTGGCCTTCGACCAGGTACCTTCAACAGTAAGCCACAAAAAGATCCAGTATAATGCCTTCCGACAGTTGGGGGAGGCAGAGGAAGACATTGATGGTTTTCTGCAGGACTTTGAGCGGCAGTGTGCCCTTCATCAAGTGAAGCCGGACGAACGGGTTCAGATTCTGGCCAGCAAGCTGACAGGCCGGGCAGCGGACGTCTATCGCACAGTACCTGATGAGGACTGTATGGACTATGAGCAGATCAAAGAAGTGATCTTGGCCCGGTATGCGCTGACACCAGAGACCTACCGCCAAAAGTTCCGCGGACTTATAAAACGCGTAACCGATACCCACGCTAAATGGGCCTGTAAATTACGGCGGTCACTGCTACAGTGGGTACAAGGGAGCCAAGCAACCACTAAGGAGGACATCCTCCAGCTCTTCTTCTTAGAACGATTCTTTAATGGACTAACCCCCGAGACACAGGAATGGCTTCGGGACAGGCGGCCAACGACACTTGAGGAAGCCGCTCGTCTGGCCGATGAACATCATGATGCCAGGAGGCCGCAGTTGTCCGGATCAAAGATGGTCACTAGGGGCCCGCCCATGGACCTGGAAGGCCCCAAACCACCAAAGATTGTAGGGGGACCAGCTAGAAACCCGGCCTACCACAGTCCCACTGGGGCGCGATGCCACACCTGCCGTCAGCTGGGCCACCTGCAAAGACAATGTCCCAACCGGACTCAGCATACCCAGTGACCAAAGGCGGGAACAGCTACCTTCAGCCGGGCTGCTGTACTCTGCTACCAAGGCGAAGCTGACCCGGTATTGGGGGCTACGACTAACCAAGGGGTGGAAGAGATGGAGGAAGTGCTGCATGAAGTAGACCCCGTGCAGGCAGCCCGGGCAGATAATCGACAGGTCGTGTGGGTTAATGGGAAACGTATGCAGGGACTAAGAGATTCCGGAGCAACTTTGACCCTTGTGAAGCCTCATCTCGTCCGGGACCAAGAGAAGACGGACCGGACAGTGGCAGTCCGTGTAGCAGGGGGAGCTATACGAAACTGCCCACTGCCAGGATTCACCTGAACTGGGTAGTCGGGGATGGCCTTGTTGAGGTCGGCTTGATGGAGAATTTGCCTGCAGACGTGTTGCTGGGAAATGACTTGGGGCCCATGTTGTCTGCATTCTCGGTGGCCCCTCTGGCTGAGACATATCCTGTGACCACCCGGAGACAAGCTCGAGCTGTGGAGGCGGAATCACACTCAGAGGCCCAGGTAAGACATCCCAGCACTACACATATTCCCAAAGCCAGACACATTTCTTGGGCCACCCCAGATGAATTTAAGAGAGAGTTACTTGAGGATCCTTCATTAGAGGGATATCGTGGGAAGGCACAGGAGGGGAGAGGGGTACTGGAAGGGGAACAGTTTGTATGGAAGCAGGGACTCCTCTACCGGATCACAGAGCAGCACCACACAGGGACGAGCCCCACTATAAAACAACAGCTGGTAGTTCCCAAGAAGTATAGGCAGGAGCTACTGCGAATCTCTCATGATATACCCTTGGCCGGGCACTTTGGCGTCAGTCGCACCAGGCATCGTCTGACACAAAACTTCTTTTGGCCGGGGGTAACCTATGATGTTCGTCAGTACTGCCAGACCTGTGACAGTTGCCAGCGCATTGGCAAGAGGGGGGATCGATGCAAGGCCAAATTACGCCCCCTCCCCATTGTGGAGGAACCATTTAGCCGAGTAGCGGTCGATCTGATAGGGCCGTTAGCCAAACCCAGTCCGTCAGGGAAAAAGTATATATTGACAGTGGTAGATTATGCCACACGGTATCCAGAGGCGGTTGCGTTACCTAACATACTGGCAGAGACGGTGGCGGCCGCCCTGCTCCAGGTGTTCTCACGGGTTGGATTTCCCCGGAAGATTATCTCGGACCAGGGTAGCCAGTTTACAGCAGAGGTGACCAACCAACTGTGGAAGCTGTGCGGCGTAAAGTTCATTAGAAGCGCCCCGTACCACCCGCGAACCAATGGGTTATGTGAACGCTTTAACGGGACATTAAAACAGCTCATTGGGACTTTTACCAGGACCTACAGGGACTGGGAGAAATTCTTGCCACACCTCCTGTTTGCCTGTCGGGAGGTGCCCCAAGAATCCACGGGGTTCTCCCCGTTCGAGCTGGTATACGGGAGACGGGTAAGGGGACCCCTAGACTTAGTGCTAAAACACTGGGAAGGGGAGGGCCTCATAGAAGGGGTACCTATTGTACCCTATGTGCTGGAATTCCAGGACCGCCTACAGGAGCTGACTCAGGCTGTACGTGAGAACATGCAGGCGACCCAGCTGCGCCAGCGAATATGTTACGATCGGAGGGCCAGAGAGCGCACTTTAGAAATTGGACAGAAGGTCCTGGTGTTAGAGCCCACTAAGCAGAATAGGTTTCAAGCTGCATGGCAGGGGCCCTACCAGGTAATGGGGAAAATAGCCGACACAACCTATAATGTCGCCGATTGTGACGACCCCAGGGTTATCCGCATGTTCCACGTGAATATGCTGAAGCCCTACCGGGAGCGCCCTGAAGAGGTAGTTGCCATCTGTGCACCTGAAGCAGAGGATTTAGCCGGACTTCCCTTGCCGGATGTCTTAGGGGAAAGGACTCAGTCTAAAACATGGGACAAGGTACACTTGGGTGAAGACGTAGGCCCCCGGGAGAGACAGCAGGCGGAGGAGGATGTTTTCGGGGAGACCAGGGTACACTCGCCTGGCACAACACAAGGTTGAGACCCAGGATCAGACCCCCCTGCGACAAAACCCCTTCCGCGTCCCTGAGTCTGTACGAGAGGGGATGCGACAAGAGATACAAGAGATGTTGCGTTTAGGGGTCATTGAAGAGTCAGATAGTCCCTGGGCATCCCCCGTAGTGTTAGTGCCCAAGAAGGATGGGACTACACAGTTTTGTGTAGACTATCGTAGGCTCAATGAGAAAACAGTGACGGATGCATACCCCATGCCGCGTGTGGATGAGTTGTTAGACCGGCTGGCTGGGGCAAAGTATTTGACCACCATCGATCTATGCAAAGGCTACTGGCAGATTCCCCTTAGTCCTGACGCTATTCCCAAGTCGGCATTTGTCACCCCGTTCGGCTTATTCCAGTTTCGAGTTATGCCATTCGGGATGAAGAATGCCCCGACGACCTTCCAAAGGCTGGCTGACCGGCTTCTGGATGGTCTCCAGGACTATGCTTGTGCCTACCTGGACGACATCGCCATCTACAGTGTGACATGGGAAGAGCATCTAAATCACCTAGAGACAGTATTGGACAGGATCCACCAGGCCGGAATCACCCTGAACCCAAACAAGTGTCACGTGGGCAAAGCAGAGGTTCAGTATTTAGGGCATTGGATGGGAAGTGGGAAACAGCGACCAGAACCAGCCAAGATTGAGGCCATAGCCAAATGGCCCATCCCACGCACTAAAACCCAGGTCATGGCGTTTCTAGGGACAGCGGGGTATTACAGGAAATTCGTTCCCAATTACAGCAGCGTAGCCAAGCCCCTCACTGATCTGACCTGTAAGAACCAACCCCGCCAGGTAACCTGGACCTCAGAGTGTGAGGAAGCCTTCCGCCAACTAAAGGATGCCCTCACCAATACCCCTGTATTGGCCGCACCCGATCCAACTACACGTTTCCTTGTTCACACAGACGCATCTATGTTTGGATTGGGGGCAGTACTGAGCCAAGTCGGGCCGGACGGCCAAGAACACCGGGTAGCTTACCTGAGTTGGAAACTACTGCCCTGTGAAGCTATGCGGCCATCGAGAAGGAGTGCCTGGCGATAGTATGGGCACTCAAGAAGTTGCAACCATATTTGTATGGACGACAGTTTTCCCTCCTAACGGACCATAATCCCCTAGTCTGGCTTAATCGGGTCTCCGGAGACCACGCCAGATTGCTGCGGTGGAGTTTAGCCCTACAACCTCTGGACTTGACCATCCACCACAGACCCGGCAAACAAAACGGCCGATGGACTAAGTCGACAAATGGAACTTGTACCAACCCCATAAACTTCGGTCATCCCCAAACCGATCCGTTGAGGATCAGACTGTGTATGCCGATCGCGTCGCTGAAAAGGGGGAGCCGTGTTATGTGCTACAGAACCACTCAGCACCCAGAATATGTTGTGCAGTTATATGTATGTATAATAGGTTCTATGTGAGATGCATGTCCCTAATGCATCAGCCCACAGGCTGCACCCCTGGGCAGAGGGGACACGATATTCTCCTTTTGTCCACCCTCCCCCCACCTTTGTAATTCCTACAGTAAACATCGGCAGGCTACGGCCACCTGCGGCTTTTGTAATGCATGTCTGGCCTGCCGCTTTTCTATTGGCCCGCCCTCTGTATCTGTGTGCTATATTCTGTGTCCTGTGAGTAAAGTGTTGTCAGACTGGAAATACATGGAGAAGCAGTGATCTTTTATATGCGCCCATGTAACAAAGGAATTCCAGCCAGCGTCATTCATTCAAACTCCAACCAACGCAGAGTGGACCTCCGAAAACACGGGGTGGTACTGAAAGAGGTACCCCAGCTTGGGTAGACCCCGTTACAACGTGTAAAGTCTTGGAGACGGGAGAGGGAGGCTTTGATTATTGAGGATGCTAACCTCAGGTCATCAGCAGAACGGAGGGTGCAGGTAGGGTGGTATACTGAAACAAGGGAGGAGATGTAGGGTGGTGCTGAGCCATGGAGGGCTCTGTGGGTGAGGGTAATAAGTTTATACTGAATTCTGGAGTGGATGGGTAGCCAGTGTAATGACTGGCACAAGGCAGAGGCATCGGTGTAACGATTGGCGAGGAATATGATCCTGGCTGCAGCATTCAGGACGGATTGGAGAGGGGAGAGTTTGGTAAGAGGGAGACCGATTAGAAGAGAGTTACAATAGTCCAGACGAGAATGAATAAGAGAAACAGTAAGAGTTTTTGCAGAGTCAAAAGTAAAAAAAAGGTCGAATTCTAGAAATGTTTTTGAGGTGCAGATGACAAGAGCGAGTCAGTGATCGAATGTGGGGGGCAAAGGAAAGCTCGGAATCAAGTATGACCCCAAGACAGCGGGCATGTTGCTGGGGAGTAATAGTGGAGCCACACACGGAAATGGCAATGTCGGGTATAGGTACATTAGTAGAGGGAGGAAACACAAGGAGTTCAGTCTTTGACAGGTTCAGTTTCAGATATAGTGAGGACATGATGTTAGACACAGCGTTTAGACAGTCGCCGGTGTTTTCTAGAAAGGCTGGCGTGATGTCAGGAGAAGAAGCGTATAATTGGGTGTCATCAGCATAGAGATGGTGCTGGAAACCAAATCTACTGATTGTTTGACCAACAGGGGAAGTGTACAAAGAAAAGAGGAGGAGGCCTAGAACCGATCCTTGAGGAACTCCAACAGTAATGGGAAGATGAGAGGAGGAGGAACCGGCAAAAGATACAGTAACGGAGCGGTCGGAGAGATAGGAGGAGAACCAGGAGAGAACGGTGTCCTTGAGGCCAATGGAACGGAGCATAGTGAGGAGGAGCTGATGATCCACAGTGTCGAAAACTGCAGAGAGATCCGAGAGAATTAGCATGGAGTAATGACCATTTGATTTAGCTGTTAGTAGATCATTAGAGACTTTAGTGAGGGCAGTTTCAGTAGAGTGTAAGGAGAGGAAGCCGGATTGGAGAGGGTCGAGAAGAGAGTTATCAAAGAGATAGCGGGTAAGACGGGAGTGGACCAGGCGTTCCAGGAGTTTAGAGATGAAGGGAAGATTAGAGACAGGTCTATAGTTAGCGGCACAGTTTTGGACGAGGGATGGTTTTTTAAGTAGTGGATGTATGATGGCATGCTTAAATGAGGAGGGAAAGATACCAGAAGAGAGAGAGAGGTTAAATATTTTAGTTAGGTGAGGGGTGACAGCAGGGGAAAGGGACTGAAGGAAATGTGACGGAAATGGGTCACTGGTGCAAGTGGTTGGGCGGGAAGATGCAAGGAGCCTGCTTACTTCATGATTGGCAGCAAACTCGCCTGACCTTAACCCTATAGAGAATCTATGGAGTATTGTCAAGAGGAAGATGAGAGACACCAGACCCCACAATGCAGACGAGCTGAAGGTGGCTATCAAAGCAACCTGGGCTTCCATAACCCCTCAGCAGTGCCACAGGCTGATCGCCTCCATGCCACGCCGCATTGATGCAGTAATTGATGCAAAAGGAGCCCCGACCAAGTACTGAGGGCATTTACTGATCATACATTTCAGTAGGACAACACTTCAGATTTTACAATCATTTTTCAAGCTGGAGTTATGGAGTATATATACCGCATTTTTCGCTTTATAAGACGCACCTGATAATAAGACGCACCCCCAAATATGGAGAAGAAAAAGAGAAAAAATTTTTTTTATGTTAAATGGAGGTGTGCATTATAATGCCGCAGGTCCTATTGGTCACATGATAGAAGGTCCTGAAGCGATGAGCAGCCGCTGCGCGCGCCCTCGCAGGAGGAGGATCTCAGCAGGCACAGGAAAGCCATGGAGGAGCTGGGAGCAGGAGCCATCATCGGAGGGTGACTATAGTGACGGGGGGGAGTAATATGCACCGCTCCCCTGACTACCAACTCGGCGCTGCTTCAGCACTGAGGTGATGGAGAGCGGGCGCAGTGACTATTACATGAGCCTAATGAACAGGAGCACAGGACCTCACACTGTCTCTGCAGCCCCAGCCAGTCCACCCCAGCCCCCTGATACCACACCAGAGCCGCCCCCCCCCACTCTATAGCACAGCAGAACACAGATTCACATTATAAGACGCACCCCCCACTTTCCCCAAAAATTTGGGGGAACAAAAGTGAGTCTTATAATCCAAAAAATACGGTATTCTAATTTCCTGAGATAATGACTTTTGGGTTCTCATTGGCTGTAAGCCATAATCACCAACAATACCAGGAATAAACCCGTGAGATAGATCACTCTGTGTGTAATGGCTCTATAGAATAGAGGAGAGTCACTTTTTGTATTGAAGAACTGAAATAAATTAACTTTTTGATGATATTCTAATTTTGTGAGAAGCAGCTGTACATATACAGTGTATACGGAACGTATTCACACCCCTTTACATTTTTCACTCTTTGCTTCATTGCAGCCATTTGGTAAATTCTATAAAGTTCATTGTTTTTCTCATTAATGTGCACTCTGCACAACATCCTGACTGAAAAAAAAATAGAAATGTAGAAATTTTTGCAAATCTATTAAACAAGAAAAACTGAAATCTCACATGGTTATAAGTATTCAGCCCCTTTGCTCAGACACTCATATGTAAGTCACTTGCTGTCCATTTCCTTGTGATCCTCCTTGAGATGGTTCTACTCCTTCATTGGAGTCCAGCTGTGTGTAATTAAACTGATAGGACTTGATGTGTAAAGGCGCACACCTGTCTATATAAGACCTCACAGCTCACAGTGCATGTCAGACTAAATGAGAATCATGAGGCCAAAGGACCTGACCAAGGAGCTCAGAGACAGAATTGTGGCAAGGCACAGATCTGGCCAAGGTTACAAAAGAATTTCTGCAGTACTCAAGGTTCCTGAGAGCACAGTGGCCTCCATAAGCCTGGAAGACGTTTGGGACCACCAGAAGTCTTCCTAGACCTGGCTGTCCAGCCAAACTGAGAAATCGTGGGAGAAGAGCCTTGGTGAGAGAGGTAAAGAAGAACCCCAAGATCACTGTGGCTGAGCTCCAAAGATACAGTAGGGAGATGGGAGAAAGTTCCACAAAGTCAACTATCACTGCAGCCCTCCACCAGTCGGGCCTTTATGGAGAAGTGGCCCGAGGAAAGCCTCTCCTCAGTGCCAGACATATGAAAGCCTGCAGAGAGTTTGCTAAAAAAATACATGAAGGACTCCCAGACTATGAGAAATAAGATTCTCTGGTCTGATGAGACGAAGATAGAACTTTTTGGTGATAATTCTAAGAGGTATGTGTGGTGAAAACCAGGCACTGCTCATCACCTGCCCAATACAATCCTAACAGTGAAACATGGTGGAGGCAGCATCATGCTATGGAGGTGTTTTTCAGCTGCAGGGACAGGACGACTGGTTGCCATTGAAGGAAACATGAATGCGGCCAAGTACAGAGATATCCGGGATTAAAACCTCTTCCAGAGTGCTCTGCACCTCAGACGTGGCCGAAGGTTCACCTTCCAACAAGACAATGACTCTAAGCACACAGCTAAAATAACAAAGGAGTGGCTTCAGAACAACTCTGTGCCCATTCTTGACTGGCCAAGCCAGAGACCTGACCTAAACCTAATGGAGCATCTCTGGAGAGACCTGAAAATGGCTGTCCACCAACGTTCACCATCCAACCTGACGGGACTGGAGAGGATCTGCAAGGAAGAATGGCAGAGGATCCCCAAATCCAGGGGTGAAAGACTTGTGGCATCATTCCCAAGAAGACTCATGGCTGTACTAGCTCAAAAGGTGCTTCTACTCAACACTGAGCAAAGGGGCTGAAGACTTATGACCATGTGAGATTTAAGTTTTTCTTTAATAAATTTGCAAAAATTTCTACATTTCTGTTTTTTTCAGTCAAGATGGGGTGTAGAGTGTACACTAATGAGAAAAAATGAACTTTTATGAATTTACCAAATGGCTGCAATGAAACAAAGAGTGAAAAGTGTAAAAGGGTCTGAATACTTTCCGTACCCACTGTGTGTATGTATATATATATATATATATATATATATATATATATATATATACACACACACACAGAGCACACACATACATATATATATATATACACAAAGCACACAGTCATGTATATATGCATATATACTGTACATCACAAAAGTGAGTACACCCCTGACATTTTTATAAACACTTTATTCCATCTTTTCATGGGACAACACTGAAGACCTGACACTCTGATGCGAGGTACAGCAGTCAGTTTACGGCTTGTATAAGTGTAAATTTGATACCCTATATATATATATATATATATATCTCAACAGACAGCTATTAATGTCTAAACCGCCGGCAACAAAAGTGAGTACACCCCTAAGTCAAAGTGGCCAAACTATTCCCAAAGTGTGAATTTTTTGTGTTGCTACCATTATTTTCTGCTTGAATTCTCTTGGGCATGGCGGTCACTGGAATCCTTTTACACTCCTCCATGAGGACATCAAAGAACTTGTGGATGTTGGAGACCTTGTGCTCCTCCACCTTCCGCTTGAGGAGGCCCCATAGATACTTAAGAGTGTTTCGGTCTGGAGACATGCTTGGCCAGTCCAGTATCTCTACTCTTAGTTTCATTAGCAGGCGGGGGGTCGTCTTGGAGGTTTGGGGTGGTTATCGTGTTGGATTACTGCCCGGCGACCCAGTTTCCAAAGGTACGGGATCATCCTCTGCTTCAATATGCTATAGTACATGTTAACCTTTATGGTTCCCTCAAATACCAGTAGCTGCCCACAGCCGACAGCCCTCATGCAGCCCCAAACCATTACACTCCCACCAACATGCTTGACTGCAGGCAGGGCACAATTGTTTCTGTGCTCCTTACCTGGATGCCGCCAGAAGTAATTGACAACATCTGAACCAAATAAGTTTATCTTGGTCTCATCATACGACAGGACGAGGTTCCAGTGATCCATGTCCTCAGTCTGTGTGTCTTCAGCACGGTATTTCCGATTTTCCTGTGCATCATATCTTTAGAAGACGCTTCCTTCTGGGACAATAGCCATGCAGAGCATTGTGAGTGGCATCTGGTCTGAGCACTGACCGGCGGACCCCCCCACCCCTGTAACCTCTGCAGTAATGTGTATGGTCTGAGCACTGACAGGCGGACCCCTCACCCCTGTAACCTCTGCAGTAATGTGTATGGTCTGAGCACTGACAGGCGGACCCCCCACCCCTGTAACCTCTGCAGTAATGTGTATGATCTGAGCACTGACAGGCGGACCCCCCACCCCTGTAACCTCTGCAGTAATGTGTATGGTCTGAGCACTGACAGGCAGACCCCTCACCCCTGTAACCTCTGCAGCAATGTGTATGGTCTGAGCACTGACAGGCGGACCCCTCACCCCTGTAACCTCTGCAGCAATGTGTATGGTCTGAGCACTGACAGGCGGACCCCCCACCCCTGTAACCTCTGCAGTAATGTGTATGGTCTGAGCACTGACAGGCAGACCCCTCACCCCTGTAACCTCTGCAGTAATGTGTATGATCTGAGCACTGACAGGCGGACCCCTCACCCCTGTAACCTCTGCAGTAATGTGTATGGTCTGAGCACTGACAGGCGGACCCCCCACCCCTGTAACCTCTGCAGTAATGTGTATGGTCTGAGCACTGACAGGCAGACCCCTCACCCCTGTAACCTCTGCAGCAATGTGTATGGTCTGAGCACTGACAGGCGGACCCCCCACCCCTGTAACCTCTGCAGTAATGTGTATGATCTGAGCACTGACAGGCGGACCCCTCACCCCTGTAACCTCTGCAGCAATGTGTATGGTCTGAGCACTGACAGGCGGACCCCCCACCCCTGTAACCTCTGCAGTAATGTGTATGGTCTGAGCACTGACAGGCGGACCCCTCACCCCTGTAACCTCTGCAGTAATGTGTATGGTCTGAGCACTGACAGGCGGACCCCTCACCCCTGTAACCTCTGCAGTAATATGTATGGTCTGAGCACTGACAAGCGGACCCCCCACCCCTGTAACCTCTGCAGCAATGTGTATGGTCTGAGCACTGACAGGCGGACCCCCCACCCCTGTAACCTCTGCAGTAATGTGTATGGTCTGAGCACTGACAGGCGGACCCCTCACCCCTGTAACCTCTGCAGTAATGTGTATGGTCTGAGCACTGACAGGCGGACCCCTCACCCCTGTAACCTCTGCAGTAATATGTATGGTCTGAGCACTGACAAGCGGACCCCCCACCCCTGTAACCTCTGCAGCAATGTGTATGGTCTGAGCACTGACAGGCGGACCCCCCACCCCTGTAACCTCTGCAGTAATGTGTATGGTCTGAGCACTGACAGGCGGACCCCTCACCCCTGTAACCTCTGCAGCAATGTGTATGGTCTGAGCACTGACAGGCGGACCCCTCACCCCTGTAACCTCTGCAGTAATGTGTATGGTCTGAGCACTGACAGGCGGACCCCCCACCCCTGTAACCTCTGCAGTAATGTGTAAGGTCTGAGCACTGACAGGCGGACCCCCCACCCCTGTAACCTCTGCAGTGGTATGTATGGTCTGAGCACTGACAGGCGGACCCCCCACCCCTGCAGTAATGTGTATGATCTGATCACTGACAGGCGGACCCCCCACCCCTGTAACCTCTGCAGTAATTTGTATGGTCTGAGCGCTGACAGGCGGACCCCCCACCCCTGTAACCTCTGCAGTAATGTGTATGGTCTGAGCACTGACAGGCGGACCCCCCACCCCTGTAACCTCTGCAGTAATGTGTATGGTCTGAGCACTGACAGGCGGACCCCCCACCCCTGTAACCTCTACAGTAATGTGTATGATCTGAGCACTGACAGGCGGACCCCCCACCCCTGTAACCTCTGCAGCAATGTGTATGGTCTGAGCACTGACAGGCGGACCCCCACCCCTGTAACCTCTGCAGTAATGTGTATGATCTGAGCACTGACAGGCAGACCCTCTGCAGCCATGCTGGCAGCACGCACACGTCTATTTTGACCAGACAACCTCTGGACATGATGGTGAGCACATACACTCAACTTCCTTGTTAGACCACAGAGAGTGTACCCCGTCTTGTTACACCGCTGTATATTCTTGACCCCTGTGCTGCAGTTCAGTGTCAGGGTGTCGGCCAGTCAGCCCGGCTGGGATCGCAGCCTCAGTGACCGGCGGTAACCTCGATGACATCACTGCTGGTCACTCACGAGTGGTTCTCAGCCTGGACGGTCGCATCTTGGCACCGTGCAGGTGGAAAACTACCAATCCCCAGACATGAATTACGGCGTGGGACAGAACGATGGACGGGTGAGTGATATGGTTGTTTTTCATTTTTGTTTTCTTACAGGAGACGAGAGATTCAATGCATTGGGTGTAAGGTGAGTATAACAGTTTGCTATTCTTAGATAAAAAAGTAAAACTGTGTTTAGTCTTATTTGTAATAAAGGACTTTATTCTGGCTGTGTCTTTATTTACCATATAACTATAGGAATAGTAATGGATGGGTGTCTTCAGGGTGAAGAAGCCAACGCAAAACGCGCGTTGGGGTAGTGCAGTGCCTGTCCTTAACAGTACGGCATGGGTAAGCACTAGATTTAAGGGGAAATTGGACCTTTTTGAATTATGTGTGCACTGACATAGCAATGTTTTTGCTTTTGGTCTATATACTACCCCTTTATATCTTGCACTATGCACTTTATGTTATGACTGCTTGCCATAGTATGGACACAGTGGCTATTGTTTACCTGATCTCCCTTGTTTTTGATCCTATTTATATGTATTTGATACTATGATTATAATATTTGTATGATATCATGGTTTACCTTAATAAATTTATACCTTTTTGAGCATGGGAACAGGGGTATTTCAGACCATAGGCCAATAATACTTAAATCAGGTTCGGCCAGGCAAGTCACGGTATATTTTGGAAGCTAAACCCATTTTGGCTGAAATTAATAGGCCCCAATGACAGGACTCTGGACCAGTTGGACTGCTTCATTTCATCTCACCCTGATCCCCAAGATATTAATTTGTTCTTAAGGCATATCTAAGGGGATGTTTGTCCTCTACAACTTCTTACATTAAGCGGACGACATCAAGGGAGGATGATGACATGGAGAGGCGCCTGAGGGATACGGAGCCAACTTATATAGCTAAGCAGACAAATGAAAATGGAATGGAGTGGTTGAATTCCTATAGATTATATACTCATCATATGGACACCAAATCTAAACGTAAACTATTCTTTACACCTCGGTCATGTTTTCAACTGGGGAATCAATCCAGCAATCTACCGGCATTTACAGTGCGCCAGCACAACACCACTGATACCATACTTCAAAAGCCTCATAATTCGATAGTAACCACAGCTGATGACATACCCCAATGTTTCCATGATTACTATAAAACATTATAGAGCTCCAAGGGTAGTTTCAGCACTTTGGAATGTCTTGAATACTTATCAGATGTGGCGCTTCCCCACGTTAGGCCCTACTCAACAAGCCTTTGTGGATGCAGACTTTACTATAGAGGAAATAAATGGAGCTATGGCGGATCTCGCCTCTGGGAAAGCACCTGGGCCGGATGGGTTTCCCATACAAATGTACAGGAAGTATCGGGAAGTTTTGGCGCCACTCCTCCTAAAGGTGTTTCGGGAAACTTGGGGGAGAGGCTCTCTACCAGACTCCTTCTATGAGGCAAATATAATAATTCTTAAGAAAGAGAGGAAAGATCCCCTTGACTGTGTCTCATATCGCTGGTAAATGTGGACTATAAGATCTTCACCAAGATCCTGGCCACTGGACTGAATTCCGTGATTCTTGAAATAATACATCCAGACCAGACCGGTTTCATGCCCGGGAAGAATAGGTCTATTAGGAGAGTCCAGCTCCCTGGTGCCAGGTAAGAAGTGGGCCTCGGCCTCGTTAGACGCAGCGTGGTCCTTCTTATCTGCATGTTTACAAAAATATGATTTTGGTTCTAAATTTTGGAAGTGGATTGGCGCAATGTATATGAAGCCAAAAGCCCAAATAATAAATAACTCTACATCCGAATCGTTCTCTTTGACAAGGGGAAGGCTCTTTTTGCTCTTGCGATCGAAGCACCGGCAATATGTCTAAGATCCACTCCGGCCATTAAGGGTATAGAGGTAGCGGGCCATTTGGACACCACTGGCCTATATGCTGACGACATTGGTGATGTTCATGGACACCACAGAAGAAACATTACCCCATGTGATTGCCACAATACGCAAGTTTAGTAATTATTCGGGATTATATGTAAACTGGGATAAATCCGCTTTAATGCCTCTCTTCCACGGTCCCATAGATCACCTTTAAACGTTATCGCCACTGCCTGTTGTCACTAATTTTAAATACCTGGGAATAAATATCCCAAAAAACAGTAAACTTGATTTACAACTCAATATTCTCCCGCTGTTGGGACTTGTGAAGCTCAAATTCGCTATTTGGAGCAAATTACCATTATCTGTCTCTGGACGTATTAACTTAATTAAAATGATCCTACTCCCAAAGCTTAATTATTCCCTCCAGCATAGTGCAGTACTGATCCAGGGCTGTGGAGTCGGTAAGCCACAGTTGCGACTCCGACTCCTGGATTTTATCAGGCTCCGGCTCCTTCATAAATGGCCAATTCATAACAACAAATTTACTGTTGTAAAAAATTAAACATCGTGCTTATTCAGTTTCTCACCATCATATAAGTAATCAGACCACTTAGAGCAAAAACTACATTTATTAGAATACAATTAGAATATAGCAAATAACTTTTATAAACTTTTCTAAACTGTAAGTAAATATGCAATAAACACTTTTATGCAGTTAATAAGAAGAAATCTATAAATTTGTCCTCAGAAAAAGTATTGCCTCTGTCAGATCCTCCTTCATGGATGCCCTCAAATCTGATCTAATTATTTTGAGAGCAGAGAACAACCTCTCTACACTAACTTGTGTTGGTGGCAAAGCAGTAACCACTCGGGCAACATCTCTGACAATGTCAGGATACAGAGGAATCGCTTGTTGCACTGTTATTTTTGATGAACGGTCAAATTTCTCAATTTCTTTTAGTGCACATGAAAAATTCTGCTGAAATGTACTGGCTGTGTTCCTTGATGGGGATGACTCTTCTTCTATGCGGGAACGCTTTGCACGGTCCTTGTGATCCAAATATTTTTTGAAATTAAATTCTTCATCAGTTGATGATGAGGGTGAAGATGTGGCAGGACGACCAAATTCTTCTTGTTCCTCCTGACTGTTCTGCAACCCTTTCATCCTTACTGCTATTTCAAACAGAGCTTCTTTTCCTTTACTTAGCTGTTGATCATCTAGAAGAATCCAATGCATTGGGTCTACATAAACAGCTGCCAAAAGAATGTTATTTTGTAATAGTAGCTCCTCTCTCCGTTTCATTGATGTAGCAATGCCACTTGCAATTAACCCTCCTCTTTGGGACAGGCGAAACATCAGGTTCTTCCACTCCTTTAAGAAAATACCTGGAGTTAAGTCCTCTGCTTGTAATTTTTTAGTCACTGTAAATGGGTGCTCTAGCAATTTTTCCAGCTCAGTCACCTGATTCCACTGACTTTCATTTAGCGTCAGTTGAGGGTTAGCCATGTCTACAAGAAAGGTTTTCAGTTCAACCAAGCGCTGAATCATTAAGTAAGTACTGCCCCATCGTGTGGCTTGATCAATAATTGCCCCTTTTCCAGCACGTCTCTTCAAAATTGAGTCAACTTTAGGGGTTCTGGCAACAGTAGCCAATTTTCTCACCTTGCCAATCAGTGCAGCAGCATGTCCTTCTTGCAGACTGTCTCTTATAGCCAGCTGTAGCGTATGCACAACACAGCGCATGTGATGAATGAAAGAACATATTGACACAGTTTCAACAAGATCATCTAAACTATCATGTTGCTGTTCATCTGAAGCAACTTCAGTTTGCTCCTCAGTTACAATACTGTGTTCCTCTATTTCAAACATTTCTGTGTCTGTGGACCCAGAATGTTCTTCTAGCTGCTGGTCACCATCATTACTCTCATTCATTAGCTTAATAGTACTTATCATATTTGAAGCATTGTCAGTTACGACAGAAAGAACTTGCTCTTTTTTAAGTTCATAGTCTTGCAGAACCTTTTCCACCAAGACCTGGAGAAACTCACTGGTGTGATGAGCTTTGGTGTCTTTTACTGCCAAGGTCTTGGTAACTATTTCATTTTTGTCA
This sequence comes from Dendrobates tinctorius, assembly GCF_039654945.1. NCBI lineage: Eukaryota > Metazoa > Chordata > Amphibia > Anura > Dendrobatidae > Dendrobates > Dendrobates tinctorius. Next base: position 5,676,855 of record NW_027361918.1, on the reverse strand, counting down.
CAAACAAATCGGACATTGATGGCAAAATAGTTCACTCTGTGACGTGTGCAGGCATCCATTTTAAGAAACAGAAAGCGTCCCTTGAGAGTTTTTTTTAAGTTCTTCCTTTTGTTTAAAAGCTTCTTCGATTACTAATTTTCTAATACTCTCTCTCTCCAGAGAAACACCAAGCTTGCGGGCCATTTCCCCATTCAGACACATAAAAGCTGGTCGTGAAAATAATGAAATAGGCACACTATCCTTTACAACAAGCTCTATGATCTGTTTTTTTAAATGTATCTACTGTCATTGTCACAGTAACTTTGTCACTGACAAAATATCTTGCAACTGATGGCTGCAAAGTTCTCTGCTCCTTTGTTTGGCTGGAAGAGCTGGGCACTGGTTCATTGGTTTGGATGCAGTCTTTCTCATCCACTGCTTTCAGTACTTCTGGATGAAAGCGCTGTAAATGTCTCTTTAGATTAGAAGCTCTGGTAGGAGCATTTTTATCTTTGCCTGAATATGCACTGATCCTGGCTTCACAGCATTTGTTTTCGTCTGGATCATTTGTCATACACTGACAGACATAATGTTTTCTATCTTGAGTGATGGTGAAATGTTCAAATACAGCTGATTTAATGTGATGCTTCTTTGACATTCTCAGGTTTTTAATTCTGCATTCACAATCCAAATGACAATTGTTGTTCCTAAAAACAATTGTACAAAATTATTGCCAGGTCGTACAACTGATATAGTGGTCAGTAATACTGTTATTATTCCTCATGTACTCACAGTTAACTGATGCAAAGTTTGTTGAAAGGATAATACTTCTTACAGTCTTCCTCTTCTGAGTAGCAGGCAGCTGTGAGATGCTTGGAAGACGCACACCTAGTAAGATCTAGTCTAGAGGAGGAGCTTTACTACTAAGAATTTGCAACACATTTTCACTTTCAGTTTCATACATTGTAAGTAGGGGGGTTGGGGCAGCATGAGGTTAACCAAGTATAAGATTAGATAAGGGCAGTGGAGAACAGTGACACACAAGAAGTAAGAAATGTCTCTATCTCCAGCAGAACTGCTTATCACTGTTGTTCATAGTTTGATAGAACATATATATTTGAGTAACATTTATAAAATTCATATGAAAGTTCAATTATGAAATATTAATACATTTTTTTTAAAGCTGGAGTCGGAGTCGGTACATTTCTACCGACTCCAACCAAAACTAACTCCAACTCCACGACTCCGACTCCACAGCCCTGTACTGATCCCTAAATCCTTTTTCTCAGGTCTAAATTCATTGACCTCATCCTTTACATGGGGAAACACCAGACCCAAACTCAAGCTGTCCACCTTACATAGGTCTAGACGGGGGACAGATCAGAGCCTTGAGTAGGTGGATGCCCAACAATTATCTACCTAGCTCGGAGAGCTGTTTGACCCATGCTGCCCGGACCAACTGCTGGTTGGACTTTTTACAACTACATAAACCTGATGTCTCTAATGGATCATTACCCCTGCTTCGCTTGGCTGGGTCGCTCAGGAGACAACTTAAACAAGTGGTCCGTTTTGATGGCATCATAGCTGAGATGCCATTATGGAGTAACATTTCCCAATGTTATTACATCACCCATCTACTCAATTCTGGGTCTCACATAACGTCTCCTTGGTCAATGATCTATACTAACACAATGTCCTAATGTCCATTGAACAAAATACAAACCAAATATAGTATCCCGAGGCCCCATTGTTTGGCCATCTACAGCTTAGATCAGCAATACAAATGTGACCCAAGTCCTATCGTCCTACCCTTTGATAGGGATTCGTAAGTCACAGGCCCCCAGGGTCTTATTTCTGCTCTATATACACATATGTTGGCCGTGGGTACCGATTCAGCTTCACTGACAAGAAGAGGGAAATGCAAATCTCTCATCTCTGACATTCAAGATGAGGATTGGGAGGAGATTCTTGAATCTCCAACCAAGGTGTCTCCGTCAGCTAATAACAGATGACTCCACTATATACAGTGCACCAGTCTTATGGGACTCCGTTGCGATTATTTAGAATGGAGTGGTCTCAATCTCCAGAATGCCCAAGATGTCATACAGTGGATGCGGATTTTATACATATGGTGTGGGGGTGCCCAAATGTCCTATCCTTCTGGAAAGAGGGAACTTCGTTGTTAACCTCCCTTACATGCCCTCCTGTTCCTCTTAACCCGTTGGTGTGCTAGAGGAAGAGATTTGGGGGGCACCATGTTAAAATTTTCCTACGTGAGACACTTTTCTTAGCCAGGAACATATTGGCCTTGCGTTGGATGGGTAAGGCACGTCCATCTCTAGAGCTTGGATTGAGTTGGTGATGTCAGTTATACCTTACGAGCGGACAATGTCTCAGAGTAGGGGCTGCCTGGGAAAGTGTAATAAGATTTGGGACGGGTGGAATACGTGTCACCTTACTAGAACAACGCGTACACAATAGTTTGATGCCATCACAATAGCTGTAGTGAAGAAGACATTGGGTCGCACTTTATAGTCTCATAGTGTCCTTAGCATTGTGGAGGTTGTTTATGGGGCAGGAGAGTAGTAGTTTTAGTTTTATGATCGATATGTTGAATGTAATGTATCCCTTTGAGCTATGCAGAGCCAAACAAATAAAATAGCGAACAATGAACCCTTTTTTTTTAATTTTCTTTTTAATTACCCCTTAATTGTCCATAGGCCTCGCCAGGGAGTGAGGATCTGCGGGATTGAAGTCTGTACCAATAGCTCATTATGCAGGCTTGCTGTCTTACCATAATGGACCTGCATACATTACATTGGTTATGTACCAAATAGGTTTGTTGCGGTTTAATAAACAAATTAAAAAAAAAAAATTATACCTTTTTAATTATCAATTTGGGCGTTATTGCTCCATAAGTTTCCCTTTCGTATACATTGTCTGCTTTAGCTTGTCGGGTGTCAAAAATGTGTTGGGGACCCCACAACGTTTTTTTAAATTATGTATTTAAATAATTAAAAAAACAGCCTGGGGCCCCCCCTCTATTTTTGACAACCAGCCTGGTTAACGCCGACAGCTGAGGATTGCAGATCCCAGCTGTCAGTTTTTTCTGGCTGGTTACCCACGCCTGTGCTTTTTTTTACGGTATTTAGTTATAGAGATGAATACTCCCACCAGCCGTGCCTGTTCTCACTGTTATTAGCAACAGTAGGCATACACTGATGGGAGCAGTAGATCACAGCTCCGACTCATGGGGTCATTTGACAGCGTGGTAACCGAGGCCCATACCCCCTGAAGAAGTGTGAACGAAACGCACGTCGGGATGGAGAGACGCAGCACTGACTCCACACTCTACGTATTACTGTGAGGGCATTCCAGCCTGACATTTATTGAGTTCCCTACGTCATTCGCGTTGATATAATTTGAAGTAGGATCCTTTACTATAAGGGAATTCCATTGTGGTGTAATTGAGCACCTGGGCATTCCACAGAAGATACTGGACCGAGGCAGCCACTTTCATCATCCCCATAACATGCTACTTGATTTAGGAAGACCTCTTACAGGCGGGCTGTTTCCCTCTTTCACATATGATATTTTGGATATATTTTCTATTAGAATGTGTTTATCATCATTACTCGCAGAGTATGTCAAATGGTGTCTTTACCCATCAGCGTCCCTCACATCTGAGGCATTTGCTTTATATTTACATTTTTCTTTCTTTTTTTTTTTTAGTCTATTATTGTATATTTAATAAAAATTGCAATTTATTTATGGTGGTAAAAACTATCTTTGTGCTTTTTCTGTTCACTGTTCTCACTTGTTGAGAGGTTTGCGATATAGATGGGATTTATAGATTAGTGGTACCCGAGGCTGTGTGACCGCCGGTAATGATTTTACCATGGATCAGAAGCGGCGTTTGCCGCGCTGTCATACATATAACAGAGTGAAAAAAAAAACCCGGTGTTCGGGGGGCCGAACCAGAACAGCAACACGAACTTCCTGGTGAAGTCTGTGCCCAAAACGTAGGTGTTCGGTACGGACGCCGAACTTTACTGGTCGGGTTCGCCCATCAATAATCTTCAGTGCAGTCCCATGAAAACATATAATATTTCCAAAAATGTCAGGGGTGTACTTACTTTTTTTGTGACATACTGGATTTCCCGCCCCACTCTGTATGAGGCCATCTGGGAGATTGTCTCCTTTTCTATAGGTGTTGCTTTCGCTACAAAAACGAATCCCCATCTTTTTGTTCTTTAATGGTTTTCAGACCGTCCTTCTGCATCTCGATCGTATGATTACGCCATTTCTCTATTTTCGCACACATCTTAGTTTCCTCGCGGGTTACCGTAGCCTCCTATACAACCTCTTCCTTTTTCTACATATAAATACTCGGGCAATCCGTCCCCCCCCCATAATAGACACTTGGTCAGTATTCAGGGGTCAGTACCCTCCTACCTTTTCCTTGAGCTGTTCGGTGGGAGTGCAGAGACTCTGGGTGAGGTAGGCTGTAGATTTGTACATGGCCACTGGAGAGCGCCACCGCCAGGAGTCCGAGCCGCGCCATCTCCGGACCCTGCACCAGCGACAACCGGTGTTATACACCGTAGAACCCACTGCAAAGAGGACACAAGCCACATCAACTTCCAAGCCTTACCTTCCTGGGGGTCCCGGGAGGCTCCCACCCACCACTAGGACAAAACTTCAGGTCCCATATGCAGCCGTCATCCACTGCCAGACCATAGGAGAGGGACGCAGCTGAGGCAACCCTAAAAGGGACGAGAGCAAGACAAATCGGGACATTACAGGGAGCAAAACCATCACCCAAAATCACCATGACAAGGACATCGCCCTATATCCCGTCCCGTCTGTAGGACACATTACAGGCCATCGCCCTATATCCTGTCTTGTCTGTATGACACATGATGGGACATCACCCTTGTGACGACACAGCATTGTATCTTAATTAAAGTCTATTTTCAGTAACCCAGGTGTCACTGGCTTATCTATACGTTGACTTTTGAATTTATGTGTTTCTTTCGGGTTGGTCAAGAAAACACAGCCTTTTGTTCGTAAAAGCCTGTAATATTGACTTGTCAGTTGACATTTGATGTAACATTGTGCTGTTATCCTGGATGACTAGAGACACAGGATATTTGAACAATGTTTGCTGATATGTTGATTACACATTGTCCAGGCCAGCTAGTGTATTGATTTGCAAAATAGAGCAGGGAAAACTAGGCAAATAGATTACATAATTAAACAATGAGAGTTGATCTTGTCACCATTATTCCCCTTTACCAGTAGAAGCTGGCTTGAAGGACAGTTAACTATAAAAAGAGGATATCTGTGCCTCTGTAACAGATACCTCCATATACAGATATACATCAAGACATCCAAAGAACCAGAGACTCTACAGGACTGCAGCCAAGGCATCATGGCTCAATCACAAGGGACACAGATTTGTCATTCTACAGGATGCCAGCTTAGGGGACCACGGCCCCGGATGAAAGAATACAGATCTGCTCCATTGACCATCGCCAAACCATGGATACGATTATGTAGTCGGGATTTGGACCCACCGGTTACCTGAGCACCATGGAAAAGTTTGTGAAAGCCAGGAATGGGACCTAACGGTCACGAGGCTCCATGGAGATGTTCGGAGAAGCCAGGTAGCGACCCCTCTGGTCACCTGGCCTTGTACCTCAATGGACTGTCATCTTCCTAAGCTTGTCGTTACCTCCTCTATGTGTGCGAACCACAGGTGGGGTAATCAACCATGGAAGTTCTGAAGATACAGGTGCTACAATCCCAGTGAGTCAGCGGAATGGTGAGACTCTAATGTGCACCATCTTGGGTATTGTGCTGGGACTGTTCTATGTGTTATCTGCCTGTTTTGTGGTTCAGTAAAATATTTCCACACTGTTTACCCTCACCCTGTGTTGTCTGAGTAGTATTACGCCCACAGGGAAAGGAAAGCGGTCATTTGGTGGGATGATCCCTCGTTCATGCGGTTTCGGCTAGAGGACTAGGGCACATGTTGACCCTCATGTCGCCACAACCCTATATCCTGTCCTGTTTGTAGCACACATTACAGGACATCGCCCTATATCCTGTCCCGTCTGTAGGACACATTACAGGACATCGCCCTATATCCTGTCCCGTCTGTAGGACACATTACAGGACATCGCCCTATATCCTGTTCACATACAAACCCTTGGTCCGGGCTGAGGGCTCCGAGGCACCATAACTGGAGTAGTGCGGGTCCAGTGTATGTAACTTCGAGCCTGTGCCTGTCGTCCATCCCACGGTGACAATATAGCGCCACATACTGGCAGGAAGATGAACCCCACAGTGTCGGACACCAATCAAGAGACCACACAGGGCCCCCCACAAAAAACGTTGCATCAAAGCGCTGAGGGTGAGGGGGCAAAGACTGGAACCTGCAGGCAAATAATGAGACACCACTTGTAATATGGAGGATACACGGTATATAGGGAGCCGATAACACATGACCTGTAATATGGAGGATACACGGTATATAGGGGGCAGATAACCCGTGACCTGTAATATGGAGGATACACGGTATATAGGGGGCAGATAACACGTGACCTGTAATATGGAGGATACACGGTATATAGGGGGCAGATAACACATGACCTGTAATATGGAGGATACACGGTATATAGGGGGCAGATAACACGTGACCTGTAATATGGAGGATACACGGTATATAGGGGGCAGATAACACATGACCTGTAATATGGAGGATACACGGTATATAGGGGGCAGATAACACATGACCTGTAATATGGAGGATACACGGCATATAGGGGCGGATAACACATGACCTGTAATATGGAGGATACACGGTATATAGGGGGCAGATAACACATGACCTGTAATATGGAGGATACACGGTATATAGGGGGCAGATAACACATGACCTGTAATATGGAGGATACACAGTATATAGGGGGCAGATAACACATGACCTGTAATATGGAGGATACACGGTATATAGGGAGCAGATAACACATGAGCTGTAATATGGAGGATACACGGTATATAGGGGGCAGATAATACATGACCTGTAATATGGAGGATACAGGGTATATAGGGGCAGATAACACATGACCTGTAATATGGAGGATACACGGTATATAGGGGGCAGATAACACATGAGCTGTAATATGGAGGATACACGGTATATAGGGGGCAGATAACACATGAGCTGTAATATGGAGGATACACGGTATATAGGGGGCAGATAACACATGACCTGTAATATGGAGGATACACGGTATATAGGGAGCAGATAACACGTGACCTGTAATATGGAGGATACACGGTATATAGGGGGCAGATAACACATGACCTGTAATATGGAGGATACACAGTATATAGGGGGCAAATAACACATGACCTGTAATATGGAGGATACACGGTATATAGGGAGCAGATAACACATGAGCTGTAATATGGAGGATACACGGTATATAGGGGGCAGATAACACATGACCTGTAATATGGAGGATACATGGTATATAGGGGGCAGATAACACATATCCTGATTCTCTGTAAATCCCAGGGTAATATGATGGGGAGCTATGTGTGAATATTTTCACCTGCCGAGGATGTGGGGGTCAGAGTCCTCCTTTAAATCTTCTCTTCTGATGCAGAATGGAGGGGAGGTCGTCTGCAGGGGGAGATAGATCTCGGCCTCACTGCCAAAGAAATAGAAAAGACACTAAGCGCACAATGCAGAGCCGGCGAAAATCTGATGGTGTCCCAACACTCCAACACCACCAGGTCCTGAAGATCAGCAGACAGTCAAGAGACCAGTGTGTGATCAAGTCTTCATCCAGAATCAGACAAGATCATGAGACCAATGTGTGATCCACACTTCATGCAGGATCAGAGAGTCACGAGATCAGGATGTGATCCAGTCGTCAAACATGGATAAGACAAATTCATGAAAGCAGCATGTGATCCACCGCTGATCCTGCAGGTTCCTCGCCCTGAAGGACCACACAGGATGCCACCTGCCACAGTCGTACCTATCTTACCTGTGTGAAAGGAAATGCCATCTGTCTGTACGTGGGATCCATTCAGGGTACTCCCAGTCCGAGTACTGGGCTTCCCGGCTACAGAGGAGAGACAGACTTGTTAATAAGACAAGGGACACACAACGCAGTTCCACTAAACAGAAACTTGTCTTACAAGTCCATAGTGATCCGCGCAGAGTTCCACACCGGTGCCATGATGGTATTGTGCAGGCCGTTCTCAGCATTGCCTCTCACAAGAGAATGGACCTTCTGGAAAACAAAAGAAATGGGTGGTCATCAAGAGCAGGAACCAAGAAGAACCGGCAATCTCCCTCTCCCACCAGTGGTGGCACGGTCACATGGTGATATTACTGAGGGATCATGTTCCTGTGACATCAACATCCCACCGTCAGGCACAGTTCAATTTGGTTCGCCTTGCTCTCCTCCCCAAATTATCAGAAAATTTCCCCGTGCCAGGTATTTCCGGTCTTTACATGCTCTTTGAAGCCTGATCTCACAGTGTTCCAGTAGACCTTCTGTGGAGCAGATCTGACCCTCGTGGCTTCTCAGGCTCACTGCCCCTGAGCTCGTCTCACATTTGAAGGTTTGTACTTTCTCTTTTTATTCATCACAATTGTTTATGTAGCTTGTTTTATGAATAAGCAATGCAAATTTTGTATCCATAAGTAGGGTTTTCTTAGAAGAGAAGCTGGCCTCTAAGGCACATTGCACCCCAACACGTACACTCTCTCTTGCTTCAGATTATCTGCTGAAATGGAAGGTAAAATGTACGATTTATCTACCCCCCTTCACGGTGAAGAAATGAAGAATCTGCTGTGAAATGCTGATGAGGGAGACCCCAAACTGAGTGAAGATTTAGGGGAAGAGAGTGACAATTCATCTCAAGATGAGGTGGAAGAACGTAAGCGTGATTTAGAACCAGGGCAGGATGGTGCGGAGACCGATGAACATGAACAAGATAACACCTATTATTTTGACAAAGGTAAAAAAGACCAAGCGGGCCAGAAGCCACTTGCAAATGGTCATCGATGGTGAATGTGGGTGGTATCAATTGATAAGTGATTTACCTCGGCAATCAACTGAATCCATTGCATAGAAGAATTAACCTGAAGGCATTGGCTTGTGAACTGGTGGGTCGAGAGCTACACCAAAGACGTCAGAAGACAAGTGGAATCACCTCTAGCCTGCAAGTCCGGCTGAAAAGATTTCATCCCAAAGAGGATCAAGAAAAACGACCACCTCTCCCACCTCCCAAAAGTCACAGATGCACCACCTACACCGCAGAAACTGGTGGCAGAAGGATGTCAAATTAGAAATGCAAAAATGTCACAACACGATCTGCCTATTCCATGCAAATATCATGGAGGAGCAGCACAGAGAGAGCACTTGACTAAAGGCTGAGAGCTTAATAATCTCACAAGGAAGGAAGTGCAAATCCAAGTTTAAATAGGGTGTCCAATCAGGAATCACAGTGTGGAGCCAATCAGGAATCACAGTGTGGAGCCAATCAGGAATCACAGTGTGGAGCCAATCAGGAATCACAGTGTGGAGCCAATCAGGAATCACAGTGTGGAGCCAATCAGGAATCACAGTGTGGAGCAAATCAGGAATCACAGTGTGGAGCCAATCAGGAATCACAGTGTGGAGCCAATCAGGAATCACAGTGTGGAGCAAATCAGGAATCACAGTGTGGAGCCCATCAGGAGCACCACATGTATTGGTATCTGAGTTAGCAAGAAGCTGTCCAGATAGCTGAATAGCTCAAAGGAAAGAGCTTCTGCCTAGTGCACAGGAGTTTCTAGGTTCGACTCCTGACAGTGAAAGGGGAGAGAGGCAGGGAGAGATAGAAAAAGGAGAGGAAGGAGGAAATGAAGAGAGGCTGGGAAAGTAAGAAAATAAATGAAAGAGGTAAGATGACAAAGGAAGATGCAGTAAAAAAAACAAAGGAGAGAGAAAAGGGAGAGACACAAAAAGAGGGAAAAAAAAAGTGGCTGATTCGGAGCACAAGCACATCCCCCAATTATAAGAGGGTGTTCACACTTACACAACCACATTATTTTAGTTTTGTTACTTTTATTTTCGCCTCAAAATGATTTCAGTTTGTTTTGCAATGGATTTGTACAGATTGTGGACAAAATAAAATTGGAAACAGTTCTGAAATTATTCTTCTTGGTAGGACTTTTGTACATACTGTCATAGTTTTTAAGGTTGACAGTAGACATAAGTCCATCGAGTACAACCGAACATGATCTAAAGGAGGCAAAAAGCCCATGAGACAAAAGAAAAAAAATCCTTCCAGACGTCACATACGGTAATAAGACGAGTTCCTGGAGAAAAGTCCCATCTCAGAATCCAGTACCCACAACCTGGAATATTGTATTCAAGAAATACATCCAGGCCTCCTTGTATTTTTATAGTGTAACAACCATTAATTAGTCTCACTGCTCTGACAGTAAAGAATCTGCGTCTGTGATCAGGATTAAACCTTCTATGATGTAGATGTAAAGGATACCTCATTGTCACCAGCTCAAGCCTACACGTGAAAAGAATATTAGAAAGGTATCTGCGCCGCCCCCCCGCCCCCAATATATTTGTATATTATTATGATAACCCTTAAATCTTCGCTTTCAAACTAAATAACTCCAGGTTTCATAACCCGTTTTCAGCAATGACCCATTCCCTTAACCTTGTTTGCGCCTCTGCACCCACTCCAGTTCAGTAATGTCCTCCTTATTTCCTTTGCTCATTTTTCAGTCTAGGCCTCCATCTTACATAAATCCTTCTGTAATACTAACTTATCCTCCTCTGTGGTAATTGCCCTGCAGAGTTTAGTATCATCAGCAAAAACTGCAATTCATTAATATGTTAAAAAGAAGGCCCAATACTGACCCCTGTGCTACCCAATAACCCAATACTGACCCCTGAGCTACCAAATAACCCAATACTGACCCCTGTGGTACCCAATAACACAATACTGACCCCTGTTCTACCCAATAACCCAATACTGACCCCTGTGGTACCCAATAACCCAATACTGACCCCTGTGGTACCCAATATTGACCCCTGTGGTACCCAATAACCCAATACTGACCCCTGTGATACCCAATAACCCAATACTGACCTCTGTGCTACCCAATAACCCAATACAGACCCCTGTGGTACCCAATGAACCAATATTGACCCCTGTGCTACCCAATAACCCAATATTGACCCCTGTGCTACCCAATAACCCAATACTGACCCCTGTGCTACCCAATAACCCAATACTGACCCCTGTGCTACCCAATAACCCAATAATGACCCCTGTGCTACCCAATACTGACCCCTGTGGTACCCAATAACGACCCCTGTGCTACCCAATAATGACCCCTGTGACCCAATCAGAGTGTGTTCCACCCTTCGCTTCCCATCACTGAGTCAGTTGATAGCCCAGTTACACATTTTTCCCTAGTCCCATTACTCTCATTTTATACACCAACCTTTTGTGTTGCCCGTAACAGACGTTTTTGAAAAGTTCACATAGAGACAACTGCATTTCCTTGGTCCAGTCTGGAACTTGCCTCCTCATAGAAGCTGATCAGATGAGTCTGACAGGACCGATCCCTCATAAAACCATGTTGATATTGGGTCCTGAGGCAATTGTTTGTGAAAGAGATGTAACGGCACTCACTATCTGGAGTAGAAATTCCAACCTTTATTGGATTTCTGTAAATCATACTGGTAAGTCAGGAGCTTGCAGAGTGCAGCCAGATGGCGGCCATTTGGCATGTGTGAGTGCCGCTACTCCTTTATCACAATGACTTTTTCTTTCCTTTTTATGGACTTGGTTCTGAGCGCCACCGCTGCTTTTTTGTTTTATGTCAGCTCTTATGGTTAGAATCACATCCCACGCCGTGACTTAACAGATCATTTTCCCCTACTTTCGAGAGCGTCTCTTCGGATTTTACCTACAGTAGAGGTTACACTTACGGGCCTGCAACTTCCTGGCTCAGATTTTCACTGCCGCTCTCGGGACAAAATGGACCCCATAATGCGTTGTTTTGAGGATTTACACGGAAACTCCGGTGTAAGCGCTCAGCAGACAGCACAGGATAAATGGGACCCAAGCCTTGTTCTGATTTATGGGAGATGGAATGAACATCGAGACAGCAGTAGAAGAACAGTTCCAATTTTTATTTTTGCGTGATTCACCATGTGGACTAAGTAACTGCACGACTTTATTCATCAGGTCAGTGCGATTTTAGAGTAGGAGCAGGAGTTATTTATCTATCCTGACTCCATTTCCAAAATGCAGCCTGTATGTTTCGAGATAAGAGGTTCTTGTGACTTTCTTTGTCTAAAAGGACTTAAAGATAACAGGAAAGTGAAAGTAAAGAAGCGAGAGCCACACCGAGGGTGTCGACAGTGTTAACTTTATCCAATTGGATCTATGTATGATAATGCCAGCACATTGAGAAATAAGCTGATCCAATGATATTGCTACAATGTACTGTACGTCTATTAAAAATCTATATAAAACCAGAGCAATGATGAAATAATGAGAGCTATGCTTAAGAGACATATGTGTGTGTGTATGCACGGTTCTTATCTCCTGTACAAACGTGGATTTTACAATTTGTAACAGGCACAACGTCTCAGAACGTCCCACATTTCGTGGCGTAGACAAAACCTGGCACAATGAACAGGGACCCGCTAGTTCAAAGGACCACTTGATCCAAATGTTTTTCTGGTTCTTAGACAGACGAACAACTCAGGACAGCTGCAGCTAAAAAGGTAAGAAGCTTCATTCTTACACTATATGAAGAAAAACAACGGATGGCACTCACCGTTAAAATATGAAAAGGCTTTGTTCCAAAATAAAAGGCATCGGCACGGGAGACATGTGAAAAGTACGGACAATGGCAGTTTCGCGCTCCTGCGCTTCAACGGGACCCGTTGAAGCGCAGGAACGCAAAACAGCCGAAGTCCATACTTTTCACATGTCTCCCGTGCCGATACCTTTTATTTTGGAACAAAGCCTTTTCTTATTTTAGTGGTGAGTGCCATCCGTTGTTTTTCTTGATATGGATTCATTGGATATTTCTTCTCATGGATTGAGCACCCTATCATTTTGGGGTATTTAGGCGATAATATTGCTACGTGTGTTTTTGCCTCTCACTAGTCATATTGAGGATAAGGTGGAGCAGTGGTGCTTGGTGCGTTTATTCTCCCTTTTTTTTATTCTTACACTCCCTGCTGAATTTGTACCTGTCTTTGGCCCCGGTGTGTTTTGGGAGTGTGTGTCACAGTTCATTCGATATCTTCATAGTAAGTGTGTTCCTTGTTGTTAGACAAAAGAACCCTGAGAAGACCTTTGTACGGTTTTGAATTCCTGTGTTGTATGTTGTGTGGGAAGTTAAGATTTAGCATTTCACTGGTCATCTGTCCATGGGTTTGGACTGTAGCCATTAGTTGATTGTAGCTGGTGGAGCCGACGTTGGGGATTTGCTGGCAGCAGCCTTTTGTAGTGCTAAGGAAGCCCTTAAGGTTCTAGCACGTAGAGACAAGGGCCGATGGTTGTCATCTGATTCATCGCAGTATGGCGTGGATGGCCGATTCTACCCTGGATATGCTGCTTACCTCCATGAAACCATAAAAGCAGAGCTGCTGCCACCACACATGTCCGTCCAAGAAGCAGATCTCTGTGCCCTAGAATAAGCCTGCAGACAAGCTAAAGACCAAACTGCCACCATTTATACAGTCGCTATGCTTTTGGCAGAGCTCACCACTATGGACCTACAGTATATGGAGAGGTCGATCCTATCAAGGATTAAGAAGGTTGCCATAGTGAAAGTCAAAGTCCATGCAAAGGACAACTCTACTTCAGCTAAAGGCAACCACCCGGCCGATCAGGCTGTAAAATCTGCAGCTTACCAACCAAGAAACAACCAATCCAGGGTGGCAGCTGCATAGGTAGACTCCACCGCGGATCCACCTGTGACCCATGACTTTCTCCAGAAGCTTTAACAACAGGTGCAGGGAGCTTTCCAGTCACTAGAAGGACTGGGGACAAAGTTTACCTCCCCGGGTTCTGTATCCCATGATATCTCAACCCACCCATGGCAATACCCACCAATCGAAGAATGCCATGACAGACCTCGCCCACCGCCATTGTTATGCTACTGGGTTCAATCTCACTGCAGCCAAAAATGATCAAGCCAGTCTGACCTGCACGCTCAACAACGTGGGACGCACCACCAAGACGTCTATGAGACATGCACCAAGGCCCCTTTACCCTTTCCAGCATCTTCAGATCGACTACATTCAATTTCCCAAGATACAAACCTACGAGTATGTACTTGTGTGTGTCAACCCCCTCTCAGGATGGCCAGATGCGTATCCCGTGTGCAAAGCCACCACCTACAGCGAAGTAACTAATCTCAAAAGTCATACGGGGTGCCCGAGACCAAAGAAAGTGACAGAGGCACCCACTTTACCAGAGAACTAATGCAGGAAATAATGTCCACCCTGGGAGTGGCGCGACCTTCATGCTGTGCACCATCCAGAAAATCCAGAAAGCCATGGCTGAAACAGGCAGACCATGGACAGAATGCTTGCCCCTATATGAGGTGTTATATGGGTCAGCTTCTAGGCTAGGGTTGCATTTTCCACAGCAGTTCCAGATACAACATGATAGGCTGTCTTCTTAGGTTATAGCAAAATGCTTGTCTGACATAATCTCGGGTTTACTCTTTTCTTCCAGATCCACATTCTGTGGAAGGAAGCCACCTCCTGCAGCCTGGAGAGTGTGGTGGTCAAAAGACATGTCAGGAGAACCCACGAGCCTATATTTTACGGACCCTTACAAGTTTTGCTGACAACCGAGATGGCCGAAAAGATCGAGGGAAAGCAACTGGATCCACGCCTCACAATGAAAGAAGACAAGAAAGCCACTGAATAATGTGGAAGCACACCCTGTGTCCTTTTTGCCTTGATGAATGGGGGGCTCATAAAGGGATATGTCCCGAGATAGAAGTAATGGGGAGCTAGTTTCGGGCAGCGGCATTTATGGCCTAAACACACACCCGTCGACGCGCAGCTGCTTCCCATTGGCCAGGGGTTATATTTAAGGTGCTTCCTGCTGGTCTGACGCCACACTCTGGCACCAGTCCAGTAGGAGGCGATAACCACAGGAATTTCTTTGTCCAGCTTTATCCCTTGTATTTGTTCTCATACTCTGCACTTAGTGCATAAGAGGGGTAGGATATCATAAGGGACACTTTTACCCTATATCTGTATACCTATATAAAGAACTGAGATGGGTTTCCAGGGCCGCTGAGCGGAGCACTTCAACTCATACAAGCAGTCCCTTGCCAGCTTCAAGTACACGCTCTCTGCCGCAAAACAAACTTACTTCGCATCTCTCATATCCTCCCGGTCTCACAACCCTAAACAGCTTTTCAATACTTTCAACTCTACTCCGTCCCACAGCACCTCCTCCATCTCCTCTCATTTCTGCTGAAGACTTTGCCTCCTTCTTCAAGCAGAAGATCGATAAGATCAGAGAAAGCTTTGGCCCGCAGCCCCCAATGCCCCTATTAGCCGCTCAGCCTTGTTCTTCCAAAACCAGCTTCTCCACCATGACAGAAGATCAGCTCTCCACCCTCCTGTCAAGATCACACCTCACCACTTGTGCTCTTGAACCGCTCCCGTCTCACCTCATCCCTAACTTGGCCACAGTCTTCATCCCAACTCTAACACACCTCATCAACCTTTCACTTACAAATGGTGTCTTTCCCTCATCCTTCAAACATGCCTCAATCACACCCATCCTCAAAAAGCCCTCCCTCGACCCATCCCGTGTCTAACTATCGCCCGATATCTCTTCTCCCTTACGCCTCAAAACTACTGGAACAGCATGTATATCTTGAACTGTCCTCCCACCTCTCCTCCTATTCCCTCTTTGACCGGTTACAATCTGGCTTCCGACCACATCACTCAACTGAAACTGCCCTAACTAAAGTCACTAACGACTTACTAACCGCCAAGAGCAAGCGTCACTACTCTGTCCTCCTTCTCTTGGACCTGTCTTCTGCCTTCGACACCGTGGACCATTCCCTCCTACTGCAGATTCTCTCATCTCTTGGCATCACAGACTTGGCCCTATCCTGGATCTCATCATACCTAACAGACCGAACATTTAGTGTCTCCCTCTCACACACCACCTCCTCACCTCACCCCCTGTCTGTTGGTGTACCTCAAGGCTCAGTCCTCGGACCTCTACTCTTCTCCATCTACACCTTCGGCCTGGGACAGTTCATAGAATCCCACGACTTGCTGTATCACCTCTATGCCGATGACACGCAGATCTACCTATCTGGACCCGACCTCGCCTCCTTAGTGACTGAAATACCACAATGTGTCTGCTATCTCAGCCTTCTTCTCTGCTCGCTTTCTCAAACTGAACATGGACAAAATAGAATTCATCATCTTTCCCCCATCTCACTCTACCCCTCCACCAGACCTATCCATCAATGTCAATGGCTGCTCGCTTTCTCCAGTCCCGCACGCTCGGTGCCTTGGGGTGATCCTCGACTCTGCCTTCTCTTTCAAACCCCATATCCAAGCCCTCACCTCCTCCTGCCGCCTCAAACTCAAAAATATTTCCCGGATCTGCGCATTCCTCAACCATGAAACCACAAAAACACTAGTGCACGCCTTATCTTCCGCCTCGACTACTGCAACCTCCTACTCTCTGGCCTCCCCTGTAGCACTTTGGCACCACTCCAGTCTATCCTACACTCTGCTGCCCGACTAATCCACCTGTCTCCCCCCTATGCCAGGCCCTTCACTGGCTTCCTATTATCCAGAGGCTCCAGTTCAAAACCCTAACCATGACATATAAAGTCATCCACAACCTGTCTCCTCCATACATCTGTAACATGGTCTCCCGGTACCTACCCGCACGCAACCTTCGATCCTCTCAAGATCTCCTTCTCTACTCACCCCTCATTTCCTCTTCCCACAACCGCATACAAGACTTCTCCCGTGCTTCCCCCATACTCTGGAACGCTCTGCCGCAACACATCAGACTCTCAACAACGGAAACCTTCAAGAAGAACCTGAAGACCCACCTATTCCGACAAGCCTACAGCCTGCAATGATCCTCGGTCTACTGAACCACCGCACAACCAGCTCTACCCTCTCCTACTGTATCCTCACCCTCCCGGTAGACTGTGAGCCATTGCGGGCAGGGTCCTCTCTCCTTCTGTACTCGTGTGTCCCTTGTCTTACACATGTTTATTGTACTTGTCTATATTTCCCCTTTTCCCTGTAAAGCACCATGAAATAAATGGCGCTATATAAATGTATAATAATAATAATAATAATACCTACCTCCTGTGACAATCAGTTGCACATCTCCCTCTGCTGGCCACTGTCGCCTTACTTTACGCTCTAATTTCCCTCAGATACCTCTTTTTATTGTATTTCATTAATAAACTTTTATATATTTTTATCACACTATTGGCTATATAATTTTTGTATATAGGTATCTTGATTCCATGAATAGATGCATTCTAATTTGTTAGATAGTGGTTGGTCTTGTTCCTACAAGTTCTACCGCTTTTTCTTGGCTAATATACGTAGGTTATTTATTGACTCACCCAACAGTATATATGTATACTGGCTAAGGGTCTGATTGTGAGTCCTACAATATGGTGGGGTGGAACCAGGTCTGAGGAGTTGGTAAGCCAAACCTCCGACTGAGACTCCTCCAGTTCGCTGACTCCCGACTCCACAGCCCCGGTCACTACTGAGCATGGATAAAAAGTGCACGACAGATTCATCTCAACTAAAAGCGGAGATCCTCAGATCAGGAACAGAACAGACATTTATGGGACATTTCAGAACTTTCCCAAAGTCTTCTGAAAAGATGTACATCACATCCTGCATTGTAATACTGTATCCAATTTATTACATATTTTACTAGTCAAAGTCGGTCCATTTTATACTGACTCCGCCAAAAAAGACACAGTCTCAGACTCAACAAATTCTCAGCCCTGGGTGGAAGACTGGGCCTACGAGAAGACAAACAACAAGGGTAGAAGCCTCCTTACTGGAATGACTCGATTACAGAATACGTGTCCAAATGCTGTTCAGTAGGGTCACGTCGTACCATCACCACTAGCTTGGTAGGAGGCCATGTCCTCCTGAATCAGACGGTAGCTAGGGTTGACTTATGGTGGATGTATGGAACTGGTGACTTTTATCCAGTACTACCAGCGAGACGGGAGGGTATGTGTTATTGAGAAATTCCTGATACCACTCCAGATTCTGTCTCCAAACATAGAGAAGATCCCCAACAAAGCAACGGAAAACTACAAACACAAGTGTGACACCAGAATTGCCACATCTTTTGACCCTAATCTGTACATTGATGGTGTCCCAAGAGGAGTACCAGACTAAAGTCAGAGATCAAGTACCAGCGGGATTAGAATCGCTATTCGCCATTGTCACAGTGAATAAAAATGTGGACTGCATAAATGATATCTACTATAACCAGCCGGGGTTTGTTAATTTTAGTAGGGATGCCTTCCGGGAATGGCTGAACAGTTGGGTGCCACCTCGACTATGACCTTTCAGAGTAGACTCGGCCTTGACCTGATCCTGGCATAGAGGGGAGCGGTATATAATATGGTTGGGGCTTAATGCTGAACCTTTATTCCCAACAACACAGCTCCAGATGACAGCATAAGTAATGCTCTGAGAGGCATTGATGCCCCGTCCATCGAATTAGTTGAAAACTCAGGCATCAGCAACCCCCTCAGTAAGTGGCTACAAAACATGTTTGGTAAATAGGGATCACTTCTTATAACATAGCGTTTACTTTGGAGATAGTTCTGGTGGTCATTGCGGTACTTGATTGCTGCATCATACCCTGTGTTCGGGGCACTGCTTCTAAAGTTATAGACAAGGCAACAGAAACGAACCTGTTGCTGCCTCATGCCCCAACATGTCCGACTATCAACCACATTCGGATCCTTCAGACGGAACCTGAAAACCCATCTCTTCAAGAAAGACTACAGCCTGCAATGACCCCGCTACCTCCTCACCACTACTGGACCCTCCGCCTCATCATCACTGGAGCTGCTGCAACCCACCAACCTACTGTCTCCTTCCCCACCATACTGTAGCATGTAAGCCCGAAAGGACAGGGTCCTCTCCACTCTGTATCAGTCTGTCATTGTAAGTTTGTTTACTGTAAGTGATATCTGTAATTTGTATGTAACCCCTTCTCATGTACAGCACCATGGAATCAATGGTGCTAGAGAAATAAATAGTAATAATAATACCCTGTGTCGGGGCATTGTTTCTAACGTTATAGACAAGGCCACAGAGACCAGACCTGTTGCTGCCTCATACCCTGTGTTCGAGGCATTGTTTCTAAAGCTATAGACAAGGTCACAGAGACCAGACCTGTTGCTGCCTTATACCCTGTGTCGGGGCATTGTTTCTAAAGCTATAGACAAGGTCACAGAGACCAGACCTGTTGCTGCCTCATACCCTGTGTCGGGGCATTGTTTCTAAAGCTATAGACAAGGCTACAGAGACCAGACCTGTTGCTGCCTCATACCCTGTGTCGGGGCATTGTTTCTAAAGCTATAGACAAGGTCACAGAGACCAGACCTGTTGCTGCCTCATACCCTGTGTCGGGGCATTGTTTCTAAAGCTATAGACAAGGTCACAGAGACCAGACCTGTTGCTGCCTCATACCCTGTGTCGGGGCATTGTTTCTAAAGCTATAGACAAGGTCACAGAGACCAGACCTGTTGCTGCCTCATACCCTGTGTCGGGGCATTGTTTCTAAAGCTATAGACAAGGTCACAGAGACCAGACCTGCTGCTGCCTCATACCCTGTGTCGGGGCATTGTTTCTAAAGCTATAGACAAGGTCACAGAGACCAGACCTGTTGCTGCCTCATACCCTGTGTCGGGGCATTGTTTCTAAAGCTATAGACAAGGTCACAGAGACCAGACCTGTTGCTGCCTCATACCCTGTGTCGGGGCATTGTTTCTAAAGCTATAGACAAGGTCACAGAGACCAGACCTGTTGCTGCCTCATACCCTGTGTCGGGGCATTGTTTCTAAAGCTATAGACAAGGTCACAGAGACCAGACCTGTTGCTGCCTCATACCCTGTGTCGGGGCATTGTTTCTAAAGCTATAGACAAGGTCACAGAGACCAGACCTGCTGCTGCCTCATACCCTGTGTCGGGGCATTGTTTCAAAAGCTATAGACAAGGCTACAGAGACCAGACCTGTTGCTGCCTCATACCCTGTGTCGGGGCATTGTTTCAAAAGCTATAGACAAGGTCACAGAGACCAGACCTGTTGCTGCCTCATACCCTGTGTCGGGGCATTGTTTCTAAAGCTATAGACAAGGTCACAGAGAC
The DNA here is from genome assembly GCF_039654945.1 of Dendrobates tinctorius. Taxonomy (NCBI): domain Eukaryota; kingdom Metazoa; phylum Chordata; class Amphibia; order Anura; family Dendrobatidae; genus Dendrobates; species Dendrobates tinctorius. Next base: position 5,656,378 of record NW_027361918.1, on the reverse strand, counting down.
CAGACCTGCTGCTGCCTCATACCCTGTGTCGGGGCATTGTTTCTAAAGCTATAGACAAGGCTACAGAGACCAGACCTGTTGCTGCCTCATACCATGTGTCGGGGCATTGTTTCTAAAGCTATAGACAAGGCTACAGAGACCAGACCTGTTGCTGCCTGATACCCTGTGTCGGGGCATTGTTTCTAAAGCTATAGACAAGGTCACAGAGACCAGACCTGTTGCTGCCTCATACCCTGTGTCGGGGCATTGTTTCTAAAGCTATAGACAAGGCTACAGAGACCAGACCTGTTACTGCCTCATACCCTGTGTCGGGGCATTGTTTCTAAAGCTATAGACAAGGCTACAGAGACCAGACCTGTTGCTGCCTCATACCCTGTGTCGGGGCATTGTTTCTAAAGCTATAGACAAGGTCACAGAGACCAGACCTGTTGCTGCCTCATACCCTGTGTCGGGGCATTGTTTCTAAAGCTATAGACAAGGTCACAGAGACCAGACCTGCTGCAGCCTCATACCCTGTGTCGGGGCATTGTTTCTAAAGCTATAGACAAGGTCACAGAGACCAGACCTGTTGCTGCCTCATACCCTGTGTCGGGGCATTGTTTCTAAAGCTATAGACAAGGTCACAGAGACCAGACCTGCTGCAGCCTCATACCCTGTGTCGGGGCATTGTTTCTAAAGCTATAGACAAGGCTACAGAGACCAGACCTGTTGCTGCCTCATACCCTGTGTCGGGGCATTGTTTCTAAAGCTATAGACAAGGCCACAGAGACCAGACCTGTTGCTGGATTCTTTTTTTTGATCAAATAAGATTTTTATTAATCAGAATTCAAAATACAGAATATACAGTAAATCTTCCACAAACAATAGATTTACAAATTGAACATCCCTGTTCCCCCCCTCCCACCCCCCACCCCCAATGTAGACAGCTTATATAACTCTTTTCTCCATAAGATTTCTCTTACACCATAATTTACCATTAGTCATCCTTTTTACCCGGGGCATTGTTTCTAAAGCTAAAGATAAGCCAAAGAGATCAGACCTGTTGCTGCCTCATACCCTGTGTCGGGGCATGGCTTCTAAAGCTATAGACAAGGTCACTGAGACCAGACCTGTTGCTGCCTGTCACGCCACCTCCGCATACTCACCCGGCCTCCGCTCCCACGCCGCAGCCACCCGCCACCCGACAGCCACGGCGGTCCCTTCTGACAGGCTCGCGGCCGACGGGGTCTCTGCATGCAATGCACATGCGCCATAGGCCACGCCTCCCTCCTGTTTCTTGTGCTCCGGCAACGCCCTGACCCGGAAGCACCTACGGACCAATGGCAGACCTGACAGGGCCATATCAGGCCGTTCCCCCCTGAGGGAGGAGCCTGATCGTTGTGTTTGCTAGCACACTGGGCCCTGCTTCCTCGTGTGCCCTCTGCAGTCTCACAGTCCTGTCCTCAGTGATTTCTGCAGTAGCCTCGCAGTCCTGCCTTCCGTGGTCCCTGCAGTAGCTCCGCAGTCCGGTGCTCCAGTCCTGCCTCCTGTGTTCCTGCTCCATCCTGCTATCCACACTCCAGTCCTTCAGTCCTACTCCATTCCTGCCTCCTGTGTTCCTGCTCCATCCTGCTATCCACACTCCAGTCCTTCAGTCCTACTCCAGTCCTGCCTCCTGTGTTCCTGCTCCATCCTGCTATCCACACTGCAGTCCTTCAGTCCTACTCCAGTCCTGCCTCCGGTGTTCCTGCTCCATCCTGCTATCCACACTCCAGTTCTACTCCAGTCCTGCCTCCCGTGTTCCTGCTCCGTCCTGTTGTCTATGCTCCAGTCCTGCAGTCCTACTCCGGTCCAGTCTCCAGTGACACTTCAGCTGGAACAGCCACCCATTGCCACAAGAGAAGGGAAATGTGAGAGCAGGATTTATATTTTATCCATCCGGACTCCATTCTGGATATTGCATCTTCTTGTTTTCCAAAATGGAGTCTGTGTATGTTTTGAAATAAGGGGTCTCAGGAATTTCTTTGTCTAACAGAACTTAGAGATAAAATATAGGGAAGAGAAAGTAAAGCCACAGATAGACCCTAAAGCTGGGTCAGTGTTAACTTTAACCAATGCGATGTACATATGCTAATGCCAGCACATATGTCGAGAGAAGCTGAGCCAATGATATTGCCCAGTAAAAACCTATATAAACCCTGACCGATGGTGTAATAAAGAGTTCTGCTTAGATACATAAGTTTGTCCCGTGGTACTTCTCTCCTGTACGTACTTAGCTCTTACAATGTAATTTGTAACAGGCACAACGTCTCAGAACATCCCGCAATACCAGGCAACAGCCGCCATACCAGATCCATATTAGGGGTTTTCAGCTTTGCTGCTTTTAGAGACGAAAAACAAGATTTTACAAAAATGAATTTATTTTTGCATCGCCATATTGTGAGAGCTGTAGCTTTTTTTTTTTGGCATATTAGGGCTTGTTTTTTGTGGGACAGTTTGGCATTATCATTTGTACCGTTTTTAATTTTACACGTGACTTTTTGATCCCTTTTATTCAATATTTTGTGTGTCACTATGACAAAAAAGCGACAGTTTTGGAGTGTTCATTTTTCTTTTTAGATAGTTTTACAGTGAGATTTTAGTGGCAAAACAAATTTTTTTTTTTTTTTGACACATTTATTTAAGATCAATCATTGTACTGTGAACAGCTTTGTGGCTCATACAGAGCACAGACGGGCTCGTGTAGATAAAGGTAGAATGAGGACTGTTTCTGCAGATAAAGGCATAATGAGGAAGGTTTTGCCAGACAAATTCATAGGATTAAGAGAGCATCCGCTAAAATACCATCACAAGCAACGCGCCATCCATAGCAAAATCATCTTCATGCTGACAATGCTCCATGACATGCTGCAAAGAAACCTCCTAGTCATTGGCTGCTATGGGAATAAAAGGAGAGAAACTCATGGTGTGGCCACCATCCTCCCCTGACCTGTGTCCTAATGACAACGTTTGGAGTACCATCAAGCAAAAGATCTATGAGGGTGGAAGGCCGATCACATCAAAACAGCAGCTCTGGGGGCGATTATGACATCCTGCAAAGAAAGTGAAGCAGAAACTCTGCAAAAACTCACAAGTTCAATGGAGCAAGAACTGTGGACATGAAATCACAGAAGCTCCGATGTGACATGGACATGACGGAGGTAACGGGTGGTCGCCAGACACTGATGGTGGAGGCAACGGGTGGTCGCCAGACACTGATGGCGGAGGCAACGGGTGGTCGCCAGACACTGATGGCGAAGGCGACGGGAAGTCGCCAGACACTGATGGCGGAGGCAACGGGCGGTCGCCAGACACTGATGGCGGAGGCAACGGGAAGTCGCCAGACACTGATGGTGGAGATGACGGGAAGTCGCCAGACACTGATGGTGGAGATGACGGGAAGTCGCCAGACACTGTTGACGGAGGCAACAGGCGATCGCCAAACACTGATTCTTATGATCACCGCCCTCCTGCTTGCTTCATGGCTCCTCAGCATCGCGCTCCTGCACAGGCGTACTTCTCTGTCCTGTTGAGGGCAGAGTAAAGTACTGCAGTGCGCAAGCACCGGGAAAGGTCAGAGCGGTCCAGCGCTTGCGCACTGCAGTACTTTGCTCTGCCCTCAACAGGGCAGATCAATACGCCTGCACAGGAGTGCGATGCTGAGAATCATAATGAGATGGGGGGCGCTGGACCCGGACCTGCAACACCCATCAGACCGGACCACCCCACGGGTGAGTATAATGAAACTTATTTTTCTTATCTTGCAGGTCGGATCGGGACCAGATATACAGCATTATAGAATGGTATATATCAGGCCTGAAAGGCAGCGGCCGCATCTTATAGCGGCCAAAACAGGTGACAGGTGCACTTTAAAAACGGGGAAGGAAAGATTCAAGAGATACCAATGATGTGATTTGCAAACAATGATCGGAAACAAAATCCAAAGAGCAACTGAAAACCAATGTAAAATAGGAAATCACAGATGGATCCCAGGTGTGTGAATTCTGTCATAAGAGCTCATGCTGTGTCTGGATGTGTCCTGACATCCCATAATATCATCAGTAGTGTGTGATCCCATGTGTCCGGACATCCCATAATGTGATCAGTGTGTGACCCCACGTGTCATCCTCCCCCTGCCGGCCGCACCCTTTGCCTGGCCACTCATCCTCCCCCTGCCCGGCTGCACCCCTTGCCTGACCACTCATCCTCCCCCTGCCGGCCGCACCCTTTGCCTGGCCACTCATCCTCCCCCTGCCGGCCGCACCCTTTGCCTGGCCACTCATCCTCCCCCTGCCGGCCGCACCCTTTGCCTGGCCACTCATCCTCCCCCTGCCCGGCCACACCCCTTGCCTGGGCACTCATCCTCCCCCTGCCCGGCCGCAACCCTTGCCTGGCCACTCATCCTCCCAATGACTGGCCGCATTCCTTGCCTGGCCACTCATCCTCCCCCTGCCCGGTCACAAACCTTGCCTGGCCACTCATCCTCCCCTTGCCTGGCCGCACCCCTTGCCTGGCCACTCATCCTCCCCCTGCCCGGCCTCAACCCTTGCCTGGCCACTCATCCTCCCCCTGCCCGGCTGCACCCCTTGCCTGGCCTCTCATTCTCCCAATGCCCGGCTACACCCATTGCCTGGCCACTCATTCTCCCCCTGCCTGGCCGCACCCCTTGCCTGGCCTCTCATCCTCCCCCTGCCTGGCCGCACCCCTTGCCTGGCCACTCAACCTCCCTTTGCATGGTTGCACCCATTGCCTAGCCACTCATCCTCCCCCTGCCTGGCCGCACCCCTTGCCTGGCCACTCATCCTCCCCCTGCCTGGCCGCACCCCTTGCCTGGCCACTCATCCTCCCCCTGCCTGGCCGCACCCCTTGCCTGGCCACTCAACCTCCCTTTGCATGGTTGCACCCATTGCCTAGCCACTCATCCTCCCCCTGCCTGGCCGCACCCCTTGCCTGGCCACTCATCCTTCCCCTGCCTGGCCGCACCCCTTGCCTGGCCACTCATCCTCCCCCTGTCCGGCCGCACCCCTTGCCTGGCCACTCATCCTCCTCTTGCCTGGTTGCACCCATTGCCTGGCCACTCATCCTCCCCCTCACTACACTTATATCTCACCTCTCCGGGAGCAGAACCGCTCTTCCTGAATAAACAGGAGTCGCCGTCAGACTCCTCCTCGCTCAGGCCCACATCCTCTAACTCTTCTTCCTGCTCCAGGATGTCGTTTGACACTACAAAATCCATGTCATCATCGCTCTCTCTCTTCCTGCGTCGTTTCTTCCCAGTCTCCTCCGGAAGCTTTTTCTCCATTTTTGGGGGAGAGGTCAGTCCAGATTCCTCCCATTCATCAGCTATATCTTGAAGATACTTCATGGCTCTATAGGAGAATACAGAACAAGAAAGCATCAGTCAGAGGAGCAAGGGCAGAGAACACAAAGTCCTCCAAGCATGGACTGCTGCAATTCTGAGCTCATGGGTCCGAAGACGTCACCTGAGGTGGCAACTCCTGGGCCACAGCAATGAAGGGCCCAGCAGAACGGCCCATCGTCTGTGAGTTCTGGGCTCAGTCCAATTTACAGACCCCACTAATAAGCTGATACTGACAGTTAGTGGGGACTCACGTTTTGGCCGCGCGTCTCCTCGGCCGACCACTTGGTGTTAGCTCCACTTCCATGTTCTCTGAGTCGCTCTGCCTGTTCTCCACAAGGGTTTGAGCCTCCAGCTCCTGAGCCGCCTTTATCAGCAGCAACTCTGCTTTGGACTTGCGGCCTCGCTTCTTTGGGACCTTCACAGGTGTTTCCTGGAGGCCAGAGTCTTCAACAGCCAAAGTTTTATCCACAAAGTAAGAAGAAGGCTCTGAAATATAAAATACAGGACATCATCATTAGTAGGAAAAGGAAGAGGAAAGAAAGAGGGCAAAGTCAAGGAGAAAAGGAAGAGGAAAGAGAAAGGTAGAGGAGGAAAGAGAAAGGGAGACTGGGAAAGGGAGATGAGGAAGATGAAGGAGGGAGATGAGGAAGATGAAGGAGGAACGGGAAAAGGAGGGCAGGGAGAGGAGGAAGAGGAAAGGAAAAGGGAAAGGAGGGAAGGAAGAAAAAGGGGAAGAGACTAAGTGGAAAAAGAAAATGAAAAGGGAGAGAGGGAAGAAAAAAAGAGGAAGAGAACGGAGGCACAGAAAAGGAAGGGCAGGAAGAGTAGTAAAAGGAAGGAGGAGGAAGGGGAAAAGGAGGAAGGATAAAGGCTAATGGTAGAGAAGAGAGGATGACAAAGGAAGGATAGGAAAGGGAGAGAAGGAGAGAGGAAAAAAGGGAAATGAAAAAAAGGAAGCGAAAGGAAAGTCGAAGGGAGGGGAGGAGGACAAAGACGGGAGGGGAAAGGGAGAGGAGGGAGAGAAAGGAGGGAAGGAAAAGGAGTTAGAGGAAGGAGGGGAAGGGGAAAGGAGGAAGAGGAATGATGCAGAGGAGGGATAAGATGAATGATAGAGGGGAAAGGGAGAGGAGAAAGATGAAAGAGGGAAGTGAAAGAGGAAGGGAGGAGGGAAAGAAAGAAGAGAGGAGGGAAAGGAGGAAGAGGAAGGACAGAGGGGAAAAGGAGGGGAAGGAGAGGAAAGTTGGAGGGTAAGGTGGGAGGGTGAGGAGAAAGCGAGTGGCAGAAGAAGAAGGAGGGAGGGGAAAGGTAAAGAAAAAAGAAAGGAGGCAGGGAGGAGGAGGGGAATGAGGGAAAGGAAAGGAGGAAAAGGAAGAAGGTAAGCAAAAAGGAGAGAAGCAAGAGAAAGGATAAAAGGAGAGAAGAGGAAGAGAAAAGGGAGAGGAGGAAGAAGAGGATGAGGGGAAGAGAAAGGAAAAAGGGGGAGGTGGAAGGGAAACGAGGAAGGAGTAGGGGAAAGAGGAGGGAGGGAAAAGAAGAATAAGAGAAAGGGGAAAGAGGAGGAGGAAGAGGAAAGGGAGAGGGGGAAGGGGGAAGGGGAAAGTAGAGAGCGGTAAAGGAAGAAGAGGAAGAGAAAAGAGGGAGGAAAAGGAAGAGATGGAAGAGAAAGAAGGAAAGGAAATTAGGAGGAGGAAGGAGACAAGAAGGGGAAAAAAGAGAAGGAGAGGAGGAAGAGGGAGAATACAGAGAGGAGGAAGAGGAAAGAACTAGATTTGGAAGAGGAATGGGGAAGAGGACTGAGTGGAAGGAGAAAAAGAAAAGGGAGAATAAAAAGCAGAAAAGAAAAAAGGAGGAAGGAGGGATGAAATAGGAAGAGGAAGACAAAAGAGAAGGGAAGAAAATTGAAGAGGAAGAAGAGGGAATCAGGGAGAGGAAAAAGAGGAAGAGGAAGGGTAAAAGGGATCATATAGAGAGGAGGAATATGAAAAATAAAGAGAAGGGGAAGAGGAAAAAAGGGAAGGAAAAGGGTGAAGAGGAAGCAGAAAGGTAAGTGAAAAGAAGAAGGGGAGGGGAAAGGGGGAGAGGAAAGGGGGAGGAGGAAGAGGAAGGCGGAGGGGGAAGAAAAAAGAGGGAAAGGAAAAAGGAAGGAGGGGGAAAAGGTTAAAGATGAAAAGGAAAAAAAAGAGGGAAAAGGGAAAGAAGGTAGAGGAAGGTGGGATGGGAAAAGACAAAAATAGAGGAACGAGAGAGGGGAAAGGGAAATAAGTAGGAGTAAGGAAGAAAGACAAGGAAGAGAAAAGGGAGAAATGAAAAGAAATGTAAAAGGGAGAGGAGAAAGAAAAGGACGGAGAAGTAAGAAGGGAAGGAAATTGGAGAAAAAGAAGGATGAAGAGTAAGGAGTCAGGGGAAAAAAAAAAGAGGAAGAGGAAACAGGGAGAATACAGAGGTAGGAGGAAGAGGAAAGATAAAGAGAAGGAAGTGGATGGATGGAGAGGAGGAAGAGGAAGGAAAAAGGAGAAGAGGAAGCAGAAAAGTAAGAGGATGGAAGAAGGGAAAGGAAGAGGAGAAAGATGAAAGAGGTGAGAAAGAAGAGGAAGAAGGAGGAAAGAGGTAGGGAAAAAGAGGACGAAGAGGAAGGCGGGATGAAAAACGATACGAGTAAAATAAGGGTGAAGAGAAAGATAGGGGAAAAGGAGTAGGAGAAAGGGAGGAAAGAGGGATAAAGGAGAGCAGTAAAAGGAAGAAAAAGGAGAAAGGGAGAGAAGAGGAAGAAGGAAGAAGAGGAGAAGTGGAAGGAGGGAGTGGTAGAGTAGAAGAAGGAGGGAAGGAGGGAGGGGTAGAGTAGAGGAAGGAGGGGGAGAGTAGAGGAAGGTGGGAGGGGGCATGGAGAGGAAAAAACTGGAAAAGGAAGGAGGTGAAAGAGGAGAAAAGTATGGCAGGAGGGGAAGGGACATAAGAAAGTAATGATGGAGGGGAAGGAAGAGGAAGAAGAGGAAAAGGAATTAAGGAGGGCTAAGAGAGAGGAAGGAGAAGGTGGAATGGAGAGGAGGATGGTTGGATGGAGAAGGGAGTGGACGAAGAGTAATGAGGGAAGAGGAAGGGATGAGAAAAAGGAAGAAGGACCATTGACACATAAAATAAGAGGGTAATCGGGAATCATGAACAAGCAGAAACAGAAGGGGGAAGGTCTGAAAAGAAGGATGGAATAGAACTTAGACAGTCTGGGAGGAGTAGTGCAGTTTGAGAGAACAGTCACATACCAGTAGTAGACTGCTGCACGTCCTGTGATGCCGGGAAAGTGGACACTGACTTTTTCTGGATGCTGTCATTGTGCACAGTGATAGAGTTTACCGGAGACTGAATAACACCAAGACCTTTCCTGCCAGGAAGAGGTTTGAGAGGGGCTGCAGACAACGGAGTCATCTTCATTTTAGTTTTAGACTTACAGCCTTTTCTCTTAGGCACCCTCACAGGTCTTTGACTGAGCGGGGGGGAATTCTTTAAAACATTGACCGGAAAAGGAGTTGAGGGCTCTTCTGCATCAGTGATAGCAGAGCGACTCTGTCCTAGAGTCAATGAACATTTGGTGTTGGAAGTCGGAGTTTGTGGGACACTAGTGGAGTCTTCAGCAACCAAACATCTATCACTGCCATCCATAAGAGTAGCACCTGCACATACATGACAACGCACCAAATTACTGAAGAGACTAGGGCTGGGAAAAAAGAAGAGCAAAAAAGTGTGCGAGAACGAGAGCAGAGGACAGAGGAGCAGAAAGAAAGACCAAGGGCTGGGGACAGAGTGGGGCAGAGAGAAAAAGAATGAGAGAAGGTTGTAGATGAGCAGAAAGAATGAGAAAAAGAGGGCTGGGGACAGAGAAGCAGAGAGAGAGATACCGTGGGCTGGGGATAGAGGAGCAGGGAGACAGAATGATGGCTGTGGACAGAGGTGCATAAAGAGAGAGAAAACGAGGGCTCGGGACAGAGAGGAGCAGAAAGAGAACAAGGGCTCAGGACATAGAAGAGCAGAGAGAGAACAAGGGCTCGGGACATAGAAGAGCAGAAAGAGAACAAGGGCTTGGGACTAAGTAGAGAGAGAGAACAAGGGCACGGGACATAGATGAGCAGAGAGAGAACAAGAGCTCGGGACAGAGAGGATCAGAGAGAGAACAAGGGCTCGTGACAGAGAGAAGCAGAGAGAGAAGAAGGGCTCGGAACAGAGAGGAGCAAATAGAGAACAAGGGCTCGGAACAGAGAGGAGCAAATAGAGAACAAGGGCTCGGAACAGAGAGGAGCAAATAGAGAACAAGGGCTCGGAACAGAGAGGAGCAAATAGAGAACAAAGGCTCGGAACAGAGAGGAGCAAATAGAGAACAAAGGCTCGGAACAGAGAGGAGCAAATAGAGAACAAAGGCTCGGAACAGAGAGGATAAAATAGAGAACAAAGGCTCGGAACAGAGAGGAGCAAACAGAGAACAAGGGCTCGGAACAGAGAGGAGCAAACAGAGAACAAGGGCTCGGAACAGAGAGGAGCAAATAGAGAACAAGGGCTCGGAACAGAGAGGAGCAAATAGAGAACAAGGGCTCGGAACAGAGAGGAGCAAATAGAGAACAAGGGCTCGGAGCGGAGAGACGGAGAGGAGCGGAGAGAAGCAGAGAGACGGAGAGAAGCAGAGAGACGGAGAGAAGCAGAGAGACGGAGAGAAGCAGAGAGACGGAGAGAAGCAGAGAGACGGAGAGAAGCAGAGAGACGGAGAGGAGCAGAGAGACGGAGAGGAGCAGAGAGACGGAGAGGAGCAGATTGACGGAGAGGAGCAGATTGACGGAGAGGAGCAGATTGACGGAGAGGAGCAGATTGACGGAGAGGAGCAGATTGACGGAGAGGAGCAGAGAGACGGAGAGGAGCAGAGAGACGGAGAGGAGCAGGGAGAACAAGGGCTCGGGACAGAGGAGCAGAGAGAACAAGGGCTCAGGACAGAGAAGCAGAGAGAAACAAGGGCTCGGGACAGAGAGGAGAAGAGAAACAAGGGCTCGGGACAGAGAGGAGCAGAGATAACAAGTGCTCTGGACAGAAGAGCAGAGAGAAACAAGGGCTCGGGACAGAGGAGCAGAGAGAAACAAGGGCTCGGGACAGAGAGGAGAAGATAGAACAAGGGCTCGGGAAACAGAGGAGCAGATAGAACAAGGGATTGGGACAGAGAGGAGCAGAAAGAACAAGGGTTCGGGACAGAGAGGAGCAGAGAGAACAAGGGCTCGGGACAGAGCAGCAGAGACAGAACAAGGGCTCGGGACAGAGAGCAGCAAAGACAGAACAAGGGCTCGGGAGAGAGAGAGAAGCAGAGAGAACAAGGGCTCGGGACAGAGAGAAGCAGAGAGAACAAGGGCTCGGGACAGAGAGAAGCAGAGAGAACAAGGGCTCGGGACAGAGAGAAGCAGAGAGAACAAGGGCTCGGGACAGAGAGAAGCAGAGAGAACAAGGGCTCGGGACAGAGAGAAGCAGAGAGAACAAGGGCTCGGGACAGAGAGAAGCAGAGAGAACAAGGGCTCGGGACAGAGAGAAGCAGAGAGAACAAGGGCTCGGGACAGAGAGAAGCAGAGAGAACAAGGGCTCGGGACAGAGAGAAGCAGAGAGAACAAGGGCTCGGGACAGAGAGAAGCAGAGAGAACAAGGGCTCGGGACAGAGAGAAGCAGAGAGAACTAGGGCTCGGGACAGAGAGAAGCAGAGAGAACAAGGGCTCGGGACAGAGAGAAGCAGAGAGAACAAGGGCTCGGGACAGAGAGAAGCAGAGAGAACAAGGGCTCGGGACAGAGAGAAGCAGAGAGAACAAGGGCTCGGGACAGAGAGAAGCAGAGAGAACAAGGGCTCGGGACAGAGAGAAGCAGAGAGAACAAGGGCTCGGGACAGAGAGAAGCAGAGAGAACAAGGGCTCGGGACAGAGAGAAGCAGAGAGAACAAGGGCTCGGGACAGAGAGAAGCAGAGAGAACAAGGGCTCGGGACAGAGAGAAGCAGAGAGAACAAGGGCTCGGGACAGAGAGAAGCAGAGAGAACAAGGGCTCGGGACAGAGAGAAGCAGAGAGAACAAGGGCTCGGGACAGAGAGAAGCAGAGAGAACAAGGGCTCGGGACAGAGAGAAGCAGAGAGAACAAGGGCTCGGGACAGAGAGAAGCAGAGAGAACAAGGGCTCGGGACAGAGAGAAGCAGAGAGAACAAGGGCTCGGGACAGAGAGAAGCAGAGAGAACAAGGGCTCGGGACAGAGAGAAGCAGAGAGAACAAGGGCTCGGGACAGAGAGAAGCAGAGAGAACAAGGGCTCGGGACAGAGAGGAGCAGAGAGAACAAGGGCTCGGGACAGAGAGGAGCAGAGAGAACAAGGCCTCGGGATAGAGAGAAGCAGAGAGAACAAGGGCTCGGGACAGAGAGAAGCAGAGAGAACAAGGGCTCGGGACAGAGAGGAGCAGAGAGAACAAGGGCTCGAGACAAAGAGCAGAAGAGAGTAAAAGTGCTCAGAACAAAGAAAAGCAAAGGGAGAACAAGGGCTCGGGACAGAGAGAAGCAGGGAAAAAAAAACAAGGGCTTGGAAAAGAGAGGAGCAGAATAAGAGAACAAAGGCTCGAGACAGAGGAGCAGAAAGAGAGAATGAGGGCTTGGTCAAATAAGATAGAGCATGAAGTCTGGGACAGAGAAGAGAGTGAGGATGGGAGATTTGGATGAAAAAGAGTAGAGAAGATGAGGGTCTGAAACAAAAAAGCAAGTGAATGGGGCCTCGGAAGTGGTGTATAGAGGACATGAGTGTGAAATGAAAAAGAGGAGAAAAAGATGATGTGTGGGACAAACAAACCAAGGACTATGGTCTTAACAGGGAGGTGTGGAGCTGATGGACCTCAAAGTCACATACCGTTAGTGTCCAAAAGGATATCCTGAGAAAGTGGCTGAGAGGAGAGCGGCTTCTTCTGAGGGTTGTCACTGGGAAGAGCTGCAGTGTTTACAGGGGAATGGTTTACACCAAGACTCTTCCGGCCAGAAGAAGGTATGAAGGGAGCAACAGACTCCTGCATAGTGACCCCAGTGGTGGGAGCGCTGACACCCAGGGGCAAGACAGCAGGGGAGGGCAGACCCTCGTCTTCTCGGCTTATTATCATGACCTCTGCAGGGAGTGTATCACAGTCCTTGAGTTGAGATCCGTCCATTAACAGCAAGACTATCACATCACAGCCATCTTATCTTGCAACTCCATCACCTGCAGCAAGAGAGAGCGCCAACTATCACATCAAGAGCCATAATACACTATAGCGTCATCACCATCTGCAGGAGAACTATGACATTAAGTGCAGACACATGCAGTACTAGTATTGTGCTGATCAACTGGTGCAAAGCGGACGTGATGATCACTTTCAATAAAGGCTCCAGGTGTTTCCCGTGTAAATACAGGTCAATAAGATATGGGGCATGATTCCACGGTCAGTATCCTGCAGCACTTTCGACGAAGCACATGCCCGTTCCATCCAAAGAGCTGTCGGCATTTTAACGCCGGTGACTCCGCATGTGTTCATTGAACCATGCGGAATCACTGCGTGCAATACATTGTATGGGTGACTTTATAAATAGCCATGCTGCCAGTTTGGAAAAACACGCTATGTGTCCGGTTACGCAGGGAAGCCCTGCATGCTTATCTCATGAAATCGCCTCAACTATGCTGTAGCATCTGGACGCTGCAGCTGTATAGAGTGTGTGACTAAAGAGAGGAGCTGTGGATATATAGTATATACAGAACGTGTGACTACAGAGAGGAGCTGTGGATATATAGTATATACAGAGCGTGTGACTACAGAGGGGAGCTGTGGATATATAGTATATACAGAGCGTGTGACTACAGAGGGGAGCTGTGGATATATAGTATATACAGAGCGTGTGACTACAGAGAGGCGCTGTGGATATATAGTATATACAGAGCGTGTGACTACAGAGGGGAGCTGTGGATATATAGTATATACAGAGCGTGTGACTACAGAGAGGAGCTGTGGATATATAGTATATACAGAGCGTGTGACTACAGAGGGGAGCTGTGGGTATATAGTATATACAGAGCGTGTGACTACAGAGGGGAGCTGTGGATATACAGTATATACAGAGCGTGTGACTACAGAGGGGAGCTGTGGATATATAGTATATACAGAGCGTGTGACTACAGAGAGGAGCTGTGGATATATAGTATATACAGAGCGTGTGACTACAGAGAGGAGCTGTGGATATATAGTATATACAGAGCGTGTGACTACAGAGAGGAGCTGTGGATATATAGTATATACAGAGCGTGTGACTACAGAGAGGAGCTGTGGATATATAGTATATACAGAGCGTGTGACTACAGAGAGGAGCTGTGGATATATAGTATATATAGAGCGTGTGACTACAGGGAGGAGCTGTGGATATATAGTATATACAGAGCGTGTGACTACAGAGGGGAGCTGTGGATATACAGTATATACAGAGCGTGAGACTACAGAGAGGAGCTGTGGATATATAGTATATACAGAGCGTGTGACTACAGAGAGGAGCTGTGGATATATAGTATATACAGAGCGTGTGACTAGAGGGGAGCTGTGGATATATAGTATATACAGAGCGTGAGACTACAGGGAGGAGCTGTGGATATATAGTATATACAGAGCGTGTCACTACAGAGGGGAGCTGTGGATATACAGTATATACAGAGCGTGTGACTACAGGGAGGAGCTGTGGATATATAGTATATACAGAGCGTGTGACTACAGAGAGGAGCTGTGGATATACAGTATATACAGAGCGTGTGAATACAGGGAGGAGCTGTGGATATATAGTATATACAGAGCGTGTGACTACAGAGAGGAGCTGTGGATATATAGTATATACAGAGCGGGAGACTACAGGGAGGAGCTGTGGATATATAGTATATACAGAGTGTGTGACTACAGAGAGGAGCTGTGGATATATACTGTAGTATATACAGAGCGTGTGACTACAGAGGGGAGCTGTGGATATATAGTATATACAGAGCGTGTGACTACAGAGAGGAGCTGTGGATATATAGTATATACAGAGCGTGTGACTAAAGAGAGGAGCTGTGGATATATAGTATATACAGAGCGTGTGACTACAGAGGGGAGCTGTGGATATATAGTATATACAGAGCGTGTGACTACAGAGAGGAGCTGTGGATATATAGTATATACAGAGCGTGTGACTACAGAGAAGAGCTGTGGATATATAGTATATACAGAGCGTGTGACTACAGAGAGGAGCTGTGGATATATAGTATATATAGAGCGTGTGACTACAGAGAGGAGCTGTGGATATATAGTATATACAGAGCGTGTGACTACAGAGGGGAGCTGTGGGTATATAGTATATACAGAGCGTGTGACTACAGAGAGGAGCTGTGGATATATAGTATATACAGAGCGTGCGACTACAGAGAGGAGCTGTGGATATATAGTATATACAGAGCGTGAGACTACAGGGAGGAGCTGTGGATATATAGTATATACAGAGCGTTTGACTACAGAGAGGAGCTGTGGATATATAGTAAATACAGAGCGTGAGACTACAGGGAGGAGCTGTGGATATATAGTATATACAGAGCGTGTGACTACAGGGAGGAGCTGTGGATATATAGTATATACAGAGCGTGTGACTACAGGGAGGAGCTGTGGATATATAGTATATACAGAGCGTGTGACTACAGAGGGGAGCTGTGGATATATAGTATATACAGAGCGTGAGACTACAGGGAGGAGCTGTGGATATATAGTATATACAGAGCGTGTGACTACAGGGAGGAGCTGTGGATATATAGTATATACAGAGCGTGTGACTACTGCTCTCGCCTTCAGGTCAGTAGCTACCCGTCTTGGGGGAGGGGGTCACCTTTCATCTCCATCTGTGCTGTCCTAGCTCAGTCTGTTCCCCCATTAATCTCACTTACACTGTCTCACCCATTAACCTCTTCTGTGCTGTGGGAGTGTTATCTCTTTAACTGTCTCCTCTGTGTCTGCAGAGCAGCAGGGTTGTTCAGTGTCAGGACAGTGCATGGAGAGCAGGGCTGTGGACGAAGAGAGCGGGGCTGTGGAGGGACAGCGGGACACGGATGTAGAGCGCGGCTGCGGAGGGATAGAACGGGACGGCGGGTGGAGAGCGGGGCTGTTAAGGAAGAGAGCGGGACCCAGTTAGGTACCATGCTCGGGCAATGCCGGGCTCTTCAGCTAGTATGAATATATAAGTAATTTGTCATGAGATTTATCAATATAATCCCACAACTTTGGTTTCCACTTTGTTCCGGTTGGGAACTTGCAGCTCTCTGGTGCCCCCTTTATCCCCAGGTCAGTCAGGGTACTGCACCTAGGATAAGTAGTCACCGGAAAAGCTGCCTTGTCGCGTACTGGTTATTGGGCACCCTGCAGTGAGGGAAGTATGTATATCACCAGTCCCAGGCAGGGAATACACACATAAACCTCCAGTCCTCCAATAACAAAAGGACGCTAAGCTGCCACCAGTTCCTCATTTGATACTAAAGCCTATATCGGGTGAGGAAAGAGCCCACCGGTAGCGTAATTTGGCGCGGAGTATGTGTCGGTTCGATCATAGAGCAAAAAGAACTAAATTATTAAATTTATAAGTTTACTGCAGAAAATCTAGGCAGTGTTTTCAAAAACACAAAAGATATTACAAAGGGAGACAAAATACAGTATAAGTACAGACAGTTCGAAATAAAAGGGATTAAAATAAGAAACTAAAGGTACTGTCACACTTAGCGATGCACCAGCGATCCCGACCAGTGATATGACGCGGTCAGGATCGCTGGTACATCACTAAGTGGTCGCTAGTGACCTGCCACACAGGCAGATCTCACCAGCGACATCGCAGGGGTCGGGGGTCGCTACTTACCTGTCACACTAGGCGATCCTGCGTCCTCCCGCCCGGCTCCACGCGTCGCTCGTCTCTCCACAGGAAGCGCCGCAGGAAGCTGACGGCGAGAAACAGTCCTGGACGTTCTCGCGCGATCAGCGATAAACAGAGGGGGAGCGGTCGGAGGTAAGTATCACATGCAGCGATATCGCTTAGTGTGACAATACCTTTACTCTCTCTCAGTCACAGATAAGATGTGTCGATAAAGGGGAGGGGAGCTAATGGTTCATCAGCACAGCATCTTAGCTGTCTCTCCGGGCATCTAACACCTCCCTGATGGAGTGTCTCAGTTTTATGCATTGGCCCAAAACCAAGGGACTTCTCCCTTGCTGACCTCACTTGGTGGGATGTGTAAGGCCATGTGCACACGATGCAGATTTCCAGCGGATCCGCAGCGGATTTTACCGCGCAGAAACGCTGCATAACCGCATTGTGATGTACAGTAGCATGTTAATCAACAGAAAAAAAAAAAATGCTGTGCAGACGCGGCGCGCGGTTTTCTTGTGGTTCAAAATATGCAGCATGTCACTTCTTTTGTACGGTTTTCCACCTGCTCCATTCTCCAAATCCGCAGGGGAAAACCGCACAAAAACAGCAAGAAAAAAGGATGAAATCTGCAGGAAAAATGCAGGTCATTTGACCTGCGGATTTCTTCAATTCTGAGTGGAAAAATCCGCAGGGCAAAAAAGTACGTGTGCACTTAGCCTTAGAGGACGTACGCCCCTTTTGAAAAGTTATTAAAACTCCTATCTTTCCATATCTTTGGCTGGGCGGCTCACAGAGTGATGACAGGGGGCATTACCTGTTCCGCTGCGATGTGACCATTCTTTTGAGACCAAATATGACATGCCTGTGTTTTACTGCAAAATACTGCCGTGAGTAGCCCTAATTCTACTGATTCTGGAAATATATTATTCCTGTCTCTAGAATTATTGTGTGTTATTAAATTCGACCTGGAATGGACAAAGGAAATCTTGGTGGGAGAAACCGCACGTAACTGGCCAGATGCAATAAAAGTGACCATCTGCTGAAGGGAGGGGGGAGTGAATAGTTTCACAGAGGCAGAGAGAGGGGGGCTGCAGCTGCGAGGGGATCGCTTGTGAGCTTGTCTTTCACAGACCAAGGAGAGGCAACAGGCAGCTCTGGATGAGCACTTGGTGTCTCTCATCTTCCTCTTGACAATACTCCATAGATTCTCTATGGGGTTAAGGTCAGGCGAGTTTGCTGCCAATCAAGCACAGGGATACTGTTGTTTGTACACCAGGTATTGGTACTTTTGGCAGTGTGGAGAGCACTGGCATTTTGTGAGAAGCAGGGCTGTGGAGGTGGAGTCGGTGCTCATTTTGGTGGAGTTGGAGTCGGTATAAAATGGACCGACTCCGACTCCTAAAATATATAATAAATTGGGTACAGTAGTTCAATGCAGGATGTGCTGAATATTTTTTCATAGGAGTTTGGGAAAGTTATGAAATGTCCTATAAATGGCTGTTATATTCCTGATCTAAGGCTACATTCACACACAGCGTTTTTCCTGTGTTTTTTGAGGATACGTTTTTCAGCTGCAAAAGCTGATCAGCTTTTTAAAAAACTGCATCACCTGAAAGGTTTTTGAGCTCATAGATAATGTTCTCAATAGCAAAAGCAGATTAGAAATCTGCTCTATCTATCCATTTATCCATATCTGTCTATCCATATCGTATCTGTACCAAAAAGAATGAAAGCCGGGTAGTACACCAATATATATTCTGTTCTATCTAAATATCTTGATTATTGGATCATAAAAATGATTAAATTTCTGAGGTTCACATTGTACTACAATAAATTTTTCACTTAAATATAAGCAATATGTGTGGGAGTCGGAGTCGGAGTTGGAGTCGGAGTCGGTGTAAGGGAAACTGAGGAGTCGGAGTCGCAGGTTTGGCTTACCGACTCCACAGCCCTGGTGAGAAGCACCTGTATGTACAGCTCTCCTCTGTAGTCACAATGTCAGTATATACAGCCTGTGGGGTCGAGGGGCAAAACGGGAGCCGCCTCATGCATAGAAAAACTTCCAAGCCGGTGAGGTTTTACCAAAACCTCCATCACATCTGCCAGAAGCACGAAACATGATCTGTCTAAGAAGTCCGAGAGGAACTCTGGCCATAATTCCAAAATGTGCAAGCCGACACCGGACATCACCAGAAGACCATCATCCCCACAGGGAGGCATGGTGGAGGCTGAATTGTGCTCTAGGGATGGTTTTTGGCAGCTCTAACTGAGGATTTAGTCAAGAGGAAGGGAATCATGTACTGGAAAAATATCACATTTTACATCTTCAGGCCTCTGCTAAAAAGCTGAACATGAGGAGGAATTTCTCCTTTCAGCGACAATGACTTTGAACCTCAATCACCAAAAGAACAACTTCACCAGGAAAGATGGAAGTTCTGTAATAGCCCAGCCGAGCTATTACTTTAAGGATGTGCAGAATTACGCAACCGCATTTTCTTTATATTCATTAATGGCATGGTGGCTCATGCACTAGAGCCAGAAGAGGGGCAGAGGAACACCCCAAACTGATGAGGGGTCCCGAGGGGCTGTTATGAGGAAACGTCATAAGAATTACATGAACATCTAAGGAGGCGACATGACTGACGGACTACAGAAATGGCCCATCCAAAACACATGGTCATAGGCCACTTCATGTAAATGCCCCTCAAAAGACAAGGGGGCGGTCCCTCCGTCTGGGACAGACAGTTGATAGGAACTGAAGGAGTTAAATTGAGTTCTGTCTATGTTGCATTCTCTTGTTTAAAACCTTATCTGTTCTTCGAGGAGATGTCTCAGACATCTCCCTTGTGAACCAAGGTCAAATACCTCTGCTTTTTCGCCTAAATGACTTTCTTTGTCGAAAACAAGTTGTAAAATCATTTGTACTGCGCATGTCTGTAAAATGTTTAAATTCTTTACTATAAAAGACGGAAGCCTAACTGATAAGCCAGAGGCGTCTTGAGAGGCATCCCGAGTGGTATTATACAGCTGGTGTCTGTGTAGTTCTTCTCGACGGAGCTGATTTAATTAGAGACATATGATGCTTCACACCTAAGAACATCGGTCCTTCAGATGAAAGAGTAATCTGAGGGATCCCGACAGTTTCCTGGCGCCCGAACAGGGACCTGATATAGGCACCTCTCCAAGACTACCCGATCTACAGACCACTCCAGTTACTGATGAAATTGTGAACAGCAGACCTAAACACCTGGCCAGGTAAGAGATCAATTTTTCTCTTCTCTGCTCTTCATAATCTATCATTATAACTAAGGTCCGTATAAAGGGGAATCTAGTAGAGGAGGGGGCCGTAAAATCAGGTCCATATAAGAACTCTGAGGAAATCGGGTGTGACACGCATATGTAATTTCTGCTCGAATGAGAGGTTACTGTAGGTTCTGTGTGTGCACAGCTATTTTTAGAAAAAGAGCTGATGCAAATCAAAATGGGAGAGGTCTGACATTACGGAATATAAGGCTGGGTGAACAGTTCATACTGCGCAGCCCGGACGGACAAGTTTTTCACAATAGACGGTTCCGCACTAGGAATAGAGGAGGTTGTTGAATGGCTACTTTGATTTGAAAGGTTGTGGAAAGTAGAAAAATAAGCTGCACAGTAGGTATTCGTTCAAAGAGTGGTGATATTGCCTAACTGGGTCATGTGACAGCGTCCTTTCGGGGAGGTCACCGCCTAAGCTTAAATCAACACCCTTTACGAATAAACCTTGTGACAGATAAGAGTGTGACCGAATGAGCACAGGACCGTGAAATGAGCCTGTGACAGGATATGACTGAAGAACCCCAGTAGATGGACACTTTATTTACAATCCTGTGTGTTGTGGGAGTATTTCTGTTCGGATGCTACATAGCATATAAGTACACGAAACACGTAGTACACCGAGGAACAGACACTCCATTTAGTCTGTTAGCACCTTAGGAAGAAGGTAACGAGGTATAGTAGAGCCTAGTCTTGAGCTTACCCAATACACCACCTAAGGCAGGGGACTAACAGGAAGCCAACAAGAGAGACAGGATAAGAATAAAAGATAAGATGGGGAACAGTCAGGGAAAGATACCTGAAGAAGGAGACCGGTTATGTGATATAATTGAGGATAGATATGGAAGTAGTGCAGCAAAGAACCTGGAAAAAGTATTAATCAAATCCAAAGTGCAAGATAGGCAGGCTGTGTGAATCCTTGTATATATGTCTATGAGAATCTCTGAATAAGATGAGAGATGAGTAATTGAGTATAAAAAAAAAAAAAAAAAAAATATCAGTGAATGAGCACGTATGAATGAATCATCACACATCATTTTTGTGTCAAGAGATTTGTGACCTTTCTAGTTGTGGTGGAATCCCGGACAGATGCGTTATAGATATTTCAAATCTACATCTGAGACTGAATGAATTGAGTAATGATATAGTTCGTGTTATATGTGGCATTACATTGTAAAGTTTCCTGAATGCATTTGGCCAGAAAAAGGGCAAGGCATGGTTAATCTCATTATACAGTTATCTGCTCTTACAGTGAAATCCCGTGATTTTGAGTTTCTTTGTAGAAATTGATTTTGATAAGTCTAAAGAACTACAGAATTCTGTGAAGGACGACGCTGCATTCTGACGGGAGGGGTGAAGGATGGCGCTGCGTAGTTTTTCTTCTCCCTTCGCTCTTATCTCTGCTGAGTGTGAGCTGTGCTCAAAATTCTCTGTAATTCTATCCGTAAGGTACACGCTGAAAGATTTGTGCATTTTAAAGCAACAGTACTTAATTGAAGATTGGAAGTTAAAAGTAAGATATGGTGCCTAATTTAGAAGGGAATTGTAAGTGATTGCTTGGTCATTAATGTGTTTGAACCTGCTTCTAGTTGTGTGATTGATTTGTATAGCAAATTGTGTCAAATTACAAGAGACAGAGAAGGAAGGAAGCAGTAAAACAAGTGGGACAAACATTGAAAAAGGCAAAAATACCAGAGTGTGAATGTTTGGATGTACAAAAAGGCACAGACAAGGGAAGAAAATAGCAAGTGAATAAATGATGCTTGAGAATGTGCAGCAGTGTGGAAGGTGTATTATGAATGTTTGATTGACAAAGTGTAACCAGAGACCCAGACAAAACAGATGGACTTGTAAACACTGTGGTCAGACTCAGACAAACCCAGACTGAATAGCAACTTGTGTGACCTGTGCTACTGACCTAAGAGAATTGCACTAAATCTTATCCAGACAAGATCATAAGAAGCTGACATAATAGTGTGGATAGTGGGTAGTGGGACATTGGCCCTTGAGGAGTAAGCTGACAGTAGACATCAGACGACCAACCCCATCAGGACCTAGAAGTGTGACTAGAATAAGAAAGATACAGGTGTATTATCCCTGGAGCCCCTCTGACCAGCTAGCTTTGCTGAAGCAGCTGCCTGCCCCTGAAGACCAACCATTCCCGTTTTACAGACACATAAAGGAAGTACAGCAAACATATAAGTGTACCTGGGCAGACCTAGAGAGGTTGGTGAGTTTAAAGGCAGGTGACGCACTAGATCATATAATTAAGACACACAGATGTGACAAAGAATCAGGCTTGGGGCATGGATGATAAATCTGCACGATCTGGGGAGACGTACTGTGAGTCACTAAGACAATGGGCTGCAGTGGAACAATCAGAGCAGTCTGTACTCCTGACTAATGTGACACAGCAAAGAGGAGAGAGAGTAGAGATATACCTTGGACGGTTACAGCTGAAATGGGCAGACATGGGGTACATTTGCATAAATCCACTTGATGTTAGAATACTGGTGAATGCATTCATTGACGGTATGAACAAAGACTTACGAGACGCAGTACAGACAGCCAGACCTGAATGGAGACATGTAGATCCAAAAGACCTCCTTAAGGTAGCTAAAGAAATTGAGCAAACAAGGACAATAAAACGACCTGTCATGTATGCTGGAGCACAAGGAAAAAAGTGGAGACGTAATAGGAAAGGCATGTGAGATGACACTGACGTTTCTTTTGACAATCTATTCCCCACATGACATCCATGCCATACTCCTACAAGTTCAACCAAAACATCTGTCTATGGCCAGACAGCTCCGACTTGAGTGTGCTCTACTAATTCCTGAGTATGTCACTCCTCAAAAGATGTAATGTTCTGAATCCAGCCACCCTCCTGCCTGTGGATTCAGAAAAGGGGGAATTGGTGACCGTATTAGCGAGTGAGGAAGGATACTTTGACATGACGCATGAACATGTCTGCATAGGACTGATGAGTCAGGAGACAGTTGGGTTTGCACACATTCATGAAAAACATGTTCCTAATGCAGATTTTGAGTTTCTTTTTTGTAGATGGCTCCAGATACCACCAGGATGGACGATTCTACACTGGATATGCAGTAGTATCCTCACATGAGGTAATCCGAGCGGAACCACTCTCTCCTCACATGTCGGCGCAGGAGGCAGAGTTGAAGGCACTCACTGAGGCGTGTAGAGCCGCTGCAGGTAAAGTCGCTAATATTTTCACAGATTCGAAGCCCATTAAAAATGCAGAGCTGGTGAAACAATTGATGGAGGCATTGATGTTACCAGTCCAGGTTGGCATTGTCAAGGTAAAAGCACACACAAAGGTGACTCCGTGGAGGTAGAGGGCAATAGAAGGGCGAACGAGGCTGCTAAAATAGCACAAGGCGGCCTAGAGAGAGCAGTGGACGGTGGCGGGGAGTCAGCGTATTCCAGCCACATTGGGTCTAGATGTCCTGAAATCCCTCCAGCAAAAGGCTGCCCAAACAGAGAAGGTACACCGAGGGAGACTGGGAGCTGAGCTGAACTCAAATGGAGTATGGGAGAATAAGGATAAAATGTGCCCACCAAAGTCCCTGGTCCCAATCATGGCGCAAGCAGCACATGGCCCCAATCACACCTCAAAAAGTCACATGTGTGCCATGGTAGATGTCTTCTGGATCGCTCCTGGCTTCAGTTGCGCAGCCGCGAAACTTGTACAATCATGCCTCATCTGTGCACAGCACAACCCAGGTAAAACAGTAAAAGTCCCTAAGAAAGCGACATCTAGGCCTCTCTACCCGTTTCAGAGACGGCAGATTGACGACATACAGCTACCAAGGTAGGAGTGTATGCAAATATCCTAGTATGTGTAGATCTCTTCTCTGGATGGCCAGAGGCCTACCCGGTGAAAACGGCTACAGCTCGAGCCACTGCAAAGAAACTGGTGATGGAACTAGTACCACGATTCGGTGTCCCTGAAACAATTGAATCAGACAGAGATCCAGATAGTGTGGAAGGAACTCACTGTCTACAACCTGGTGATTACGTATATGTCAAGAAACACTCCAGAAAGACCCTTGAACCCTGATATCAAGGACCTTACCAAGTACTCCTAACAACGCCTACTTCTGTTAAGTTGGAAGGACGACCAACCTGGATCCACGCATCGCATTGCAAACTAGCCACAGGAGTTAACAAAGCATAAGAGTGCATAATGTTTTGGTTTGGTTTTGTTGCATTATCTGTAATAATGGTAGCTGCGTGGGACAATCTAAATTCTCCAATGTCCTTGAATAATAAGTTTATACAACATCATGAAAAATTACTGAATGATTGGTCAAATCATTTGCTGGATCTGCACACATTCACCAGTATCAGCCACTAGTATTCCGTTCCTTGTTATTCCTGTGCCACCCGAGGAATTATTTGCCTGGACCAGTTGTTCTGATACACTTGCTAATAATGCCACAAATAATGTGAAGTTATGGAACACAACTGTTGGTATACCTATTGTGGGATGGGTAGGATACCCTTGGTGGCAGGGTAACCTTTCAGGAAGTAACACATATCTTCAATATCTGGCATATAAAGGGGGGCTTGGGTACCCAGGAATAGAACTCGATTAACCTACCTGGGGCAAATTCCAATGTATGGCCTACAAGTTAGTTTTAATGTAACTTCCCACTCTACTGATGCCTTCAAACCAATACTGCTAGAAAGAAGGTTGCATAACACGTCCTGGGAGTATTCCAATTTATTTCCCCAGGGCAATAATGAAACTTGTTTTAATATTTCAGGTAATATACCTTGCAACGAGTCATCTGGATATGAGAAAGGAACTCCCACCTGTGGAAATCCCGATGTAGGGTATTGTAGCCCTTTAGGACAACTTCCAAATTGGTGTATGCTTCAGAATGTATCTGCGTTCATAGATTTAGTTCATAGACTGGTATTACAGCATTCAGCCCTATGGGACCTACCTAGTGACATGTTCTGGGTATGTGGAGACAATGCATATAAATGGTTGCCAGTAGGGGTAAAAGGTGCTTGTACTCTGGGTCGTTTGACTCCAGCTACCTTTGTTATTCCGAATGACCAGTTGAATACTCAGAGCATACCTAAACACACGTTGTACAAAAGAGCTGCTGACAATACACCTCGCCCCTCTGGGAGACCACATATAGTGCAGATGAGTGTGGCTAATAAAATTGTCAGCTCTATTTTTATTTATCCTATGATTACTCAAATGTGGGATAAATTAGTCAGGGCTACAGATTACTTAGATGACCAAATATGGGATATATTGGATATATTGAACACCACCGTTGCAGTCCAAAATCATTGTTGTTTGTATCTTCGTAATATATGTGCTATTGAAACTTGTTTTTTGGTGTATCTCTGTATGCAAGAAAAGATGTAGAAATAGATAAGGAAGTTTGACTGTAAACAACAAGAATTTAACTATTATTCCTTTGAGTCCTAGATTGACATCTCATTTCTGGCATGAAGGAGCGTACTCTTGCAATGATGGACGTGGCTTCAGTATCTGGGGGATGGAGAAGGTAGAAGACCTGTCTCCCTTGGGCAACCCGTCGGCCTGGGATAGTACCTGGTGAACGAGCCACTATCCGCTGTTGTTGCAGGATCCAGTGTTCCAGATTGTGGAAAATGAAGATGTCAAAGGGGGGAATGATAGGAACTGAAGGAGTTAAATTGAGTTCTGTCTATGTTGCATTCTCTTGTTTAAAACCTTATCTGTTCTTCGAGGAGATGTCTCAGACATCTCCCTTGTGAACCAAGGTCAAATACCTCTGCTTTTTCGCCTAAATGACTTTCTTTGTCGAAAACAAGTTGTAAAATCATTTGTACTGCGCATGTCTGTAAAATGTTTAAATTCTTTACTATAAAAGACGGAAGCCTAACTGATAAGCCAGAGGCGTCTTGAGAGGCATCCCGAGTGGTATTATACAGCTGGTGTCTGTGTAGTTCTTCTCGACGGAGCTGATTTAATTAGAGACATATGATGCTTCACACCTAAGAACATCGGTCCTTCAGATGAAAGAGTAATCTGAGGGATCCCGACACAGTTTAATCTCCATAGGAGACAAAGTGGTCATCTCTCCATCTGTGACAGACGCACAGGTTCAATCTCCAGTCTCTAGTGTTAAGAATATAGTGAGATTTATAGGTTCATGCAATACAAATGTACAGGCGCCTGACCTGACACTGCAAGTTATCACTGTGCCAAGCTTGGTGCTGTATTCATGTACTGATGGTGGCTCTGGTGCTGTGCTCCACCACTGATAGTGGTTCTGTTGACACATTCATGCATTCATGGTGGTTATGGTGATGCCTACATACCCAGAACCACCATCAGTACATGAAAGGTATCCCCAGAACCACCATCAGTACATAAAATGTATCCCCAAAACCACCATCAGTACATGAACTGCGTCCCCAGAACCACCGTCAGTACATAAAATGTATCCCCAAAACCACCATCAGTACATGAAAAGCGTCCCCAGAACCACCATCAGTACATGAACTGCGTCCCCAGAACCACCATCAGTACATAAAATGTATCCCCAAAACCATCAGTACATGAAAAGCGTCCCCAGAACCACCATCAGTACATGAACTGCGTCCCCAGAACCATCAGTACATGAACTGCGTCCCCAGAACCACCATCAGTACATGAACTGCGTCCCCAGAACCACCATCAGTACATGAACTGCGTCCCCAGAACCACCAGGTGGAGGTGGGGGGTGCGCCATTGGCTCAATATCTGCATAGTACACCAAAATACCTTCTCCCACACCAAGTTCTGGGACCCCCCCAGCCCCATATACACGATGCAGTACAGGGGCCCCTGCAGCCCCGCGCTCACATGGTACGGTACGGGGGCGCACACACACACTACAACACAGGGGTCCCCTGCAGCTCAGCACACACACACAATACGGAATGGTACAAGAACCCCCCCACAGCCCTGTACGGTACCAGGTTCCCCACATGCACATACGGTACAGGGGCCCCCCAAAGCGTTACTCCTACGGCACAGTACAGGGGTCCCCCCCGCAGCCTCACACACGGTCCAGGGGTCCCCCCCGCAGCCGCACACACGGTACAGGGGTCACCCCCCCGGAGCCGCACACACGGTACAGGGGTCGTCCCCCCCGCATCCTCACACACGGTACGGGGTCCCCCCCCCCCGCAGCCTCACACACGGTACGGGGTCCCCCCCCGCAGCCGCACACACGGTACAGGGGTCCCCTCCGCAGCCTCACACACGGTACAGGGGTCCCCTCCGCAGCCTCACACGGTACAGGGGTCCCCTCCGCAGCCGCACACACGGTACAGGGGTCCCCTCCGCAGCCGCACACACGGTACAGGGGTCCCCCCCGCAGCCGCACACACGGTACAGGGGTCCCCCCCCGCAGCCGCACACACGGTACAGGGGTCCCTCCCGCAGCCTCACACACGGTACAGGGGTCCCCCCCCGCAGCCTCACACACGGTACAGGGGTCTCCCCCCCGCAGCCTCACACACGGTACAGGGGTCTCCCCCCCGCAGCCTCACACACGGTACAGGGGTCCCCCCCCCGCAGCCTCACACACGGTACAGGGGTCCCCCTGTAGCCTCACACACGGTACAGGGGTCCCCCCCGCAGCCGCACACACGGTACAGGGGTCCCCCCCGCAGCCGCACACACGGTACAGGGGTCCCCCCCCGCAGCCGCACACACGGTACAGGGGTCCCCTCCGCAGCCTCACACACGGTACAGGGGTCCCCTCCGCAGCCTCACACGGTACAGGGGTCCCCTCCGCAGCCGCTCACACGGTACAGGGGTCCCCCCCGCAGCCTCACACACGGTACAGGGGTCCCCCCCGCAGCCTCACACACGGTACAGGGGTCCCCTCCGCAGCCTCACACGGTACAGGGGTCCCCTCCGCAGCCGCTCACACGGTACAGGGGTCCCCCCCGCAGCCTCACACACGGTACAGGGGTCCCCCCCGCAGCCTCACACACGGTACAGGGGTCCCCCCAGCAGCCTCACACACGGTACAGGGGTCCCCCCAGCAGCCTCACACACGGTACAGGGGTCCCCCCCCCCCCGCGGCCTCACACACGGTACAGGGGTCCCCCCCGCAGCCGCACACACGGTACAGGGGTCCCCCCCGCAGCCGCACACACGGTACAGGGGTCCCCCCAGCAGCCGCACACACGGTACAGGGATCCCCCCCGCAGCCGCACACACGGTACAGGGGTCCCCCCCGCAGCCGCACACACGGTACAGGGGTCCCCCCAGCAGCCGCACACACGGTACAGGGGTCCCCCCTGCAGCCTCACACACGGTACAGGGGTCCCTCCCGCAGCCGCACACACGGTACAGGGGTCCCCCCTGCAGCCTCACACACGGTACAGGGGTCCCTCCCGCAGCCGCACACACGGTACAGGGGTCCCCCCCGCAGCCTCACACACGGTACAGGGGTCCCCCCCGCAGCCTCACACACGGTACAGGGGTCCCCCCCGCAGCCTCACACACGGTACAGGGGTCCCTCCCGCAGCCTCACACACGGTACAGGGGTCCCCCCCGCAGCCGCACACACGGTACAGGGGTCCCTCCCGCAGCCTCACACACGGTACAGGGGTCCCCCCCGCAGCCTCACACACGGTACAGGGGTCCCCCCCGCAGCCGCACACACGGTACAGGGGTCCCTCCCGCAGCCTCACACACGTACAGGGGTCCCCCCCGCAGCCGCACACACGGTACAGGGGTCCCCCCCGCAGCCTCACACACGGTACAGGGGTCCCTCCCGCAGCCTCACACACGGTACAGGGGTCCCCCCCGCAGCCTCACACACGGTACAGGGGTCCCTCCCGCAGCCTCACACACGGTACAGGGGTCCCCCCCGCAGCCGCACACACGGTACAGGGGTCCCCCCCGCAGCCTCACACACGGTACAGGGGTCCCTCCCGCAGCCTCACACACGGTACAGGGGTCCCCCCCGCAGCCTCACACACGGTACAGGGGTCCCTCCCGCAGCCTCACACACGGTACAGGGGTCCCCCCCGCAGCCGCACACACGGTACAGGGGTCCCTCCCGCAGCCTCACACACGGTACAGGGGTCCCCCCCGCAGCCTCACACACGGTACAGTAATCACGGACGGACACAGAGGGGTGACGGACACTACATGTACAGAATCAGCGCATGGGGAGGAGTCATAAGCGACCAATCACGCCGCGGTTGTCATTTCTCAGGCGTCAGTTTGATCATGGACGCCTCCACGTGATTGGCTGTCATTCGCGCTCGCTGTTCTAGACCCAGTTTCTGTACCGTTAATCAGCTGCCGCCGTCACTGTGAGGCCCGGATCCGGGGCTAATGCTCCGTGTAACGTTTAAAGCCGGCGCCCGTGTGTGTGTCTGTGTAGGCGCGCTCTGGTGACGTCACACGACGCCTAAGCGTTCTCAGTGTGAGTCTGAGTCTCTAGAATAATGGCGCCCGGGAGCTGCAGCGGCCATGTTCTCGGAGTCCGACTACAGAAGCATGGCGGCTCTGTCTGCTGCGCGGTGGAGCTGCGCACTGATCGCTGGCTGTGGTTACCTGTGTGATTGTGGCTACTGCTCTATGAAATCTGTAACTCATCATCGTCCGAGGATTTGGGTTTTCTGCACTGTTTCAGGAGTGATGTCCGTGCTTGGTTCCTGGGGACGGGCAGCACTCGGTTTCTGTGCCACGCTTGGTTTCTGGAGATGCGCCGTACTTGGTTTCTGTGCCACGCTTGGTTTCTGGAGATGCGCCGTACTTGGTTTCTGTGCCACGCTTGGTTTCTGGAGATGCGCCGTACTTGGTTTCTGTGCCACGCTTGGTTTCTGGAGATGCGCCGTACTCGGTTTCTGTGCCACGCTTGGTTTCTGGAGATGCGCCGTACTTGGTTTCTGTGCCACGCTTGGTTTCTGGAGATGCGCCGTACTTGGTTTCTGTGCCACGCTTGGTTTCTGGAGATGCGCCGTACTTGGTTTCTGTGCCACGCTTGGTTTCTGGAGATGCGCTGTACTTGGTTTCTGTGCCACGCTTGGTTTCTGGAGATGCGCCGTACTTGGTTTCTGTGCCACGCTTGGTTTCTGGAGATGCGCCGTACTTGGTTTCTGTGCCACGCTTGGTTTCTGGAGATGCGCCGTACTTGGTTTCTGTGCCACGCTTGGTTTCTGGAGATGTGCCGTACTTGGTTTCTGTGCCACGCTTGGTTTCTGGAGATGTGCCGTACTTGGTTTCTGTGCCACGCTTGGTTTCTGTGCCACGCTTGGTTTCTGGAGATGCGCCGTACTTGGTTTCTGTGCCACGCTTGGTTTCTGGAGACGTCCCGTGCTCGGTTTCTGTGCCACGCTTGGTTTCTGGAGATGTCCCGTGCTCGGTTTCTGTGCCACGCTTGGTTTCTGGAGATGTCCCGTGCTCGGTTTCTGTGCCACGCTTGGTTTCTGGAGATGTGCCGTACTTGGTTTCTGTGCCACGCTTGGTTTCTGGAGACGTGCCGTGCTCGGTTTCTGTGCCACGCTTGGTTTCTGGAGATGTGCCGTACTTGGTTTCTGTGCCACGCTTGGTTTCTGGAGATGTGCCATACTTGGTTTCTGTGCCACGCTTGGTTTCTGGAGATGCGCCGTACTTGGTTTCTGTGCCACGCTTGGTTTCTGGAGATGCGCCATACTTGGTTTCTGTGCCACGCTTGGTTTCTGGAGATGCGCTGTACTTGGTTTCTGTGCCACGCTTGGTTTCTGGAGATGCGCCGTACTTGGTTTCTGTGCCACGCTTGGTTTCTGGAGATGTGCAGTACTTGGTTTCTGTGCCACGCTTGGTTTCTGGAGATGCGCCGTACTTGTTTTCTGTGCCACGCTTGGTTTCTGGAGATGCGCCGTACTTGTTTTCTGTGCCACGCTTGGTTTCTGGAGATGTGCCTTACTTGTTTTCTGTGCCACGCTTGGTTTCTGGAGATGCGCTGTACTTGGTTTCTGTGCCACGCTTGGTTTCTGGAGATGCGCCGTACTTGGTTTCTGTGCCACGCTTGGTTTCTGGAGATGCGCTGTACTTGGTTTCTGTGCCACGCTTGGTTTCTGGAGATTTGCTGTACTTGGTTTCTGTGCCACGCTTGGTTTCTGGAGATGCGCCGTACTTGGTTTCTGTGCCACGCTTGGTTTCTGAAGATGTGCCGTACTTGGTTTCTGTGCCACGCTTGGTTTCTGGAGATGTGCCGTACTTGGTTTCTGTGCCACGCTTGGTTTCTGGAGATGTACCGTACTTGGTTTCTGTGCCACGCTCGGTTTCTGTGCCACGCTTGGTTTCTGGAGATGCGCCGTACTCGGTTTCTGTGCCACGCTTGGTTTCTGGAGACGTCCCGTGCTCGGTTTCTGTGCCACGCTTGGTTTCTGGAGATGTCCCGTGCTCGGTTTCTGTGCCACGCTTGGTTTCTGGAGACGTCCCGTGCTCGGTTTCTGTGCCACGCTTGATTTCTGGAGACGTCCCGTGCTCGGTTTCTGTGCCACGCTTGGTTTCTGGAGATGTGCCGTACTTGGTTTCTGTGCCACGCTTGGTTTCTGGAGACGTGCCGTGCTCGGTTTCTGTGCCACGCTTGGTTTCTGGAGATGTGCCGTACTTGGTTTCTGTGCCACGCTTGGTTTCTGGAGATGTGCCATACTTGGTTTCTGTGCCACGCTTGGTTTCTGGAGATGCGCCGTACTTGGTTTCTGTGCCACGCTTGGTTTCTGTGCCACGCTTGGTTTCTGGAGATGCGCCGTACTTGGTTTCTGTGCCACGCTTGGTTTCTGGAGATGCGCCGTACTTGGTTTCTGTGCCACGCTTGGTTTCTGGAGATGCGCCGTACTTGGTTTCTGTGCCACGCTTGGTTTCTGGAGATGCGCCGTACTTGGTTTCTGTGCCACGCTTGGTTTCTGGAGATGCGCCGTACTTGGTTTCTGTGCCACGCTTGGTTTCTGGAGATGCGCCGTACTTGGTTTCTGTGCCACGCTTGGTTTCTGTGCCACGCTTGGTTTCTGGAGATGCGCCGTACTTGGTTTCTGTGCCACGCTTGGTTTCTGGAGATGTGCCGTACTTGGTTTCTGTGCCACGCTTGGTTTCTGGAGATGTGCCGTACTTGGTTTCTGTGCCACGCTTGGTTTCTGGAGATGTGCCGTACTTGGTTTCTGTGCCACGCTTGGTTTCTGGAGATGCGCCGTACTTGTTTTCTGTTCCACGCTTGGTTTCTGGAGATGTGCCTTACTTGTTTTCTGTGCCACGCTTGGTTTCTGGAGATGCGCTGTACTTGTTTTCTGTGCCACGCTTGGTTTCTGGAGATGTGCCTTACTTGTTTTCTGTGCCACGCTTGGTTTCTGGAGATGCGCTGTACTTGGTTTCTGTGCCACGCTTGGTTTCTGGAGATGCGCCGTACTTGGTTTCTGTGCCACGCTTGGTTTCTGTGCCACGCTTGGTTTCTGGAGATGCGCCGTACTTGGTTTCTGTGCCACACTTGGTTTCTGGAGATGTGCCGTACTTGGTTTCTGTGCCACGCTTGGTTTCTGGAGATGTGCCGTTCTTGGTTTCTGTGCCACGCTTGGTTTCTGTGCCACGCTTGGTTTCTGGGGATGCACCGTACTTGGTTTCTGTGCCACGCTTGGTTTCTGGAGATGTGCAGTACTTGGTTTCTGTGCCACGCTTGGTTTCTGGAGATGCGCCGTACTTGTTTTCTGTGCCACGCTTGGTTTCTGGAGATGCGCCGTACTTGTTTTCTGTGCCACGCTTGGTTTCTGGAGATGCGCCGTACTTGTTTTCTGTGCCACGCTTGGTTTCTGGAGATGCGCCGTACTTGTTTTCTGTGCCACGCTTGGTTTCTGGAGATGTGCCTTACTTGTTTTCTGTGCCACGCTTGGTTTCTGGAGATGCGCTGTACTTGGTTTCTGTGCCACGCTTGGTTTCTGGAGATGCGCCGTACTTGGTTTCTGTGCCACGCTTGGTTTCTGGAGATGCGCTGTACTTGGTTTCTGTGCCACGCTTGGTTTCTGGAGATGCGCCGTACTTGGTTTCTGTGCCACGCTTGGTTTCTGGAGATGTGCAGTACTTGGTTTCTGTGCCACGCTTAGTTTCTGGAGATGCGCCGTACTTGTTTTCTGTGCCACGCTTGGTTTCTGGAGATGCGCCGTACTTGTTTTCTGTGCCACGCTTGGTTTCTGGAGATGTGCCTTACTTGTTTTCTGTGCCACGCTTGGTTTCTGGAGATGCGCTGTACTTGGTTTCTGTGCCACGCTTGGTTTCTGGAGATGCGCCGTACTTGTTTTCTGTGCCACGCTTGGTTTCTGGAGATGCGCCGTACTTGTTTTCTGTGCCACGCTTGGTTTCTGGAGATGTGCCTTACTTGTTTTCTGTGCCACGCTTGGTTTCTGGAGTTGCGCTGTACTTGGTTTCTGTGCCACGCTTGGTTTCTGGAGATGCGCCGTGCTTGGTTTCTGTGCCACGCTTGGTTTCTGGAGATGCGCTGTACTTGGTTTCTGTGCCACGCTTGGTTTCTGGAGATGTGCTGTACTTGGTTTCTGTGCCACGCTTGGTTTCTGGAGATGCGCCGTACTTGGTTTCTGTGCCACGCTTGGTTTCTGGAGATGTGCCGTACTTGGTTTCTGTGCCACGCTTGGTTTCTGGAGATGTGCCGTACTTGGTTTCTGTGCCACGCTTGGTTTCTGGAGATGTACCGTACTTGGTTTCTGTGCCACGCTTGGTTTCTGTGCCACGCTTGGTTTCTGGAGATGCGCCGTACTTGGTTTCTGTGCCACGCTTGGTTTCTGGAGACGTCCCGTGCTCGGTTTCTGTGCCACGCTTGGTTTCTGGAGATGTCCCGTGCTCGGTTTCTGTGCCACGCTTGGTTTCTGGAGATGTCCCGTGCTCGGTTTCTGTGCCACGCTTGGTTTCTGGAGATGTGCCGTACTTGGTTTCTGTGCCACGCTTGGTTTCTGGAGACGTGCCGTGCTCGGTTTCTGTGCCACGCTTGGTTTCTGGAGATGTGCCGTACTTGGTTTCTGTGCCACGCTTGGTTTCTGGAGATGTGCCATACTTGGTTTCTGTGCCACGCTTGGTTTCTGGAGATGCGCCGTACTTGGTTTCTGTGCCACGCTTGGTTTCTGGAGATGCGCCATACTTGGTTTCTGTGCCACGCTTGGTTTCTGGAGATGCGCTGTACTTGGTTTCTGTGCCACGCTTGGTTTCTGGAGATGCGCCGTACTTGGTTTCTGTGCCACGCTTGGTTTCTGGAGATGTGCAGTACTTGGTTTCTGTGCCACGCTTGGTTTCTGGAGATGCGCCGTACTTGTTTTCTGTGCCACGCTTGGTTTCTGGAGATGCGCCGTACTTGTTTTCTGTGCCACGCTTGGTTTCTGGAGATGTGCCTTACTTGTTTTCTGTGCCACGCTTGGTTTCTGGAGATGCGCTGTACTTGGTTTCTGTGCCACGCTTGGTTTCTGGAGATGCGCCGTACTTGGTTTCTGTGCCACGCTTGGTTTCTGGAGATGCGCTGTACTTGGTTTCTGTGCCACGCTTGGTTTCTGGAGATTTGCTGTACTTGGTTTCTGTGCCACGCTTGGTTTCTGGAGATGCGCCGTACTTGGTTTCTGTGCCACGCTTGGTTTCTGAAGATGTGCCGTACTTGGTTTCTGTGCCACGCTTGGTTTCTGGAGATGTGCCGTACTTGGTTTCTGTGCCACGCTTGGTTTCTGGAGATGTACCGTACTTGGTTTCTGTGCCACGCTCGGTTTCTGTGCCACGCTTGGTTTCTGGAGATGCGCCGTACTCGGTTTCTGTGCCACGCTTGGTTTCTGGAGACGTCCCGTGCTCGGTTTCTGTGCCACGCTTGGTTTCTGGAGATGTCCCGTGCTCGGTTTCTGTGCCACGCTTGGTTTCTGGAGACGTCCCGTGCTCGGTTTCTGTGCCACGCTTGATTTCTGGAGACGTCCCGTGCTCGGTTTCTGTGCCACGCTTGGTTTCTGGAGATGTGCCGTACTTGGTTTCTGTGCCACGCTTGGTTTCTGGAGATGTGCCGTACTTGGTTTCTGTGCCACGCTTGGTTTCTGGAGACGTGCCGTGCTCGGTTTCTGTGCCACGCTTGGTTTCTGGAGATGTGCCGTACTTGGTTTCTGTGCCACGCTTGGTTTCTGGAGATGTGCCATACTTGGTTTCTGTGCCACGCTTGGTTTCTGGAGATGCGCCGTACTTGGTTTCTGTGCCACGCTTGGTTTCTGTGCCACGCTTGGTTTCTGGAGATGCGCCGTACTTGGTTTCTGTGCCACGCTTGGTTTCTGGAGATGCGCCGTACTTGGTTTCTGTGCCACGCTTGGTTTCTGGAGATGCGCCGTACTTGGTTTCTGTGCCACGCTTGGTTTCTGGAGATGCGCCGTACTTGGTTTCTGTGCCACGCTTGGTTTCTGGAGATGCGCCGTACTTGGTTTCTGTGCCACGCTTGGTTTCTGGAGATGCGCCGTACTTGGTTTCTGTGCCACGCTTGGTTTCTGTGCCACGCTTGGTTTCTGGAGATGCGCCGTACTTGGTTTCTGTGCCACGCTTGGTTTCTGGAGATGTGCCGTACTTGGTTTCTGTGCCACGCTTGGTTTCTGGAGATGTGCCGTACTTGGTTTCTGTGCCACGCTTGGTTTCTGGAGATGTGCCGTACTTGGTTTCTGTGCCACGCTTGGTTTCTGGAGATGCGCCGTACTTGTTTTCTGTTCCACGCTTGGTTTCTGGAGATGTGCCTTACTTGTTTTCTGTGCCACGCTTGGTTTCTGGAGATGCGCTGTACTTGTTTTCTGTGCCACGCTTGGTTTCTGGAGATGTGCCTTACTTGTTTTCTGTGCCACGCTTGGTTTCTGGAGATGCGCTGTACTTGGTTTCTGTGCCACGCTTGGTTTCTGGAGATGCGCCGTACTTGGTTTCTGTGCCACGCTTGGTTTCTGTGCCACGCTTGGTTTCTGGAGATGCGCCGTACTTGGTTTCTGTGCCACACTTGGTTTCTGGAGATGTGCCGTACTTGGTTTCTGTGCCACGCTTGGTTTCTGGAGATGTGCCGTTCTTGGTTTCTGTGCCACGCTTGGTTTCTGTGCCACGCTTGGTTTCTGGGGATGCACCGTACTTGGTTTCTGTGCCACGCTTGGTTTCTGGAGATGTGCAGTACTTGGTTTCTGTGCCACGCTTGGTTTCTGGAGATGCGCCGTACTTGTTTTCTGTGCCACGCTTGGTTTCTGGAGATGCGCCGTACTTGTTTTCTGTGC
The DNA here is from genome assembly GCF_039654945.1 of Dendrobates tinctorius. Classification (NCBI taxonomy): domain Eukaryota; kingdom Metazoa; phylum Chordata; class Amphibia; order Anura; family Dendrobatidae; genus Dendrobates; species Dendrobates tinctorius. The sequence goes on along the minus strand of NW_027361918.1, from coordinate 5,620,469 downwards.
CACGCTTGGTTTCTGGAGATGCGCCGTACTTGTTTTCTGTGCCACGCTTGGTTTCTGGAGATGCGCCGTACTTGTTTTCTGTGCCACGCTTGGTTTCTGGAGATGTGCCTTACTTGTTTTCTGTGCCACGCTTGGTTTCTGGAGATGCGCTGTACTTGGTTTCTGTGCCACGCTTGGTTTCTGGAGATGCGCCGTACTTGGTTTCTGTGCCACGCTTGGTTTCTGGAGATGCGCTGTACTTGGTTTCTGTGCCACGCTTGGTTTCTGGAGATGCGCCGTACTTGGTTTCTGTGCCACGCTTGGTTTCTGGAGATGTGCAGTACTTGGTTTCTGTGCCACGCTTAGTTTCTGGAGATGCGCCGTACTTGTTTTCTGTGCCACGCTTGGTTTCTGGAGATGCGCCGTACTTGTTTTCTGTGCCACGCTTGGTTTCTGGAGATGTGCCTTACTTGTTTTCTGTGCCACGCTTGGTTTCTGGAGATGCGCTGTACTTGGTTTCTGTGCCACGCTTGGTTTCTGGAGATGCGCCGTACTTGGTTTCTGTGCCACGCTTGGTTTCTGGAGATGCGCTGTACTTGGTTTCTGTGCCACGCTTGGTTTCTGGAGATGCGCCGTACTTGGTTTCTGTGCCACGCTTGGTTTCTGGAGATGTGCTGTACTTGGTTTCTGTGCCACGCTTGGTTTCTGGAGATGCGCTGTACTTGGTTTCGGTGCCACGCTTGGTTTCTGGAGATGTGCTGTACTTGGTTTCTGTGCCACGCTTGGTTTCTGGAGATGCGCCGTACTTGGTTTCTGTGCCACGCTTGGTTTCTGGAGATGTGCCGTACTTGGTTTCTGTGCCACGCTTGGTTTCTGGAGATGTGCCGTACTTGGTTTCTGTGCCACGCTTGGTTTCTGGAGATGTACCATACTTGGTTTCTGTGCCACGCTTGGTTTCTGTGCCACGCTTGGTTTCTGGAGATGCGCCGTACTTGGTTTCTGTGCCACGCTTGGTTTCTGGAGACGTCCCGTGCTCGGTTTCTGTGCCACGCTTGGTTTCTGGAGATGTCCCGTGCTCGGTTTCTGTGCCACGCTTGGTTTCTGGAGATGTCCCGTGCTCAGTTTCTGTGCCACGCTTGGTTTCTGGAGACGTCCCGTGCTCGGTTTCTGTGCCACGCTTGGTTTCTGGAGATGTGCCGTACTTGGTTTCTGTGCCACGCTTGGTTTCTGGAGACGTGCCGTGCTCGGTTTCTGTGCCACGCTTGGTTTCTGGAGATGTGCCGTACTTGGTTTCTGTGCCACGCTTGGGTTCTGGAGATGTGCCGTACTTGGTTTCTGTGCCACGCTTGGTTTCTGGAGATGTGCCGTACTTGGTTTCTGTGCCACGCTTGGTTTCTGGAGATGCGCCGTACTTGGTTTCTGTGCCACGCTTGGTTTCTGTGCCACGCTTGGTTTCTGGAGATGCGCCGTACTTGGTTTCTGTGCCACGCTTGGTTTCTGGAGATGCGCCGTACTTGGTTTCTGTGCCACGCTTGGTTTCTGGAGATGCGCCGTACTTGGTTTCTGTGCCACGCTTGGTTTCTGGAGATGCGCCGTACTTGGTTTCTGTGCCACGCTTGGTTTCTGGAGATGTGCCGCACTTGGTTACTGTGCCACGCTTGGTTTCTGTGCCACGCTTGGTTTCTGTGCCACGCTTGGTTTCTGGAGATGCGCCGTACTTGGTTTCTGTGCCACGCTTGGTTTCTGGAGATGCGCCGTACTTGGTTTCTGTGCCACGCTTGGTTTCTGGAGATGCGCCGTACTTGGTTTCTGTGCCACGCTTGGTTTCTGGAGATGTGCCGCACTTGGTTACTGTGCCACGCTTGGTTTCTGTGCCACGCTTGGTTTCTGTGCCACGCTTGGTTTCTGGAGATGCGCCGTACTTGGTTTCTGTGCCACGCTTGGTTTCTGGAGATGCGCCGTACTTGGTTTCTGTGCCACGCTTGGTTTCTGGAGATGTGCCGCACTTGGTTTCTGTGCCACGCTTGGTTTCTGTGCCACGCTTGGTTTCTGGAGATGCGCCGTACTTGGTTTCTGTGCCACGCTTGGTTTCTGGAGATGCGCCGTACTTGGTTTCTGTGCCACGCTTGGTTTCTGGAGATGCGCCGTACTTGGTTTCTGTGCCACGCTTGGTTTCTGGAGATGCGCCGCACTTGGTTTCTGTGCCACGCTTGGTTTCTGTGCCACGCTTGGTTTCTGGAGATGCGCCGTACTTGGTTTCTGTGCCACGCTTGGTTTATGGGGACGCGCCGTACTTGGTTTCTGTGCCACGCTTGGTTTCTGGAGATGTGCCGTACTTGGTTTCTGTGCCACGCTTGGTTTCTGGAGATGCGCCGTACTTGGTTTCTGTGCCACGCTTGGTTTCTGGAGATGCGCCGTACTTGGTTACTGTGCCACGCTTGGTTTCTGGAGATGCGCCGTACTTGGTTTCTGTGCCACGCTTGGTTTCTGGAGATGCGCCGTACTTGTTTTCTGTACCACGCTTGGTTTCTGGAGATGTGCTGTACTTGGTTTCTGTGCCACGCTTGGTTTCTGGAGATGTGCTGTACTTGGTTTCTGTGCCACGCTTGGTTTCTGGAGATGCGCCGTACTTGGTTTCTGTGCCACGCTTGGTTTATGGGGACGCGCCGTACTTGTTTTCTGTGCCATGCTTGGTTTCTGGAGATGTGCCGTACTTGGTTTCTGTGCCACGCTTGGTTTCTGGAGATGTGCAGTACTTGGTTTCTGTGCCACGCTTGGTTTCTGGAGATGTGCCGTACTTGTTTTCTGTGCCACGCTTGGTTTCTGGAGATGTGCCGTACTTGTTTTCTGTGCCACGCTTGGTTTCTGGAGATGCGCCGTACTTGTTTTCTGTGCCACGCTTGGTTTCTGGAGATGCGCCGTACTTGTTTTCTGTGCCACGCTTGGTTTCTGGAGATGCGCCACACATGGTTTCTGTGCCACGCTTGGTTTCTGGAGATGCTCCGCACATGGTTTCTGTGCCACGCTTGATTTCTGGAGATGCAACGCACTTTTTTCTGTGTCACGCTTGGTTCTTGGGATCGCGCCATGATTGGTTTCAACGTGGCAACAATCCAAAACACAAGGCCAAGTCAACCTGTCATTGGCTACAGCAGAGCAAAGTGAAGGTTCTGGAGTGGCCATCTCAGTCTCCTGACCTCATTTTCATTGAGCCACTCTGGGGAGATCTCAAGCGTGAAGTTCATGCTAGACAGTCCAGGAATTTACAGGAACTGGAGGCTTTTTGCCAAGAAGAGTGGGCAGCTTTACCATCTGGGAAAATAAAGAACCTCACCCACAACTACCACAAAAGACTTCACGCCGTCATTGATGTTAGAGCGGGCAATACACGGTATTAAGAAATGGGGTATGTGAACTTATGATCAGGGTCATTTGGATGTTTTGGGTTGGCATTATGATTTATAAAGAGAAAACACAGTAGTCTGACAATAAATGGCTTCACCCAACCACTGACCATGGGTGGAGAAAAAGGTTTGGTGTTATCCTTCATATTCTCTGAAAAAAGGCCAAGAAAGAAAAAATTCTACCGGGGTATGTAAACTTTTGAGCACAACTGTGTGTGTATATACACACACACACACCCCGGCAAAAATTAACAGACCGCTGCACAATGTTCACTTTGTCTGATTTTTATCTTTATATTTTTGAGTAAAATGTGAATTGCTCTTTTATTCTATAAACTCCTGACAACATGTCTCCGAATGTCCAAGCACTAAACTTTGTATTTATTTTCAGAAAATGAGAAATGGTCAAAAGAACAAAAAACCCAGTGCTTGTAGACCACAAATAATGCAAAGAAAACAAGTTCATAATCATTTAGACACAACAATACTAATGTTTTACCTCAGGAAGAGTTCAGAGATCAATATTGTTAACCCCAGCTTTCCTGCGTCTTGGCTGCTTTCCTCCAGTCTCTCACACGGCTTCTGGGTGACCTTATGCCACTCCTGGTACACACGTCAGCAGTTCTTTGATGGCGTGTGATTATCCATCCTCCTCTTGATTACATTCCAGAGGTTTTCAATGGGGTCAGGTCCATTAGACGACCACGTGTTGGGCAAAGCTGAAAATTAGACCCATCAGAGATTACCTTACTCCAATCCTCTATGGTTCAGTCCTTATGGTCTTTGGCAAACTTCAGCCTGGCTCTCCTTTGCTTCTCATTGATGAAAGGCTTTTTTTCTACCTTTACATGACTTGAGCCCTGGCTCACGGAGACTGTTAGGAACTGTTCTTGCCGTGCACTTCACCCCAGCTGCCATTTGCCATTCCTTTTGTAGGTCACTTGATGTCATCCTGCGGTTGCTGAGTGACATTCGAATAAGATGACGGTCATCCCGGTCAGTGGAGAGTTGTTTTCCCCCTCTGCCGGTCTGTAGCTTTGTTGTCCCCAATGTCTGCTGCTTGACCTTGTTGTAATGGACTGCCGTCTTAGAAATTTTAAGGATGGAGGCAACATGACGCTCACTGCATCCCTCTGCTAGTAAAGCCAGAATTGAGCCTTTCTCCTTCTTTTCCTCACTCAAGACTTTTCTTTTCGACTCCTTTGGCATGGTAAAAAGTTGGTTTTTCATTTCTATTATTTTTGGGATATTACTAGCACTTGTTTTGCCGTCCAGCTTGTCCTATTGCAGGAGGATTGTGAACACCACAGCAGGGATTTATACTTTCCTTCGGTAAATATGATTTGGTTCACGTGATCACCTAATCAGAAGCGCAGTAAGTAGAATGAGGTGGACTCTGCTTGGAATTCAACTGACACTGGAAAGGAGGAATGGCTGTCAGACACGGAGGGAAGCGGATTTTTTTAAAAATGTGCAGTGGGCTCTTAAATTTTGCTGTGTGTGTGTGTGTGTGTATATATATATATATATATATATATATATATATACACACACACACAGATGCTTCTCACAAAATTAGAATCAAAAAGTGAATTTATTTCAGTTCTTCAATACAAAAAATGAATCTCCTCTATTCTATAGAGTCATTACACACAGAGTGATCTATTCCACGGGTTTATTTCTGGTAATGTTGATGATTATGGCTTACAGCCAATGAAAACCCAAAAGTCATTATCTCAGTAAATTAGAATACTTTATAACACCAGCTTGAAAAATGATTGTAAAATCCGAAATGTCCTATTGAAATGTATGATCAGTAAATGCCCTCAACACTTGGTCGGGGCTCCTTTGGCATCAATTACTGCATCAATGCGGCGTGGCATGGAGGCGATCAGCCTGTGGCACTGCTGAGGGGTTATGGAAGCCCAGGTTGCTTTGATCGCAGCCTTCAGCTCGTCTGCATTGTTGGGTCTGGTGTCTCTCATCTTCCTCTTGACAATACTCCATAGATTCTCTATGGGGTTAAGGTCAGGCGAGTTTGCTGCCAATCAAGCCCAGTGATACTGTTGTGTGTACACCAGGTATTGGTACTGTTGGCAGTGTGGACAGGGGCCAAGTCCTGCTGGAGAATGACATTTCCATCTCCAGAAAGCTTGTCGGCAGAGGGAAGCATGAAGACCTCTAACATGTCCTGGTAGATGGCTGCGCTGCCCTTGGTCTTGATAAAACACAGTGGACCTACACCAGCAGATGACATGGCTCCCCAAACCATCACTGATGGTGGAGACTTCACACTAGACCTCCAGCAGCTTGGATTGTGGCCTCTCCACTCTTCCTCCAGGCTCTGGGACCTTGATTTCCAAATGAAATGCAAAATTTACTTTCAACAACAACACCTCGGACCACTGACAACAGTCCAGTTCTCTTTCTCCTTGGCCCAGGTAAGAGGCTTCTGGCGTTGTCTATTGGTCATGAGTGGCTGACACAAGGAATGTGACACTTGTAGCCCATGTCCTGGACACGTCTGTGTGTGGTGTGAAGCAATGACTCCAGCAGCAGTCCACTCCTCGTGAATCTCCCCAAAATTTTTGAATTTCCTTTTGTGGGGACACGAGGGTCATTAGGTGCTGTCGTCCGCTGGCCCGGCGTCTTTAGCAACACTGCATGGACCAGGGCTCATATCACTGAAAACCCACTCTCTTCCCATGGCCAGAACACTACTCAGACAACACAGGGTGAGGGTAAACTAGTGTGGGAATAATTTATTGAACCACCAACACACAATAGCAAACAGAACAGTCCCAGCAAATACCTAAGATGGTGCAAATTACAGAGTCTCACTCTTCCGCTGTCACGCCGGGATAATAGCAGCTGTGACTTCAGATCTTCCAGGGTCGCTACCCTGCCTGTTGCACGCACACAGACAGGAGGTAACACCAAGAATAGGGAGATGACAGTCCATTGAGTCCATACAAGGTACCAGACCAGTTGATCAAATGATCACAAACTGGCTTCTCAAAACATCTCCATGGAGCCAAGCCAACAGCAGGTCCCAATCCTGGTTTTCTCCAAACGTATCCATGGTTCAGCGATGGTCAAATGTGGCAGCTCTGTATTACGTTAGTTGGAGAGATGATGCCATGACTTCTTTAATGTAGACTTTGAACAAGATTTTAGTGACAATAAGGGCCAGCCGTCATTCTCACGTGAACTCTAGCTCATGTCCCTGGGGTGCTGAAATAATATATCTGGATAATACCGATTAAATGCGATGTCGTCACACCTTTTCTTAACAATCCTTTCCAGGCTGCGGTTATCCCGGTTGCTTGTGCACCTTTTTCTACCACACTTTTTCCTTCCACTCAACTTTCCATTAATATTCTTGGATACAGCACTCTGTGAACAGCCGGCTTCTTTAGCAATGACCTTTTGTGGCTTCCCCTCCTTGTGGAGTTTGTCAGGTCAGCAGTCTTCCCCATGATTGTGGAGCTACTGAAACAGACTAAGGGACCTTTATAAACTCTTAGGAAGCCTGTGCAGGGGTTTATTGTGAATTATTCTAATTTACTGAGATAATGACTTTCGGGTTTTCATTGGCTGTAGGCCATAATCATCAACATTAAGCCTGTGCAGGGGTTTATTGTGAATTATTCTAATTTACTGAGATAATGACTTTCGGGTTTTCATTGGCTGTAAGCCATAATCATCAACAGTAACAGGAATAAACCCGTGGAATAGATCACTCTGTGTGTAATGACTCTATAGAATATAGGAGAGTCACTTTTTGTATTGAAGAACTGAAATAAATTCACTTTTTGATATTCTAATTTTGTGAGAAGCACCTGTATATATATATATCACACACAGCTATGGCGAAAAATGTTGGCACCCTTGAAAATGTTCAGTGGGATGAGCCCTGGCCAGTGCGGTCTTTTTAAAGACAGCCAGGCCAGCTGATGAGAGCACCCACTGACCCCCGTGTCTCCATACTTGGTGGCAGCAGTGGGATACTACTTAGCTTGCTAGCAATATCGCTGTAAAGTCACCGATTTTGTGACGTTGCAGCGATACTGCTAGCGATATCGCTATGTCTGATACCTCCTACCGGCTCCCCCGCTGGTTATCGCTGATCGCGTGAGACGCTCCTCGATCATTTCTCGTCGGGCGCTTCCTGCTGGGCTTCCTGTGGAGAGACGAGCGACGCGTGGAGCCGGGCGGGAGGACGTCAGGATCACCGCGTCTGACAGGTAAGTAGCGATCCCCAACCCCAGCGATGTCGCTGGTGAGATCTGCCTGTGTGGCAGCTCACTAGCGACCACCTAGCGATGCACCAGCGATCCTGACCGCGTCATATCGCTAGTCGGGATCGCTGGTGCATAGCTAGGTGTAACGGTACCCTTACTCCGCTGCTGCCCTCCGGGAGGTGATCGACCAACTTATAGAAAAGAGTTTCCTAATCATTGTAAAAAACTTTAATGTACACATTGACCATTAGTATTCAGCCCCCTGTTGTCTGATGTCCCTAAATAGAATCCTGAGTGACCAATCGCCCCCAGCAGTCACATAATTAGCACATTACGTCCCCCTGGGTGTGATTCCTTATCAGTATAACTACAGCTGTTCTGTGAAGGCCTCAGGTTTGTGTGAGAACATTGGGGATCAAACAGCATCATGAAAACCAAGGAGCTCACCAGACAGGTCAGGGATAAAGTTGTGGCGAAGAGGGATGCACAGTTGGGTTATACAATATAGCCCAAGCTCCGAACATCAATCCATAATCCAAAAATGGAAGGAGTATGGCACATGCAAACCTACCAAGACATGGCCATCCACCTAAACTGATATCCCAACAAGGAGAGCCCTAATTGGAGAGCAGCAAAGAGACCCATGGTCACTGGAGGAGCTTCAGAGAGCCACAGCTGAGAGGGGGGAATCTGTTCATAGGACAATCAGTGGTATAATCCATAAATTTGGACTTTATGAAAGTGGAGCAAAAATAAAGACAATTTTTAAAGTCACCAGAAGTCCTATTAGCAGAAAGCCATATAGGGGCAAAGCGTGCAATTGGAAGAATGTGCTCTGGTCAGAGACCAAATGAGAATTTTGGGCTAAATACAAAATATATTGTATGGCAGAAAGCGAACACTGCACATCACAGTAAAAACATCATCCCCATCATCACACATGATGGCAGCAGCACACTGTAGGGAGGCTTTTCTTCAGCAGGGGCAGGAAAGCCAGTCAGAGGTGATGGATGGAGCTAAACAGGACAATCCTGGAGAAAAGCCTGTTAGAGGCTGGAGAAGACGTGAAAACAATGACCCTCAACATCCTGCCAGAGCTACAATGGGGGGTTTAAATCAGAGCATATTCCTGTGTGTGAGCGGCGCAGTCACAGTCCAGACCCAAAACCCAGAGAATCTGTGATGAGACGTGAAAATTACTGATCACAGACGTCTCATCCAATGTCACTGAGCGAGAGCGAGGGGGCAAAATGTCACCTCTAGATGTGCAAAGCTGTAGAGACAGACGCCAAAGACTGCCGAGAAAGGTGGAGAGACAGACGCCAAAGACTGCAGAAGTAACTGTAGACGGTCCTACAACGTACTGACTCAGGGGTTAAAGACTAAAGCACGGCACAATTGTCAGATTTATATTTTTAATAGTGTTTTCTAATTGTATAATTTCCTTTCCACATCACAAATCTTCGTTACTTTGTGTTGGTATCACACAACTTGACAATGAAGTGTGTTATTAAGTGGCTAGACGTGCGGGGCTCCTCCAGAGGAGATGTGAAGGCCCCGCTTGTGAGAAGAGCCAGTCCCACACCAGGACCGTGCTGTACACGGAGACACAGGTCACTGTCACACCGACTAACATGTTATTAATAAACTAGCTGAAGAGCCTGGCGTTGCCCAGGCATAGTACCTGTGGGTCCTGCTGTCTTCCTTAACATCCCCGCTCTATCCCTCCGCAGCCGCGATCTACATCCATGTCCCGGTGTCCCTTCACAGCCCCGGTCTCTTCCTTCACAGCCCTGCTCTCCCCGTCAACAGCCCCGTTCTCTTCCTTCACAGCCCTGCTCTCCCCATCAACAGCCCCGCTCTCCCCGTCCACAGCCCCGCTCTCTCCGTCCACAGCCCCGCTCTCCCCGTCCACAGCCCCACTCTCTCCGTCCACAGCCCCGTTCTCTTCCTTCACAGCCCTGCTCTCCCCGTCAACAGCCCCGCTCTCTCCGTCCACAGCCCCGTTCTCTTCCTTCACAGCCCCGCTCTCTCCGTCCACAGCCCCGCTCTCTTCCTTCACAGCCCCGTTCTCTTCCTTCACAGCCCCGCTCTCCCCGTCAACAGCCCCGCTCTCTCCGTCCACAGCCCCGTTCTCTTCCTTCACAGCCCCGCTCTCTTCCTTCACAGCCCCGCTCTCCCCGTCAACAGCCCCGCTCTCTCCGTCCACAGCCCCGCTCTCTCCGTCCACAGCCCCGCTCTCTCCGTCCACAGCCCCGCTCTCTCCGTCCACAGCCCCGCTCACTCCGTCCACAGCCCCGCTCTCTTCCTTCACAGCCCCGCTCTCCCCGTCCACAGCCCCGCTCTCTTCCTTCACAGCCCCGTTCTCTTCCTTCACAGCCCCGTTCTCTTCCTTCACAGCCCCGCTCTCTCCGTCCACAGCCCCGCTCTCTCCGTCCACAGCACCGCTCTCTTCCTTCACAGCACCGCTCTCTCCGTCCACAGCACCGCTCTCTTCCTTCACAGCCCCGCTCTCTTCCTTCACAGCACCGCTCTCTCCGTCACAGCACCGCTCTCTTCCTTCACAGCCCCGCTCTCTTCCTTCACAGCCCCGCTCTCTTCCTTCACAGCCCCGCTCTCTCCGTCCACAGCCCCGTTCTCTTCCTTCACAGCCCCGCTCTCTCCGTCCACAGCCCCGCTCTCTTCCTTCACAGCCCCGCTCTCTTCCTTCACAGCCCCGCTCTCTTCCTTCACAGCCCCGCTCTCTTCCTTCACAGCCCCGCTCTCTCCGTCCACAGCCCCGTTCTCTCCGTCCACAGCCCCGTTCTCTTCCTTCACAGCCCCGTTCTCTCCGTCCACAGCCCCGCTCTCTCCGTCCACAGCCCCGCTCTATCCGTCCACAGCCCCGCTCTCTCCGTCCACAGCCCCGCTCTCTCCGTCCACAGCCCCGCTCTCTTCCTTCACAGCCCCGCTCTCTTCCTTCACAGCCCCGTTCTCTTCCTTCACAGCCCCGTTCTCTTCCTTCACAGCCCCGCTCTCTTCCTTCACAGCCCCGCTCTCTTCCTTCACAGCCCCGCTCTCTTCCTTCACAGCCCCGCTCTCTTCCTTCACAGCCCCGTTCTCTTCCTTCACAGCCCCGCTCTCTCCATCCACAGCCCCGCTCTCTCCATCCACAGCCCCGTTCTCTTCCTTCACAGCCCCGCTCTCTCCGTCCACAGCCCTGCTCTCTTCCTTCACAGCCCTGTTCTCTTCCTTCACAGCCCTGTTCTCTTCCTTCACAGCCCCGCTCTCCCCGTCCACAGCCCTGCTCTCTTCACAGCCCTGCTCTTCCTTCACAGCCCCGCTCTCTTCCTTCACAGCCCCGCTCTCTTCCTTCACAGCCCCGCTCTTCCTTCACAGCCCCGCTCTCTTCCTTCACAGCCCCGCTCTCTTCCTTCACAGCCCCGCTCTCTTCCTTCACAGCCCCGCTCTCTCCGTCCACAGCCCCGCTCTCTTCCTTCACAGCCCCGCTCTCTTCCTTCACAGCCCCGCTCTCTTCCTTCACAGCCCCGCTCTCTTCCTTCACAGCCCCGCTCTCCCCGTCCACAGCCCCGCTCTCTTCCTTCACAGCCCCGCTCTCTTCCTTCACAGCCCCGCTCTCTCCGTCCACAGCCCCGTTCTCTCCGTCCACAGCCCCGTTCTCTTCCTTCACAGCCCCGTTCTCTCCGTCCACAGCCCCGCTCTCTCCGTCCACAGCCCCGCTCTATCCGTCCACAGCCCCGCTCTCTCCGTCCACAGCCCCGCTCTCTCCGTCCACAGCCCCGCTCTCTTCCTTCACAGCCCCGCTCTCTTCCTTCACAGCCCCGTTCTCTTCCTTCACAGCCCCGCTCTCTTCCTTCACAGCCCCGCTCTCTTCCTTCACAGCCCCGCTCTCTTCCTTCACAGCCCCGTTCTCTTCCTTCACAGCCCCGCTCTCTCCATCCACAGCCCCGCTCTCTCCATCCACAGCCCCGTTCTCTTCCTTCACAGCCCCGCTCTCTCCGTCCACAGCCCTGCTCTCTTCCTTCACAGCCCTGTTCTCTTCCTTCACAGCCCTGTTCTCTTCCTTCACAGCCCCGCTCTCCCCGTCCACAGCCCTGCTCTCTTCACAGCCCTGCTCTTCCTTCACAGCCCCGCTCTCTTCCTTCACAGCCCCGCTCTCTTCCTTCACAGCCCCGCTCTCTTCCTTCACAGCCCCGCTCTTCCTTCACAGCCCCGCTCTCTTCCTTCACAGCCCCGCTCTCTTCCTTCACAGCCCCGCTCTCTTCCTTCACAGCCCCGCTCTCTCCGTCCACAGCCCCGCTCTCTTCCTTCACAGCCCCGCTCTCTTCCTTCACAGCCCCGCTCTCTTCCTTCACAGCCCCGCTCTCTTCCTTCACAGCCCCGCTCTCCCCGTCCACAGCCCCGCTCTCTTCCTTCACAGCCCCGCTCTCTTCCTTCACAGCCCCGCTCTCTCCGTCCACAGCCCCGTTCTCTCCGTCCACAGCCCCGTTCTCTTCCTTCACAGCCCCGTTCTCTCCGTCCACAGCCCCGCTCTCTCCGTCCACAGCCCCGCTCTATCCGTCCACAGCCCCGCTCTATCCGTCCACAGCCCCGCTCTCTCCGTCCACAGCCCCGCTCTCTTCCTTCACAGCCCCGCTCTCTTCCTTCACAGCCCCGTTCTCTTCCTTCACAGCCCCGCTCTCTTCCTTCACAGCCCCGCTCTCTTCCTTCACAGCCCCGTTCTCTTCCTTCACAGCCCCGCTCTCTCCATCCACAGCCCCGCTCTCTCCATCCACAGCCCCGTTCTCTTCCTTCACAGCCCCGCTCTCTCCGTCCACAGCCCTGCTCTCTTCCTTCACAGCCCTGTTCTCTTCCTTCACAGCCCTGTTCTCTTCCTTCACAGCCCCGCTCTCCCCGTCCACAGCCCTGCTCTCTTCACAGCCCTGCTCTTCCTTCACAGCCCCGCTCTCTTCCTTCACAGCCCCGCTCTCTTCCTTCACAGCCCCGCTCTCTTCCTTCACAGCCCCGCTCTTCCTTCACAGCCCCGCTCTCTTCCTTCACAGCCCCGCTCTCTTCCTTCACAGCCCCGCTCTCTCCGTCCACAGCCCCGCTCTCTTCCTTCACAGCCCCGCTCTCTTCCTTCACAGCCCCGCTCTCTTCCTTCACAGCCCCGCTCTCTTCCTTCACAGCCCCGCTCTCCCCGTCCACAGCCCCGCTCTCTTCCTTCACAGCCCTGCTCTCCCCGTCCACAGCCCGGCTCTCTTCCTTCACAGCCCTGCTCTCCCCATCCACAGCCCCGCTCTCTTCCTTCACAGCCCTGCTCTCCCCGTCCACAGCCCCGCTCTCTCCGTCCACAGCCGTTCTCTTCCTTCACAGCCCTGCTCTCTCCGTCCACAGCCCCGTTCTCTTTGTCCACAGCCCCGTTCTCTTTGTCCACAGCCCCGTTCTCTTCCTTCACAGCCCTGCTGTCCCGCTCTCTCCCTCCACAGCCCCGCTCTCCATGCACCACACGCGGTAACGCTGGGACCAGGAGAGAGGCACAGATTGTTCGCTCGGCTGGAGTGGGCGGAGCTAGAGCGGAGCTGCAGCGCGTGCGATTGGGCGGCCTATCGCTGTAGTAGGCCGCAGTAGAAGCCGGGGACTAAATTTAGGCCGGGAAGTTGCAGGGAAGAGGGGGATAGCGCAGTTGGCGACGGGGAGCGCCGACTGAGCCGGGATAGGGCTGGGAGGGTGCCGGCACTATTCGGCCCCGGTCCTGAAGACCGTCTTCCTCAGCCCCACTCCCCATGCACTGCCCTGCTGTATTCGTCCTCAGCCCCGCTCCCCAACCGCGTCCCACTCTGCTGCTTCGTGATTGGGTGGTGTCCCACTCTGCTGCTTCGTGATTGGTTGGTGTCCCACTCTGCTGCTTCGTGATTGGTTGGTGATATACACACATTCAGATTTATATATTAATAAGTGTGATTTATCGGACAGCGGTTGGAAGTGAAGCCTGGGGGAGGGGAAGGTTGGAGTCCACAGCTCGGTGGCCCTCATATATGCCAATGAGAAACAACATACTCCATAACACAGCAGATACAGGTTTATTAACACAGGAGCAGAGGGGCACAGCTACTGCTCCCCACTCTTCACCCGAAGCACCACCGGAACAGACGTGCAGGGGATCATGCCCAGGTCAGTGATCACCAGATCGACAAGGTCAGGAGGCGTCACGTCATACACCAGGTTCAGCAGCCGCAGCGATGTGTTCTTATCCCAGTCTTTCAATGGACATCTGCCCTTCCGGGTCACAATTAGATCATCAGGGTCATCTGCCAGGAGAACAACAGAACATAGAAGAGGGGGGAGCAGGATCAGCCTGGGCAGCGCGGCTGCAACCGGATCAGCCTGGGCAGCGCGTTCAAGCTCATGACTCCACTGATGATATGACAGCAGCAGCGCCCCTACTGGGTGAGAGGCAGGATCCTGACTGCTTGACTTACCCAACTCATTGGACACGAAGGAGTCGGTCTGGACCTTCTCGCAGAACTTGTAGGTCTCGCAGCACACCAACACTGGCACGTTGTGAGCCTTCGCTATCAGCGCGATCTGAGAGGTGCCCACTCGGGACATAACATATCCGTTCGCCAGCAGAGCGTGCGCCCCAAGGAACACCTTAGATACCTGAGGGTAGATCAGAATGTCACAATCAGGGCCCCGACAGTCACGTGGCCCTGCGATAACACAGCAGGAATAGAAAGCTCCTCCATCTAACTCATACACAGCGATACCTGCCCCGTATACATCATCCAGTGATGTCACATCACATGCATACCCCCGTATTCAGTATACACGAGTACTGCGCCTATGGGAGGTCACATTTCCTTGTATGAATACACATATAAATATAGTATATACAAGTGAAAAGGGTTTGTGTTTATAGTCTGCAATAACACTGAAAAAAAAAAATATATCCATAGATAATGCAGAACAACAATTATACAGAGCAAATATCGAAACCTTAAAACCCAACAGATCCTCCGACTGGTGCCGGCCATCATTCAGACCCCGGTACCCAACAGATCCTCCCTGACTGGTGCCGTCCATCATTCAGACCCCGGTACCCAACAGATCCTCCCTGACTGGTGCCGTCCATCATTCAGACCCTGGTACCCAACAGATCCTCCCTGACTGGTGCCGGCCATCATTCAGACCCTGGTACCCAACAGATCCTCCCTGACTGGTGCCGTCCATCATTCAGACCCTGGTACCCAACAGATCCTCCCTGACTGGTGCCGGCCATCATTCAGACCCTGGTACCCAACAGATCCTCCCTGACTGGTGCCGTCCATCTTTCAGACCCTGGTACCCAACAGATCCTCCCTGACTGGTGCCGTCCATCATTCAGACCCTGGTACCCAACAGATCCTCCCTGACTGGTGCCGTCCATCATTCAGACCCTGGTACCCAACAGATCCTTCCTGACTGGTGCCGTCCATCATTCAGACCCTGGTACCCAACAGATCCTCCCTGACTGGTGCCGGCCATCATTCAGACCCTGGTACCCAACAGATCCTCCCTGACTGGTGCCGTCCATCATTCAGACCCTGGTACCCAACAGATCCTCCCTGACTGGTGCCGGCCATCATTCAGACCCTCATATCCAACAGATCCTCCCTGACTGGTGCCGGCCATCATTCAGACCCTCATATCCAACAGATCCTCCCTGACTGGTGCCGGCCATCATTCAGACCCTGGTACCCAACAGATCCTCCCTGACTGGTGCCGGCCATCATTCAGACCCTGGTACCCAACAGATCCTCCCTGACTGGTGCCGGCCATCATTCAGACCCTCATATCCAACAGATCGTCCCTGAATGGTGCCGCCCATCATTCAGACCCCGGTATCCAACAGATCGTCCCTGAATGGTGCCATCCATCACTCAGACCCTCATATCCAACAGATCCTCCCTGACTGGTGGGGTCCATCACTCAGACCCTGGTATCCAACAGATCCTCCATAACTGGTGCCGGACATCATTCAGACCCTGGTACCCAACAGATCCTCCCTGACTGCTGCCATCCATCATTCAGACCCTGGTATCCAACAGATCCTCCCTGACTGGTGTCATCCATTATTCAGACCCTGGTATCCAACAGATCCTCCCTGACTGGTGCCAGCCTTCATTCAGACCCTCATATCCAACAGATCCTCCCTGACTGGTGCCATCCATCACTCAGACCCTCATATCCAACAGATCCTCCCTGACTGGTGGGGTCCATCACTCAGACCCTGGTATCCAACAGATCCTCCATGACTGGTGCCGGACATCATTCAGACACTGGTTTCCCACAGATCCTCCTTCACTGGTGAGGTCTATCACCAGTCAGGGAGGAAATGTGACCTCCCATAGGCGCAGTACTCGTGTATAGTGAATAAGGGGGAATCCATGTGATGTGACGTCACTATGGATGATATATATGGGGCAGGCATCACTGTATGAGCCTGATGAAGGAGCTGGACGCCGAGCTTAATAAATTACAATGGTTTTTAATGAGCAAACTTCTGAACTTCTCCTTCATATCCTCAGCAGCACTTTGTAATCCCATATTTGGGGTTTTCCCCCTTAATCTCTACACAGGGTCAAAGGTGGAGCAGAGACCATGGAGGATCCATCCCACAATGACCAGGGCTGTGCCGGAGCTGCAATCACCGACCTCAAGACCAATTGGGTGATCCACACATGGAGCGCGCTATTGTTTCTCCACTGTACAATGCAGAGGTAGCAGCCCCCCAATACGGACCAGAGGGGCATCAGATCTTATCCTCCAGAGCTGCGATCACTATTCTGCTGTTACATGGTGTCTTATCCTCCAGAGCTGCGATCACCTTGGCTCGTTTCTCACCTCAGGCAGGATGTAGGAGATGGCGGTGATCAGGATGTAGGTGCAGTGGATGCCACAGTTCACTAGTCTCCGCAGGGTCTCTCTCCCCTCCAGTTTTGGCCGACTGTCCACCACAATGACGCGGAACCTCTTGCCGCTGTTGTGTGCTTCGCAGAGGGTGAAGGTCACCAGAGAGGAACTGCCAGAGGACAAAATGGGGGCGTCAGAGCCCCTCAGGGAGGGTGAGGGGACCTCAGGCTGCGGAGCCCGGAGGGAGGGATGGGGGACACAGTGGGGGCGTCAGGCTGCAGAGACATGGAGAAGGTCAGGGACACAGCAGGGGAGTCAGGCTGCAGTGCCCCCCTGGGGTAGGATTAGACACACGGTGGGCACATCAGATTGCAGAGTCCCCCCCCTAAGGACGGGCAGAGGGTTGGGGACACAGCAGCCAACACTCACCAGCCGTACACCAGGATGACATCGTCCTCGCTGATCTTCTCGGACGCAGACTTGGCGATGGCCTGAGCCGCCAGCCTGATCTTCTCATGGATGAAGCCGTCAATGGAGAAATACAGGTGCTTCTTAGCCTTAAGGGGGAGAGGGGCCGTCAAGAGACTACAGGTCCCAGTGTTCACTCCCCAAGTAACACCAACATCCAACCTGCATGCACGTGGCAAAAAGGGTCCACGACGAGGGTCTGCACTCACCTCCTCCTCCCCCTTCTGGCTGCTGATGTTGGAGATTTCCTTCTTTATGTATTTGATGGCGTTTCCCATACTGGCTGACAGGGGGCGGCACTGAGACAGGAAGCTGCAATGTAAGAAAGAGGATGCTACAAGGGCCCAAATACAGCGCTGCCCCCAGGACTGCCCCACCCCCTACATCATCCACAGTGCTACCCCCACACGTCCTCACCATACATGCCCCCAGGACTGCCCCACCCCCTACATCATCCACAGTGCTACCCCCACACGTCCTCACCATACATGCCCCCAGGACTGCCCCACCCCCTACATCATCCACAGTGCTACCCCCACACGTCCTCACCATACAGGGCACCGTACTGGGCAGAGCGGCGGCCACCAGTAACCCCAGCAGTCATGTTTCTCCCCAGGACGGGCCCCTCACCTGATGGCCGGCTTCAGCTTGTTCACCAGGTCTCGTGCCAGGTCCTCGTGGGGCGGAGTGCTGTAATCCCGGATCACCTGTAAGGAGAGGATCAGATGAGGGCGGAGCTCAGAGTTCTGGTGGGTGGAGCTCCATGTGTTGGAGGTGGGGTCAGGATGAGAGCTGCATTCCTTGGAAAGAAAGTCAGTATTGGGGCAGAACTCAATTCTTTAGAGGGGTTGTGTGTCAGTATTAGGGCGGCGCTATGTTAGATGGTGAGGCGAATGGGGGGGCAGAGCTCCGTTCCTCAGGGGCGGGGTCTCACCTGTTTGAAGCAGTGTAGAAGGGCAATGCAGCGGGAATTGGAGCCGGTGACGATGCCCTGCGAGTACTGGAGCCCGAGCCGCACTACAGACGGATGTATCCCGGAGTTTGGGATGCTGGAAGAGACCAAGGAGGGATAAGCGAGGGATCTCTCAGCACTCCGCACCGCGGCCCACAGCCTCACCTCATCTGCTGGGTCAGGGGCATCTTGCGGCTGTACTGGTGCAGGTGGGAGAACAGGCTGACCTTCCTGCCGTAGTCGTGCCGATAGGGAACCTGCAAATACAAGGTCCCATGACTGCTCTAGTCACAGTCAGAGCTACGTCTCCCATACAGCACCACAGTAACAGAGGGAGGGGAAGCCCATCACTAAGAAGTGCAGCTCTGGAGGTGACTGGAGCATGAAGCAGAAGATCACAATCTGTGGACTCTTATCACTGCGGCCATTCACAGCAATGAACGCATCAGACCCAAACATACAGCAGGCAGACCCCCCCCAGCGCCCGAACTGCCTTCACCTGCTCGCTCAGCCTCTTCCACAGCGATCAACCACCTGCGCAGAGCGCTGCTCACATTCAGGGTTGAGGGATGGCTCTGCTCACCTGCTGCCTCTCCAGTTTCTTTGCCAACTTTTTTTGTGCTTCCGGATCATCCACAAGGACGTGTTCAGGGAGACGCTTCACTGCAAAAGAAAGGAACAGCAGAGCCTGAGACCAGGGGGCCGGAGAACGTGCCCCCTGCCCGCACTGCTCCCCAAGGAGATCACATCGACAAGAGCCACCTAAACAGGAGCCCACGTGGTGGAAGAGACAAAAGCTGCAGGGACACAGGAGAAGTAGAACAAGGAGGTCTCGCTCACCGGTTTGTCCCTCCGGGATCGACGCCTTCACCTTCGGGGGCGCTGCACTGGCATTTTGTTCCACCTTCTTAGTTTGTTTCTGGCAGCGCTCCGCTTCCTGCTTGGCTCGTCTCTCTGCTCGAAGCTCAGCCTTGGTCTTTCCCCCAGGTGGAGGCTCAGATATGACCGCAGCAGGGGATGGAGTGACAGGAGGAACAACAGGAGGAGGAACAGAGGGCGTAGAGGAATCGGCTACGAAAAGACAGAGGAGCAGCATATTACTGACTAAGCAAGGTGTGGTCGCGTATTTTGTGCATGCCAGCATCCGTATGGCTTGCAAAATGGACATTTACCGGTCTTTAGGCCTGCAAACTATTTAAATCATTAGCCTGCACCCTATTTATTGGCTCAGGAACAGGTGGCTGCCTCCATTCTGGCCATTTGTGACCTTGCCTTCACTAGGTGTGTTGGTGTTCTTTGTGCAAGCATGGCAGACAGTCTGAGTTTCAACACAACTGAGCAGGTTCTCTTCAACTGGCTTTTGTCACGCCGCTTTGGTCACCCATACCCTGTGATAGTGGATCCGCGGAGGAGGAGACGTATGTGGGTACATCCACTTTTGAGGCAACGACTCACAAGAGGTCATTTTCACCGCCTCTATTCTTCTCTGCGGGAGCATCCGGCTAAATTGTACCAATACTGTCGCATGAGCCTTGCCACATTTGATCGACTCTTGGAGACAGTGCGCCCTGGGATAACCTTTCAGGACACAAGGATGCGCAAAGCCATATCTGCAGAGGAGCGACTTCTACTCACAATACGGTATGTACTACACAACCACATTCTCTATGTTCGTAATATGTGGGCCAAAGTATGTGTATTTTCGGATTATTTTGGCCTCATCTTAGTCCACATATATTTAACCTTACAGACCATATTATGTGTAATATGTACTGAATATCACGTAGTCATTATGCTAGAAAATGTGTGTGTTAGTAGATCTGAAACCAAAAAAAGGTGTGTAGGTATGTAGCTGGTATTATCATTTTTCCCTTGTAAAATGTCCCTTTTCTGTTGGTCTTCAGCTTCCTGGCCACTGGCCTGTCTTATGCCGCCCTCCACCATGAGTTTCTGATTGGAAGATCTACCATTTCTGGCATAGTCAGGACGACATGTAGTGAAATCTGGACAAGACTCCATCAAGTGGTCATGCCCGAGCCCAGGATGGAAGACTGGTTGAGGATATCAAGGGACTTTGAGGAGGACTGCCAGTTTCCTAATTTTATTGGGGCCCTTGATGGCAAACATATCCAGGGACGTAAGCCGCCGAACTCTGGCTCCCAATTCTTCAATTATAAACAATACTTTTCTGTTGTATTGTTGTCTCTGGCCGACCCTCAATACAAGTTTATAATTGTTGACATTGGGGCCTATGGAAGGACGGGAGACTCTAGAGTCTTCAATACTTCCATTATGGCTCGGCGGCTACGCACCAACCAGTTGGATCTACCACCACCATGCCAGCTACCAGGCTCCCCCGAAGAATCAGTCCCTTATGTCCTTGTGGCAGATGAGGCCTTTCAGTTATCGCGCAATGTCATGAGGCCATATCCCCCGCGCAACCTTCACCACAAGCGCAGAATTTTTAACTTGCGCCTATCACGTGCTCGGCGACTGGTGGAGTGTTCCTTTGGCATTCTTTGGGCCAAATGGCGGGTACTCCAGTCTGCCATTCAGCTGAGTGAACAAAATGTTAATGAAGTAGTGAAAGCCTGTGTGGTTCTTCATAACTTCACCAGGATACATGACTGTTCCTCCTCTGATGGTGTTGTGCGTAGGCCGGACAATGTGCGCAGGGTGAGACCACCTATGAACCCTCAACGTAGACCGCTCTCTGGCCTCAAAGTGCGTGATATTTTCACAAATTTCTTTATGTCACCTGAGGGGGAAACTTCTTGGCAAGAGCATGCTGTCTCTATGTTATAAGTTTTTGGTTTTTGTGTGTTTAAATATATCTATCTTATGATTCTCTGACTGTTGAATTGCATTGGTAAGCGTATGTTAGTATGCTGACACCTTTTTTAAAATTGAGAAAGAGACATAAAATGTAGTAGACAAATGTTTACTTTTGCTTTTTTTTTTTTTTGGTGGAAAAACATTTTTGCCATATGCTACATGTTGCAGTGGCCTTTTTGCAGATGTTCAAATTTAGAAAATAAACATTTTCAGAAATACAACAAAACCATTAGGCAATACCAAAATGGCAACATTATAAATTTTGGTTGGTCGGGGGAGGAGAAGGCAGAAGACCAGCCTGTGTTTGCTGCTGGCTACTTTGCCCAACTTGGCCATCGCCCTGTGTGGGGGCATACTGTTGCCCATGATGTGGGTAGTGTACTGCCTCCTGGGATTGGGCTTGGTACTGGCCAGAGTGATACTGGAGAGGGCCCTCTTGTTGGCTCGGGTAGGCCCATGTCTCATACCCACCAATATAGCCATGTCGTCCCCAACCAGGTTGGGACCAGCCTCCAACACTGGGTGGGAACAAGTGGCCATATTGGTGAGGTTGGCTAGAGCCAGACATATGTGGCTGGTGTTGGAAAGGTTGGGTAGGGGGAGGAACGGGGTGAGGTGTAGGCCCACGTATTTGGAGGATCCTCAGAGCCTGCTTGAGCAAGCATGTGTGTGGGGTGTCTAAGGCGCATTAGATTTCTGGGTGAAAGCTGCCACCTCTCCAGATATTCAAATAACTCATATAGGGTATTGGGGTGTGTGATTGCATCAAACAGGATCTGAAAACATCCTAGAATACGGAGCCTCACCTCACGGGTAAGGGTACGAAGATAAAGGGCCAGGCTGCATGAGTATGCCTCCTCGCCATCATCATTATTGACTCTAGCCAGATAGTTCAGTACCCCTGTGTCTACATTGGTCCGGGTATCTTGGGCAGGAATCTGGCGCCTTCTTCGTCCTTGCCGGGATGGTCCAGCAGGCTGTGGGGAGCCCCGGATCTGGGCAGTTGGGCTGCTGCTGATGTTGCCCTGCTCCTCCTGTATGGCTGATGGTGCAGCAGCAGACGGTCCTGGTGGTTGGGTTTGTGGTGCAGGCACTGGGTTTTCCTGAGAGGAATCTTAACCCATGCTTCTTGGAGGGGGAGAAGATGGGCCAGCCACCTCTTCCCCTACAGACCCAAGATCTATGATGAGCTCAGTATCTGAGCCAGTTCCTCTCGCCGTAATGTTGGACTGAGTTCTGTTATGAAATAGAACAGAGCCAAAAATAAATACTTTACAGGGCCAAAAATAATGTATCGGTGTAATGTGGTGTGAGGCATCTACTTACGGTCTCAGATCCAGAATAGGAGCCAGGAAGGAGAGGCGGTCATAATAGACGTATTTCCTCTTTATGTGGCCCGCATCCCCACTCCTGGCCCGCTGCGGACGTTCCCGCCTGTATTGGTCGCAGATGCTGCGCCAGCGTCTCATCACATCTTCCACTGCAATGTGACAGGAAATATTCTCAATGTCACATATTTGCTATATAAAATTTGCTACCAGTAGTCTAGGCATGTGGCTTTCTGGGGTTTGTGCTTTCTACCCAGGGAGGCATATACAACTGGGGCATCCAGGCCAGATACACAGGGTCACAAGAGTTCAGGTATCAAGTAACTACACTTAATAACTTGGTTGGCTAGGAGGATGAGGAGCTTGTGGCCTGGGCCAAATGATGGCAGTGTCAAACCATGTGTCACATCAAAATCTACAAGCCTCATGAGGCACAAAGTCCAAGCACAGGAACGGGGGGGGGGGGGGGGGGCGATTCTCTATGCCTTTTTGGATGTGAGGTAATTTTAAACAGTTTTTGGGTTGTACTTACTCAGTTGCTGCTGTTCCTCTCGTGGCCGATCACCAAAATCGTGGAACATCTGGCGACATATGCGCCTCCATGACGCCTCCTTTCTTGCCCGGTTGGCATAATGGCCATCACGTTGGTCCCAGAGTTCGGGACGCTCCTGCACTAGTACAATCAGCATCTCCACATTGAGGAAATATGGCGCCATGACGCTGCTGTACTCCGTGGAGGCGTACTTCCTGGATGTCTGGAGCGCTTTTTGAGCTCATTTGCATGTCTAGGCTTCCTGATGATGGATTGGCCCATTTCCTGTCACCTTCCAAAAGACCTGCGTATTGCTCGCAGGTCACACGTGTGGTCAGTGTGAAATCCGTATTTTTTGCGCACCCATAGACTTGCATTGGCGTACTACGGGCGTTGTACGCTGACAATCGCTGCATGCTGCGATTGGCACGGACCGTAGAATACGGGCGAGAATTATATGGCTGATGGGAGCTGCCCCATAGAGAACCATTGGTCCGTGTGTAATGCGTGGTTTTTATGCCTCTCACTCGTCCGTATTCCTCTCTAGTGTGACCCCGGCCTAAGTCATTTCATAGTGGATAGGGAATATTGAAGCAAGGCTATGATCTCCAGATGACCCCGATGCAAGGGGAACCCCTTGATGTGAACAGGTCATTAAAGATTAATGACAGAGCAGGCACAGCTGACGGAGGAGTTTGGGGTTACGACAGATTTATGGCCGGTGGAGAAAACCTATCACCTCTAGCCTCAGCTTGAACAGAAAGGCAAGCCGATCACGTTAAAATCCTTGATCTGCCTTTGCAAATTAGGAATACTGGGTTACTATGGACGGCATAGATATGACCGATCTGATAGATTTTCTGAGTCATGATGAAGTGGGGAACGTAACACATTGTTTTAAGTCACTGGATGGTTGTGGCAGCATGTCCAAATGAATAACAATCAGATAGATGACAATATCCATGCCATGTTTCCCATCATATAATCGTTGAAGATGCCATAATTTTTTGAAGACCAGACACATCCCTGCCTAGCCCCGTTATCAGTCTTCAGAGGGGAGGTATGCGGATGTAACTTGTGTTAACAA
The DNA here is from genome assembly GCF_039654945.1 of Dendrobates tinctorius. Taxonomy (NCBI): domain Eukaryota; kingdom Metazoa; phylum Chordata; class Amphibia; order Anura; family Dendrobatidae; genus Dendrobates; species Dendrobates tinctorius. The sequence continues at coordinate 5,596,766 of NW_027361918.1, read as the reverse complement.
ACAAAAATGCCAAATTATAATCAGTGTCAGTCCTGGGAGACACAGAGCCAACCCTGCGCCATCAGGTTTAATACATTTCTTCAATTAATCCTCTTACACCAGAGTAAACTTCAAATGCTGCAGTGTACTGCGGTGAAGACCCGCCGGGTCCGTGCACTGCAACATACACTGCCGGCCAAAGGCCAGAAGCTGACACTAGCGTGCACGTGAATGGGGTAGTGACGTCACGGGTTGCCAGCGCTTCCACGGTCAAGTCGGCTGCCGGCTTCAGAAGAGGATGTACACGGCAGGGGAGTGCAGGGAAGGAGAGTAGAATCAAATTTTTATATATATATATTTATTTATTTATTAACAGCGGCAGAACGGTGGACATACAGCAGGGTGGGGCCCAGGATAATAGACATATTGGGATGTGGGATATACAGTCATGGCCGAAAGTGTTGGCACCCTTGACATTGTTCCAGAAACTGAAGTATTTCTCCCAGAAAATTACTGCAGTCACACGTTTTGTTATAAACAGATTTATTTCCTTTGTGTATAGGAAGAAGGAAAAGAAAAAAAGGGCAAATTGACAATGTCACAAAACTCTGAGCTTTGCATTGTGCATCTGTTTGCCACACAAGTATGGAGAACAGAAAAAGGAGAAGAAAACTGTATGAGGACTTGAGAACCAAGATTGTTGAACAATATCGACAGTCTCAAGGTTACAAGTCCATCTCCAGAGATTCTGATGGCCCTTTATCCACAGTGTGCAACATAAGCAAGAAGTTTACAGCCCGCGGCACTGTAGCCGATCTCCCTGGACGGCAGCGAAAAATTGATGAAAAGTTGTAATGCAGAATAGTCCGGACAGTGGATAAGCAGCTCAAATCACGTTCCTGAAGAAATTAAGGCTGCATGCACACGCTGCGGAAGCACCTGCGGATTTTTCCGTGTGGTTTGACACCTGGACAATGGAATAGGTGTCAAACCGCAGCAAAATCCGCAGAAAGAATGGACATGCTGCGGATTTCAAGCCGCAGCTTTTCCGCAGGGAGAAATCCGCAGCATGTGCACTGCAGATTTGAAAACCCATAGGAAAACATTATACTGTACACTGCCTGCGGAACTGCTGCGGATCCGCAGAGGCAAATCCGCTGTGGATCCGCAGCAGAATCCGCAGGGTGTGCACTAGGCTGACCGGATCTCATATGGGGGGGGGGGGGGGGGGAAATGTCAGAATCTTGTTCGTCTGGACCCCACAAAACGATTCCCCTTTCCAGATATTGAGAGAGCCAAAATTTGAGCTCGATCAAACGACGTTAACCCGTGCCGCTCGTCGCTCAAAGTTTGAAAAAATCCAAAATTGAGGTATTTTAAGATTTAGGTATTTTGCATAGTCTGTTAGACTATAAAGAATGTGACAACAACATTGCAGAAATAGCCCTGACCAAATTTTCGAACCATTTGTGGTATTTGAATGCAGAGTTGGTGGGATTATCGTTTTTTGATCCCACCATTACAGACAATGAAAAGTTGTTAATGGCTAATAAATTGCTCAGTAGCACAGATGAACCATCAGAGCACGCTAACCTACATGAGCTGATAATTTTACATAGTTATCTAATCTATTCTAGAGCTTTTGTTAAAGTAGTTTTTGAAACGTCAGAATATAATGCTCGGCATTTGCTTACAACTTGCAGGACATATTGCTTTTGTTCTTCATCTTTTGTCAGAAGGTCGTTAAAGTCGGTTACTTCCTACCTCTTAATTTTTCTTTCCTAACTTTTGGATTTACAACCCTAGCGTGCTCTGATGGTTCATCTGTGCTACTGAGCAATTTATTAGCCATTAACAACTTTTCATTGTCTGTAATGGTGGGATCAAAAAACGATAATCCCACCAACTCTGCATTCAAATACCACAAATGGTTCGAAAATTTGGTCAGGGCTATTTCTGCAATGTTGTTGTCACATTCTTTATAGTCTAACAGACTATGCAAAATACCTAAATCACCTCAATTTGGATTTTTTCAAACTTTGAGCGATGAGCGGCACAGGTTAACGTCGTTTGATCGAGCTCAAATTTTGGCTATCTCAATATCTGGAAAGGGGAATAGTTTTGTGGGGTCCAGACGGACAAAATTCCGACATCGATTTTTTGCGGTCACCCTAGTGTGCACATACCCTAAAGCTGTCCTTCAGGCTCAAGGTGCATCAGAGCAAATCATCAGTACATATGTAAAAGAAGTGAAACACTACGGCAGAACACCAAGGAGAACCCCACTGTTGACAGACAAAAAAGCTAGACTGCAGCTTGACAAAATGTTTCTGGGAAAGAGTCCTGTGGACAGAGACCAAAATAGAGCTTTTTGGTAAAGCACATAATTCTACTGTTAACACAAAACTGAATGAGGCTTACAATGAAAAGAACAGCACCTACCGTCAGATATGGTGGAGGTTCACAGATGTTTTGTGGTTTTGCAGCCTCTGGCACTGGGTGCCTTGACTGTGTGCCATCCATCATGAAATCTGAAGATTTCCATAGGATTTTGTGTGGCAAAGTAGTGCCCAGTGTGAGAGCCGAGTTTGAGTCCTAGACCTTGACTCTTCCATCAGGACAATGACTACAAACATACTTCAAGAAGGCCCCAGAAATGGATGGAATCAAAGCATTGGAGAGTTCAGAAGCAACAGCAATGAGTCCAGATCTAAATCCCATTGATCACCTGTTGAGGGATCTTAAAATTACTGTTGGGAGAAGGCACAAGTGAAGACATGAGAGATCTGGAGCAGTTTATAAGATGCATCGCCCAAAATTCCAGTTGAGCGGTGGAAGAAGCTTCTTGATGGCTAGAGGAAGTGATTGATTGCAGTTATTTATGCCCATGGATGTGTGGCCAGCCAATTGTTTGGGTTGTATGTGAAATAAATTTTAATTCGCCTTTTTTTCCTCTGTGTATTTGAACAACAAAAACACAAAACAAGTGTAATGACAAGGTTCCACCCCTCAGTGTGTCCGAGATGCAGGTACGGACAGCTCAGGCGTCCAGTCTGTTAAAGGGGCGTGCTGAAGCTGCCTGTGTTGATTGACAGCTCGGCCATCCAACCCAAGACTGGGAGCTGCTGACTGCATGCAGGTGGTCATTGTCCCAGGCGATTGCCAGGCTACTTAACATGACTGATACTCCCAGACCGCGGCCATTTGAGTTCAGTCTCTCTGTGCTTTACAGTCTGTTCATAAATCTTTTGTTGTCCGACAAAGGACCTCGTTCTCACAATTCGCCTGTTTAACCCCTTATGCTCTGATCTGCCATCTCCTGGTATTCTAACCTTGGAACTTTACCTGACTACGCCTTTCTCTCTTCCTTCGGCTTATGACCTACCCTCCTAGCTTCTGACCTCGGACTCTAACTATTCTCACAACTTGTCCGTTAAGGTGACTCAAAGTTAAAACGCAACTGCAATAATTTACTGGGAGAAACATTTCATTTTTGTGGAACAATTTCAAGGGTGCCAACACTTTTGGCCATGACTGTATATTGAAGGATAGAACCAGGATGTGGAAGATGTATACCAGGAAGGAGCCCAAAATGGGGGAGGAGGTGCAACTCTTATGTCCTTATAGGATTCAGAATTTTACAAGACCCCATACCTCTAACCACCATGCAGGGGGTCAGTGGTGTATTGGGGGGGGGGGGCTCAGGTCCATATTTTTGCACAGTGGGACAGATTTCAGTTAAGCCACTGATAATAGTAATCAATAAGCTTCCGGCAAGGAGTACCGCAATCTAATAAGTCATAAACACAAACCTATATGGGGGACACTCTCTGGCCCCCCACCTGCCGAGGGCACCACAGAGGCTGCCGCCTTCTCCTTGCTCTTCTTCTGCAGCTTTTTTTCCTTGCGTAATCGAAGCTTTTCCTCCTTTGAGAGCTCTTGAGCCTTCAACTGGACACAGAGGTCAACATCACATCAGCTCTGAAAGCTCCCCCCATAAACACCCCGACACCTCCCCCAATACACACCCAAAGCTTACACAGGCCCCAAGCACCTCCCCAATACACACCCACACCCCAAGCACGTCCCAAAATACACACCCCCAACACATCCACACCTCGATCTTCCACACACCAACACCTCCCCAATACACACCCACACCCCAAGCACCTCCCCCAATACACACCCAAAGCTTCCACAGGCCCCAAGCACCCCCCCAATACACACCCACACCCCAAGCACTTCCCAAAATACACACCCACACCCCAAGCTTCCACAGACCCCAACACGTCCCCCAATACACACACCCCGATCTTCCACAGACCAACACCTCCCCAATACAAACCCACACCCCAAGCACCTCCCCCAATACACAGACCCCAACACCTCCCCCAATACACAAACACACGCCGAGCTTCCACAGACCCCAACACCTCCCCCAATACACACACACACACGCCGAGCTTCCACAGACCCCAACACCTCCCCCAATACACACACACACACACGCCGAGCTTCCACAGACCCCAACACCTCCCCCAATACACACACACACACACGCCGAGCTTCCACAGACCCCAACACCTCCCCCAATACACACAGACCCCAACACCTCCCCCAATACACAAACACACGCCGAGCTTCCACAGACCCCAACACCTCCCCCAATACACACACACACGCCGAGCTTCCACAGACCCCAACACCTCCCCCAATACACACAGACCCCAACACCTCCCCCAATACACAAACACACGCCGAGCTTCCACAGACCCCAACACCTCCCCCAATACACACACACGCCGAGCTTCCACAGACCCCAACACCTCCCCCAATACACACACACGCCGAGCTTCCACAGACCCCAACACCTCCCCCAATACACACACACACACACACACACGCCGAGCTTCCACAGACCCCAACACCTCCCCCAATACACACACACACACACACACGCGCCGAGCTTCCACAGACCCCAACACCTCCCCCAATACACACACGCGCCGAGCTTCCACAAACCCCAACACCTCCCCCAATACACACACACACGCCGAGCTTCCACAGACCCCAACACCTCCCCCAATACACACACACGCCGAGCTTCCACAGACCCCAACACCTCCCCCAATACACACACACACGCGCCGAGCTTCCACAGACCCCAACACCTCCCCCAATACACACCCACACCCCAAGCAAGTCCCAAAATACACACCCCCAACACATCCACCAATACACACACACACACCTCCCCAATACACACCCACACCCCAAGCACCTCCCCCAATACACACCCAAAGCTTCCACAGGCCCCAAGCACCCCCCAATACACACCCACACCCCAAGCACTTCCCAAAATACACACCCACACCCCAAGCTTCCACAGACCCCAACACGTCCCCCAATACACACACCCCGATCTTCCACAGACCAACACCTCCCCAATACAAACCCACACCCCAAGCACCTCCCCCAATACACACAGACCCCAACACCTCCCCCAATACACAAACACACGCCGAGCTTCCACAGACCCCAACACCTCCCCCAATACACACACACACGCCGAGCTTCCACAGACCCCAACACCTCCCCCAATACATACACACACACGCCGAGCTTCCACAGACCCCAACACCTCCCCCAAAACACACACGCCGAGCTTCCACAGACCCCAACACCTCCCCCAAAACACACACACACTCCGAGCTTCCACAGACCCCAACACCTCCCCCAAAACACACACACACTCCGAGCTTCCACAGACCCCAACACCTCCCCCAATACACACACACGCCGAGCTTCCACAGACCCCAACACCTCCCCCAATACACACACACGCCGAGCTTCCACAGACCCCAACACCTCCCCCAATACACACACACGCCGAGCTTCCACAGACCCCAACACCTCCCCCAATACACACACACGCCGAGCTTCCACAGACCCCAACACCTCCCCCAATACACACACACGCCGAGCTTCCACAGACCCCAACACCTCCCCCAATACACACACACGCCGAGCTTCCACAGATCCCAACACCTCCCCCAATACACACACACGCCGAGCTTCCACAGACCCCAACACCTCCCCCAATACACACACACGCCGAGCTTCCACAGACCCCAACACCTCCCCCAATACACACACACGCCGAGCTTCCACAGACCCCAACACCTCCCCCAATACACACACACGCCGAGCTTCCACAGACCCCAACACCTCCCCCAATACACACACACGCCGAGCTTCCACAGACCCCAACACCTCCCCCAATACACACACACGCCGAGCTTCCACAGACCCCCAACACCTCCCCTAATACACACGCGCCGAGCTTCCACAGACCCCAACACCTCCCCCAATACACACACACACACACGCGCCGAGCTTCCACAGACCCCAACACCTCCCCCAATACACACACACGCGCCGAGCTTCCACAGACCCCAACACCTCCCCAATACACACACACACGCGCCGAGCTTCCACAGACCCCAACACCTCCCCAATACACACACACACGCGCCGAGCTTCCACAGACCCCAACACCTCCCCAATACACACACACACGCGCCGAGCTTCCACAGACACCAACACCTCCCCCAATACACACACACACACACACACGCGCGCGCGCCGATCTTCCACAGACCCCAACACCTCCCCCAATACACACACACGCGCCGAGCTTCCACAGACCCCAACACCTCCCCCAATACACACACACGCGCCGAGCTTCCACAGACCCCAACACCTCCCCCAATACACACACACATGCCGAGCTTCCACAGACCCCAACACCTCCCCCAATACACACACACGCGCCGAGCTTCTACAGACCCCAACAACTCCCCCAATACACACACACACACACGCGCGCCGAGCTTCCACAGACCCCAACACCTCCCCCAATACACACACACACACACACACGCGCCGAGCTTCCACAGACCCCAACACCTCCCCCAATACACACACACACACGCGCCGAGCTTCCACAGACCCCAACACCTCCCCCAATACACACACACGCGCGCGCGCCGATCTTCAACAGACCCCAACACCTCCCCCAATACACACACACGCGCGCCGAGCTTCCACAGACCCCAACACCTCCCCCAATACACACACACACACACGCGCGCGCGCCGATCTTCCACAGACCCCAACACCTCCCCCAATACACACACACGCGCCGAGCTTCCACAGACCCCAACACCTCCCCCAATACACACACACGCGCCGAGCTTCCACAGACCCCAACACCTCCCCCAATACACACACACACGCCGAGCTTCCACAGACCCCAAGCACCTCCCCCAATACACACAGACCCCAACACCTCCCCCAATACACACACGCCGAGCTTCCACAGACCCCAACACCTCCCCCAATACACACACACACACGCCGAGCTTCCACAGACCCCAACACCTCCCCCAATACACACACACGCCGAGCTTCCACAGACCCCAACACCTCCCCCAATACACACACACACGCCGAGCTTCCACAGACCCCAACACCTCCCCCAATACACACACACACACGCCGAGCTTCCACAGACCCCAACACCTCCCCCAATACACACACACACACGCCGAGCTTCCACAGACCCCAACACCTCCCCCAATACACACACACACACGCCGAGCTTCCACAGACCCCAACACCTCCCCCAATACACACACACACACGCCGAGCTTCCACAGACCCCAACACCTCCCCCAATACACACACACGCCGAGCTTCCACAGACCCCAACACCTCCCCCAATACACACACACGCCGAGCTTCCACAGACCCCAACACCTCCCCCAATACACACACACACACACACACGCGCCGAGCTTCCACAGACCCCAACACCTCCCCCAATACACACACACACACACACGCGCCGAGCTTCCACAGACCCCAACACCTCCCCCAATACACACACACACACACACGCGCCGAGCTTCCACAGACCCCAACACCTCCCCCAATACACACACACGCCGAGCTTCCACAGACCCCAACACCTCCCCCAATACACACACACACACGCCGAGCTTCCACAGACCCCAACACCTCCCCCAATACACACACACACGCGCCGAGCTTCCACAGACCCCAACACCTCCCCCAATACACACCCACACCCCAAGCACGTCCCAAAATACACACCCCCAACACATCCACCAATACACACACACACACCTCGATCTTCCACACACCAACACCTCCCCAATACACACCCACACCCCAAGCACCTCCCCCAATACACACCCAAAGCTTCCACAGGCCCCAAGCACCCCCCAATACACACCCACACCCCAAGCACTTCCCAAAATACACACCCACACCCCAAGCTTCCACAGACCCCAACACGTCCCCCAATACACACACCCCGATCTTCCACAGACCAACACCTCCCCAATACAAACCCACACCCCAAGCACCTCCCCCAATACACACAGACCCCAACACCTCCCCCAATGCACAAACACACGCCGAGCTTCCACAGACCCCAACACCTCCCCCAATACACACACACACACGCCGAGCTTCCACAGACCCCAACACCTCCCCCAATACACACACGCCGAGCTTCCACAGACCCCAACACCTCCCCCAAAACACACACGCCGAGCTTCCACAGACCCCAACACCTCCCCCAAAACACACACACACTCCGAGCTTCCACAGACCCCAACACCTCCCCCAATACACACACACGCCGAGCTTCCACAGACCCCAACACCTCCCCCAATACACACACACGCCGAGCTTCCACAGACCCCAACACCTCCCCCAATACACACACACGCCGAGCTTCCACAGACCCCAACACCTCCCCCAATACACACACACGCCGAGCTTCCACAGACCCCAACACCTCCCCCAATACACACACACGCCGAGCTTCCACAGACCCCAACACCTCCCCCAATACACACACACGCCGAGCTTCCACAGACCCCAACACCTCCCCCAATACACACACACCGAGCTTCCACAGACCCCCAACACCTCCCCTAATACACACGCGCCGAGCTTCCACAGACCCCAACACCTCCCCCAATACACACACACACACGCGCCGAGCTTCCACAGACCCCAACACCTCCCCCAATACACACACACACGCGCCGAGCTTCCACAGACCCCAACACCTCCCCAATACACACACACGCGCCGAGCTTCCTCAGACCCCAACACCTCCCCAATACACACACACACGCGCCGAGCTTCCACAGACCCCAACACCTCCCCAATACACACACGCGCCGAGCTTCCACAGACCCCAACACCTCCCCCAATACACACACACACACACACACACGCGCGCCGAGCTTCCACAGACCCCAACACCTCCCCCAATACACACACACACGCGCGCCGAGCTTCCACAGACCCCAACACCTCCCCCAATACACACACACACGCGCCGAGCTTCCACAGACCCCAACACCTCCCCCAATACACACACACGCCGAGCTTCCACAGACCCCAACACCTCCCCCAATACACACACACGCGCCGAGCTTCTACAGACCCCAACACCTCCCCCAATACACACACACACACGCGCGCCGAGCTTCCACAGACCCCAACACCTCCCCCAATACACACACACACACACCGAGCTTCCACAGACCCCAACACCTCCCCCAATACACACACGCGCCGAGCTTCCACAGACCCCAACACCTCCCCCAATACACACACACGCGCCGAGCTTCCACAGACCCCAACACCTCCCCCAATACACACACACGCGCCGAGCTTCCACAGACCCCAACACCTCCCCCAATACACACACACGCGCCGAGCTTCCACAGACCCCAACACCTCCCCCAATACACACACACGCGCGCGCGCCGAGCTTCCACAGACCCCAACACCTCCCCCAATACACACACACACGTGCGCGCCGAGCTTCCACAGACCCCAACACCTCCCCCAATACACACACACACGCGCGCGCCGAGCTTCCACAGACCCCAACACCTCCCCCAATACACACACACGCGCCGAGCTTCCACAGACCCCAACACCTCCCCCAATACACACACACACACGCGCCGAGCTTCCACAGACCCCAACACCTCCCCCAATACACACACACATGCCGAGCTTCCACAGACCCCAACACCTCCCCCAATACACACACACACATGCCGAGCTTCCACAGACCCCAACACCTCCCCCAATACACACACACACACACACACACATATGCCGAGCTTCCACAGACCCCAACACCTCCCCCAATACACACACACCCCGAGCTTCCACAAGCCGCAAAACCCCTAAGGGTATGTGCACACATTGTGGATTAGGGCTCATACTCACATGATTTCTCATGCAAGTCTCTTGTGTGAAAACCTGGCACTGCTGCCGGCACTGGGACTGGAGCGTGCGGATACATGCATTTCTACATAGCCGCACGCTCCGGTCTAAGTGCCGCAGGCAGTGCCAGGTTTTCACACAAGAGACTTGCAAGTAAGTATGAGCCCTCACTTGGCAGAAAACGCAGGGCAAAACACTTGCGGTTTTTCTGCGGATTTGTTTTTTTGAACTTTCTGGCTGAAGGATAATTTGTATGTGCCAGAATGGAAACCGCAGCTGCGGATCCGCAAAAAGAATTGACATGCTGCGGAAAATAAACCGCTGCGTTTCCGCGTGGAATTTTCAGCAGCATGTGCACAGCGTTTTTGCTTCTCCCATTCATTAACATTATGTGCACAACGCACTGCGGATTTGATACAGTTCCACGCGTCCAAAAACGCATCAAAATCCGCAACGTGTGTACATATCCTTAAATTAGGAACACAAGCACACAATATTTAAGAGAAGTTCCCAAACCCAACCCAGTCACCAGCGCCAAAATCCTACCTTCAACGGCGCCGAATCCATCCTCTGCTTATCCGCATCTGTGCAAGACAAGAAAAGAGATAAAAACCCTCCCACCGGACTCCTAGCACCGCCGTACTGATATATCTAATAATTATATATACAGTACAGACCAAAAGTTTGGACACACCTCATTCAAAGAGTTTTCTTTATTTTCATGACTATGAAAATAATAGATTCACTCTGAAGGCATCAAAACTATGAATTACCACATGTGGAATTATATAATTAACGTGTGAAACAACTGAAAATATGTCTTATATTCTAGGTTCTTCACAGTAGCCACCTTTTGCTTTGATTTCTGCTTTGCACACTCTTGGCATTCTCTTGATGAGCTTCAAGAGGTAGTCACCGGAAATGGTTTTCACTTCACAGGTGTGCCCTGGTTTAATAAGTGGGATTTCTTGCCTTATAAATGGGGTTGAGACCATCAGTTGTGTTGTGCAGAAGTCTGGTGGATACACAGCTGATAGTCCTACTGAATAGACTGTTAGAATTTGTATCATAGCAAGAAGAAAGCAGCTAAGCAAAGAAAAACGAGTGGCCATCATTACTTTACGAAATGAAGGTTAGTCAGTTTGAAAAATTGGGAAAACTTTGAAAGCGTCCCCAAGTGCAGTGGCAAAAACCATCAAGCACTACAAAGAAACTGGCTCACATGAGGACCGCCCCAGGAAAGGAAGACCAAGAGTCACCTCTGCTGCGGAGGATAAGTTCATCCGAGTCACCAGCCTCAGAAATCACAGGTTAACAGCAGCTCAGATTAGAGACCAGGTCAATGCCACACAGAGTTCTAGCAGCAGACACATCTCTACAACAACTGTGAAGAGGAGACTTTGTGCAGCAGGCCTTCATGGTAAAATAGCTGCTAGGAAACCACTGCTAAGGACAGGCCACAAGCAGAAGAGACTTGTTTGGGCTAAAGAACACAAGGAATGGACATTAGACCAGTGGAAATCTGTGCTTTGGTCTGATGAGTCCACATTTGAGATCTTTGGTTCCAACCACCATGTTTTTGTGTGACGCAGAAAAGGTGAACGGATGGACTCTACATGCCTGGTTCCCACCGTGAAGCATGGAGGAGGAGGAGGTGTGATGGTGTGGGGGTGCTTTGCTGGTGACACTGCTGGGGATTTATTCAAAATTGAAGGCATACTGATCCAGCATGGCTACCACAGCATCTTGCAGCGGCATGCTATTCCATCCGGTTTGTGTTTAGTTGGACCATCATTTATTTTCCAGCAGGACAATGACCCCAAACACCCCTCCAGGCTGTGTAAGGGCTATTTCACCAAGGAGAGTGATGGGGTGCTACGCCAGATGACCTGGCCTCCACAGTCACCAGACCTGAACCCAATCGAGATGGTTTGGGGTGAGCTGGACCGCAGAGTGAAGGCAAAAGGGCCAACAAGTGCTAAGCATCCCTGGGAACTCCTTCAAGACTGTGGGAAGACCATTTCTGGTGACTACCTCTTGAAGCTCATCAAGAGAATGCCAAGTGTGCAAAGCAGTAAGCAAAGCAAAAGGTGGCTTCTCTGAAGAACCTAGAATATAAGACATTTTCAGTTGTTTCACACTTTTTTGTAAATTATATAATTCCACATGAGTGAGAGACAGACCAGACAGACCAAGTATTTGATCCCTTGCTAATTTTGTAAGTTTGCCCACTGTCAAAGACATGAACAGTCTAAAATCTTAAGGGTAGGTTAATTGTAACATTGAGAGATAGCATATCAAAAATAAAATCCAGAAAAATCACATTGTATAAATTATATAAATGTATTTGTATTTTGCAGTGAGAAATAAGTATTTGATCCCCTACCAACCATTAAGAGTTCTGGCTCCTACAGACCAGTTAGACGCTCCTAATCAACTCGTTACCTGCATTATAGACAGCCGTCTTACATAGTCACCTTTATAAAAGACTCCTGTCCACAGACTCAGTCAGACTCTGACCTCTGCAACATGGGTAAGACCAAAGAGCTTTATAAGGATGTCAGGGACAAGATCATAGACCTGCACAAAGCTGGAATGGGCTACAAAACCATAAGTAAGACGCTGGGTGAGAAGGTGACAACTGCTGGTGAAATAGTAACATAATGGAAGAAATCCAAAATGACTGTCAATCGACACCAATCTGGGTCACCATGCAAAATCTCACCTTGTGGGGTATCCCTGATCATGAGGAAGGTGAGAGATCAGCCTAAAACTTCATGGGGGGAACTTTTTAATGATCTCAAGGCAGCTGGGACCACAGTCACCAAGAAAACCATTGGTAACACATTACGCTGTAAACATTTACAATCCTGCAGTGCCTGCAAGGTCCCCTGCTCCAGAAGGCACGTGTGCAGTTCCGTCTGAAGTTTGCCAGTGAACACCTGGATGGTTCTGTGAATGATTAGGAGAAGGTGCTGTGGTCAGATGAGACAAAATTTGAGGTCTTTGGCATTTACTCATCTCGCTGTGTTTGGAAGAGAAATGCTGCCTATGACCTAAAGAACACCATCCCCACTGTCAAGCATGGAGGTGGAAACATTATGTTTTGGGGGTGTTTCTCTGCTAGCAGCACAAACTACTTCACCGCATCAATGGGAGAATGGATGAAGCCATGAACAGTAAAATCCTGAGTGACAACCTCCTTCCCTCCGCCAGGACACTAAAAAAGGGTTGTGGCTGGGTCTTCAACAAGACAATGACCCAAAACATACAACCGAGGCAACAAAGAAATGGCTCGAAAAGAAGATCATTAAGGTCATGGAGTGGCCTAGCCAGTCTCCAGACCATAATCCCATAGAAAACTTATGGAGGGAAATGAAGCTCCGAGTTGCCAAGCGACAGCCTCAAAATCTTAATGATCTAGAGATGATCTGCAAAGAGGAGTGGAGCAAAATTCCTCCTGACATGTGCGCAAACCTCATCATCAGCTACAAGAAACCTCTGACTGCTGGGCTTGCCAACAAGGGTTTTACCACCAAGTATTAAGTCTTGTTTGCCGGAGGGATCAAATACTTATTTCTCACTGCAAAATGCAAATAAACTTATATAATTTATACAATGTGATTTTCTGGATTTTATTTTTGATATTCTCTCTCTCAATGTTACAATTATCCTTCCCTTAAAATTATAGACTGTTCATGTCTTTAAGAGATCTACACGCACACAGTGTCGTCTCCTCTATTATACGTTATACACGCACACAGTGTCGTCTCCTCTATTATACGTTATACACACAGTGTCGTCTCCTCTATTATACGTTATACACACAGTGTCGTCTCCTCTATTATACGTTATACACACAGTGTCGTCTCCTCTATTATACGTTATACACACAGTGTCGTCTCCTCTATTATACGTTATACACACAGTGTCGTCTCCTCTATTATACGTTATACACACAGTGTCGTCTCCTCTATTATACGTTATACACACAGTGTCGTCTCCTCTATTATACGTTATACATACAGTGTCGTCTCCTCTATTATACGTTATACACACAGTGTCGTCTCCTCTATTATACGTTATACACACAGTGTCGTCTCCTCTATTATACGTTATACACACAGTGTCGTCTCCTCTATTATACAGTGCCTACAAGTAGTATTCAACCCCCTGCAGATTTAGCAGGTTTACACATTCGGAATTAACTTGGCATTGTGACATTTGGACTGTAGATCAGCCTGGAAGTGTGAAATGCACTGCAGCAAAAAAGAATGTTATTTCTTTGTTTAATTTTTTTTAAAATTGTGAAAAGTTTATTCAGAGGGTCATTTATTATTCAACCCCTCAAACCACCAGAATTCTGTTTGGTTCCCCTAAAGTATTAAGAAGTATTTCAGGCACAAAGAACAATGAGCTTCACATGTTTGGATTAATTATCTCTTTTTCCAGCCTTTTCTGACTATTTAAGACCCTCCCCAAACTTGTGAACAGCACTCATACATGGTCAACATGGGAAAGACAAAGGAGCATTCCAAGGCCATCAGAGACAAGATCGTGGAGGGTCACAAGGCTGGCAAGGGGTACAAAACCCTTTCCAAGGAGTTGGGCCTACCTGTCTCCACTGTTGGGAGCATCATCCGGAAGTGGAAGACTTATGGAACTACTGTTAGCCTTCCACGGCCTGGACCGCCTTTGAAAGTTTCCTCCCGTGCCGAGGCCAGGCTTGTCCGAAGAGTCAAGGCTAACCCAAGGACAACAAGGAAGGAGCTCCGGGAAGATCTCATGGCAGTGGGGACATTGGTTTCAGTCAATACCATAAGTAACGTACTCCACCGCAATGGTCTTCGTTCTAGACGAGCCCGTAAGGTACCTTTACTTTCAATGCGTCATGTCAAGGCTCGTCTACAGTTTGCTCATGATCACTTGGAGGACTCTGAGACAGACTGGTTCAAGGTTCCCTGGTCTGATGAGACCAAGATCGAGATCTTTGGTGCCAACCACACACGTGACGTTTGGAGACTGGATGGCACTGCATACGACCCCAAGAATACCATCCCTACAGTCAAGCATGGTGGTGGCAGCATCATGCTGTGGGGCTGTTTCTCAGCCAAGGGGCCTGGCCATCTGGTCCGCATCCATGGGAAGATGGATAGCACGGCCTACCTGGAGATTTAGGCCAAGAACCTCCGCTCCTCCATCAAGGATCTTAAGATGGGTCGTCATTTCATCTTCCAACAAGACAACGACCCAAAGCACACAGCCAAGAAAACCAAGGCCTGGTTCAAGAGGCAAAAAATCAAGGTGTTGGAGTGGCCTAGTCAGTCTCCTGACCTTAACCCAATTGAAAACTTGTGGAAGGAGCTCAAGATTAAAGTCCACATGAGACACCCAAAGAACCTAGATAACTTGGAGAAGATCTGCATGGAGGAGTGGGCCAAGATTACTCCAGAGACCTGTGCCGGCCTGATCAGGTCTTATAAAAGACGATTATTAGCTGTAATTGCAAACAAGGGTTATTCCACAAAATATTAAACCTAGGGGTTGAATAATAATTGACCCACACTTTTATGTTTAAAATTTATTAAAATTTAACTGAGCAACATAACTTTTTGGTTTGTAAGATTTATGCATCTGTTAATAAATCCTGCTCTTGTGTGAAGTTTGAAGGCTCTAACTTATTTGCATCTTATCAAACCTGCTAAATCTGCAGGGGGTTGAATACTACTTGTAGGCACTGTATGTTATACACACAGTGTCGTCTCCTCTATTATATGTTATACACACAGTGTCGTCTCCTCTATTATACGTTATACGCACAGTGTCGTCTCCTCTATTATACGTTATACACACAGTGTCGTCTCCTCTATTATACGTTTCACACACAGTGTCGTCTCCTCTATTATACGTTACACACACAGTGTCGTCTCCTCTATTATATGTCATACACACACAGTGTCGTCTCCTCTATTATATGTTATACGCACACAGTGTCGTCTCCTCTATTATATGTCATACACACAGTGTCGTCTCTTCTATTATATGTTACACACAGTGTTGTCTCCTCTATTATATGTTACACACACAGTGTCGTCTCCTCTATTATATGATTCACCTATATAGATTGTATTACAGGCGGTTACTGTCGCACTAGGACACTGTACACACAGGTCGGCGCGGTCGCTCACCCGTTTCTCCGGTCTCCTTCATGCTCCTCTTCCCGGTGTTTCCGGTGTGGAATCACAGCGCAGCCACGCTGACAAACGACGCACGCGCAGTATTGGCGTCTGGCAGCGGGTTTATGTACTGGCAGATCAGCCAATTAGCAGTGACGTACGACGTGATGACGCAAGCGCAAAGGCCGCCATCTTTAGTGCGGGAATCTTTGACAGAACAATGTAAGATGATAGTAGCAGAGCGACCTAGCCCCTCCTACATCACGTGACCTTACTATAGTCACCCGACCCCTCCCCCGTTCCGTGCCCACAGTGTATAATCCTTCCCTGCCACGTGACCTGTCGCGGTGTAATAACCCCCTGTCACGTGCTGCTGTCGATGTTATTATCTCCTGTTCCCCTCCCCATCACTTCTTCTTCTCTGATGTCTTCCTGGTGTAGTTCCTCCTCTCAGTGTTGGTGACATTGTGGTGATATCTCTGGTGGAGGTGGCAGCTCCCTCCTGTCAGCCGCGCTCACTGAGTCTTCTCACTCTGCAGCCCACTCTGCACTGTGTCTCGGAGGTGATTGTGCCTCGTCTCCTCCATTCCAGAGGTGGCGGCTCCTCGGACCGCACAGCCGGGGCCGCCCTAGGGTGAGGTCACCGGTGCTTGTGCTGGTGTCACCGGTGCAGGACGGCGCTGTCTGCTGGGGCGGCCTGTAATCCAGAAACCGCCCCAAGAGCATTGTGGGTAAGATCACGAGAAGAACGGCGGCCCTGTCTGTACAGAAGTCAGGACAAGAGTCCCCGAGGCGGCCGAGCTGGTGCGCCCCACCACCACACGGCACCGGACACAGCGGCGGCCCTATCTGTACAGAAGTCAGGACAAGAGTCCCCGAGGCGGCCGAGCTGGTGCGCCCCTCCACCACACGGCACCGGACACAGCGGCGGCCCTGTCTGTACAGAAGTCAGGACAAGAGTCCCCGAGGCGGCCGAGCTGGTGCGCCCCACCACCACACGGCACCGGACACAGCGGCCCTGTCTGTACAGAAGTCAGGACAAGAGTCCCAGAGGCAGCCGAGCTGGTGCGCACCACCATCACACGGCACCGGACACAGCGGCGGCCCTATCTGTACAGAAGTCAGGACAAGAGTCCCCGAGGCGGCCGAGCTGGTGCGCCCCTCCACCACACGGCACCGGACACAGCGGCGGCCCTGTCTGTACAGAAGTCAGGACATGAGTCCCCGAGGCGGCCGAGCTGGTGCGCCCCTCCATCACACGGCATCAGACACAGCGGCGGCCCTGTCTGTACAGAAGTCAGGACATGAGTCCCCGAGGCGGCCGAGCTGGTGCGCCCCACCACCACACGGCACCGGACACAGCGGCGGCCCTATCTGTACAGAAGTCAGGACAAGAGTCCCCGAGGCGGCCGAGCTGGTGCGCCCCTCCACCACACGGCACCGGACACAGCGGCGGCCCTGTCTGTACAGAAGTCAGGACAAGAGTCCCCGAGGCGGCTGAGCTGGTGCGCCCCACCACCACACGGCACCGGACACAGCGGCCCTGTCTGTACAGAAGTCAGGACAAGAGTCCCCGAGGCGGCCGAGCTGGTGCGCCCCACCACCAAACAGCACCGGACACAGCGGCGGCCCTGTCTGTACAGAAGTCAGGACAAGAGTCCCCGAGGCGGCCGAGCTGGTGCGCCCCTCCACCACACGGCACCGGACACAGCGGCGGCCCTGTCTGTACAGAAGTCAGGACATGAGTCCCCGAGGCGGCCGAGCTGGTGCGCCCCTCCACCACACGGCATCAGACACAGCGGCGGCCCTGTCTGTACAGAAGTCAGGACATGAGTCCCCGAGGCGGCTGAGCTGGTGCGCCCCTCCACCACACGGCATCAGACACAGCGGCGGCCCTGTCTGTACAGAAGTCAGGACATGAGTCCCCGAGGCGGCCGAGCTGGTGCGCCCCTCCACCACACGGCATCAGACACAGCGGCGGCCCTGTCTGTACAGAAGTCAGGACATGAGTCCCCGAGGCGGCTGAGCTGGTGCGCCCCTCCACCACACGGCACCGGACACAGCGGCGGCTCTGTCTGTACAGAAGTCAGGACAAGAGTCCCCGAGGCGGCCGAGCTGGTGCGCCCCACCACCAAACGGCACCAGACACAGCGGCAGCCCTGTCTGTACAGAAGTCAGGCCAAGAGTCCCCGAGGCAGCCGAGCTGGTGCGCCCCACCACCACACGGCACCGGACACAGCGGCGTCCCTATCTGTACAGAAGTCAGGACAAGAGTCCCCGAGGCGGCCGAGCTGGTGCGCCCCTCCACCACACGGCACCGGACACAGCGGCGGCCCTGTCTGTACAGAAGTCAGGATATGAGTCCCCGAGGCGGCCGAGCTGGTTCGCCCCTCCACCACACGGCATCGGACACAGCGGCGGCCCTGTCTGTACAGAAGTCAGGACATGAGTCCCCGAGGCGGCCGAGCTGGTGCGCCCCTCCATCACACGGCATCAGACACAGCGGCGGCCCTGTCTGTACAGAAGTCAGGACATGAGTCCCCGAGGCGGCCGAGCTGGTGCGCCCCACCACCACACGGCACCGGACACAGCGGCGGCCCTGTCTGTACAGAAGTCAGGACAAGAGTCCCCGAGGCGGCCAAGCTGGTTCGCCCCTCCACCACACGGCATCGGACACAGCGGCAGCCCTGTCTGTACAGAAGTCAGAGCAAGAGTCCCTGAGGCGGCCGAGCTGGTGCGCCCCACCACCACACGGCACCGGACACAGCGGCGGCCCTGTCTGTACAGAAGTCAGGACAAGAGTCCCCGAGGCGGCCAAGCTGGTTCGCCCCTCCACCACACGGCATCGGACACAGCGGCGGCCCTGTCTGTACAGAAGTCAGAGCAAGAGTCCTCGAGGCGGCCGAGCTGGTGCACCCCTCCACCACACAGCACCGGACACAGCGGCGGCCCTGTCTGTACAGAAGTCAGGACAAGAGTCCCCGAGGCGGCCGAGCTGGTGCGCCCCTCCACCACACGGCATCGGACACAGCGGCGGCCCTGTCTGTACAGAAGTCAGGACAAGAGTCCCCGAGGCGGCCAAGCTGGTTCGCCCCTCCACCACACGGCATCGGACACAGCGGCGGCCCTGTCTGTACAGAAGTCAGAGCAAGAGTCCTCGAGGCGGCCGAGCTGGTGCACCCCTCCACCACACAGCACCGGACACAGCGGCGGCCCTGTCTGTACAGAAGTCAGGACAAGAGTCCCCGAGGCGGCCGAGCTGGTGCGCCCCTCCACCACACGGCATCGGACACAGCGGCGGCCCTGTCTGTACAGAAGTCAGGACAAGAGTCCCCGAGGCGGCCGAGCTGGTGCGCCCCTCCACCACACGGCACCGGACATAGCGGCGGCCCTGTCTGTACAGAAGTCAGGACAAGAGTCCCCGAGGCGGCCGAGCTGGTGCGCCCCTCCACCACACGGCACCGGACACAGCGGCGGCCCTGTCTGTACAGAAGTCAGAGCAAGAGTCCCTGAGGCGGCCGAGCTGGTGCGCCCCTCCATCACACGGCACCGGACACAGCGGCGGCCCTATCTGTACAGAAGTCAGAGCAAGAGTCCCTGAGGCGGCCGAGCTGGTGCGCCCCTCCACCACACGACACCGGACAAAGCGGTGGCCCTGTCTGTACAGAAGTCAGGACAAGAGTCCCCGAGGCGGCCGAGCTGGTGTGCCCCTCCACCACACGGCACCAGACACAGCGGCAGCCCTGTCTGTACAGAAGTCAAGACAAGAGTCCCCGAGGAGGACGAGCTGGTGCGCCCCTCCACCACACGGCACCGGACACAGCAGTGGCCCTGGCTGTACAGAAGTCAGGGCAAGAGTCCCCGAGGAGGCCGAGCTGGTGCGCCCCTCCACCACACGGCACCGGACACAGCGGCGGCCCTGGCTGTACAGAAGTCAGGGCAAGAGTCCCCGAGGCGGCCGAGCTGGTGCTCCCCTCCACCATACAGTGCCGGACACAGCGGGAGCGATGCGGCTGAAGTTGTTTTTTTATTCATCAGTTTCTTATTCGTCAGTTTTTTCCCTTCTGTTTTTTATAGGTTTCACAACAAATAATACTCACAATAATAACAGACACTGCAGTGAGGAGCCGATGAGGAGACACTGAAGAACAGCTGGAAAACTATAAAACTGGCACAAAATGGGCATCAATGAAAGGGTTAAATGACTTTGGGCCACTGACCTCACGCTTAGGCTGGGATCACACTACCGTGTGTGATGTGAGAAACTTGCACCAGTCTCTCACATCACCACCCGGCGCTGCCGCCAGCTCTAAGGACCGAAGCCTGCATGTATTTCTATGCGGCCGCTCGCTCTGGTCCTGAGTGGCGGCCGCAGTGCCGGGTGGTGATGCGAGAGACTCGTGCGAGTTTCTCACATCACACACGGTAGTGTGATCCCAGCCTTTGTGACATCAGTGGCCCAAAGTCATTTAACCCATTCAAAACATCAGTTACTTAGTCAAATCTGTGAAAATCGGCAGTTTGCCCACTTTGATGCCAGTTCTGATGCCCAGAACCCATTTGGGCCAGGTTAGAGGGTCCTGGGGTGTGATGTTCCAAATTATTATGCAAAAAATATTTCCTCATATTTTCTGTACATTACCTATATGAATTGCAGTCATTGTTATTTTCCAGTCATCTAATATTCTAGTATAATTGCAATGTTTTTGAACAAACTGCCTATGAAAACAGTATATTTTTACAAATAATAAACACTCAAAATGCATGTTCCAAATTATTATGCACAGCAGAGTTTTCAACCTTTTTATTTTTATTTTGAACAAAAAAATGGTGAGTTGTGGAATGATAAGCATTATCAGCTTATTCCAAAATGAAATCAAACAGTTTTCAAGTCAAAACTTTCTTCTCGGTGATGTTACATTTGCACATAGGACTCCTTGTTGGAAAGAAGCTTCTGAACTCTCTCGTCCATTGGATTTGTCAGTTTTTGGATGGTTTGTGCTTTAATTGTTTTGCCTGTGGACAGAATCCCCTCCCAGAGCTGTTGCTTAGATGTGAACTGCCTCCCGCCATCATAGACACTCCTTTTGATGATGCTCCAGAGGTTCTCAATGGGGTTGAGGTCAGGGGAAGATGGTGGCCACACCATAAGTTTGTCCTCATTTATGCCCATAGCAGCCAGAGATGCAGATGTGTTATTTGCAGCAGGAGACGGTGCATTATCAGGCATGAAAATGATCTTGCTGCGGAAAGCACGGTTCTTCCTCTTGAACCATGGCAGTGCTGTTCTAGAAACTCCACATAGATTATGGAGTTCATCTTTACCCCTTCAGGGATCCTAAAGGGGCCGACAATCTCTCTCCCCATGATTCCAGCCCAAAATATTACTCCACCTCCTCCTTGTTGGCGCCTTAGCCGTGTTTTCATGGGGTGTCCATCAACCAGCCATCCTCCACTCCATCCATCTGGACCATCGAGCGTTGCACGGCACTCATCGGTAAACAAAACAGTTTGGAAGTCAGTCTTCATGTATCGTTTGGCCCACTGGAGCCGTTTCTGCTTGTGTGCAGTGGATAGAGGTGGTCGACAGGATGGCTTACGCACAGCTGCAAACCTCTGAAGGACCCTGCATCTTGTTGTTCGGGGGACGTTGGAGGCACAAGCAGCTTCAAAAACTCATCTGCTGCTATGACAAGGCATTTCTGCAGCTGCTCTTTTAACCTGACGCAATTGCCTGTTGGAAAGAGTCCTCAATTTTTCCTTATCAGCACGCACACGTGTGTGCTGGGAATCAGCGACATACTTCTTGATTGTGCGATGATCACGATGAAGTGTCTTGGCAATGTTGATTGTAGTCATGCCTTGACCTAAATACTCCACAATTTGTTGCTTCTCAGCAGCCGACACATCCTTTTTCTTTCCCATATTGGCAAAAAATGTCGGCTGCTTAATAATGTGGAACAGCCTTCTTAAGTAGTCTCGCCTTTATTTGGACACACCTGCCAAACTAATGTGCACAGGTCTCTGCAATTGCTTTCAGTGATATAAAGAGCCATGACACACATCACCAGCAATGAGTGTAAATGACCAACAAAAAAATTCTAACCTTATTGTAGTGTCGTGATATCGGTGATAAAGAATTCAGAGACGTACGCTGATGTGCTGGTGCTTGGCTGCCCAGGCCGTGCTTTTTTTATTCCTTACTTCCTCCCTCCTCTCAACGTCCCTCCCCCGACTCCTCCTCTCCCCTACATCACTGTTACTAGGCAAAGAATGCAAACAAGGGCAACAGCCCACAAACAACAGGAGATGTGACAACATCACACCTCTTCTTTTCTCGCAAAAAAAAAAAAACTGAAACATTTGAAGAATATTGTCGTTCAAACATTAAGTCTCACTGCAGAACATAGTCTGTAAGGTGGGCAGGTGGTCTTCGATAGGTCCTAGTCGGATAGCGGTGAGACAGCCCATCACCAGATGAGCCCTGAGTATCCCCGGAGACATCCCCTGTTAGGCTTACGGCATCTCCAGTCTCTGGCAGGAAGTCGTCGATCTCCGCTTCCTCAATAGGCGTGGTTTTTGGGACGCGGCCCCGGAGTTTTTTAAAGTGGGACACATTTCGTGTGACCTGACGACTTTGATTCCGGGCAGTAACCATGGTGCCCTTAACGTCTATAACTTGAAAGGGTTCCGGATAGTACGGTGACGCAAACTTGCTAGTCGCTTTTAACCTTTGTGCCAGGACCCAATCGCCCACCTGTATTGCCGGCTGTCTGCCTCGATGGTTGCGCTTATCTGCGTACCGTTTCATCTTTTCCTTTGATATGGAGTCATTAATAGAAATCGGGGTCTGGACGGAGATTGCTGGAATGCTTGGAAGTTTGACCCGTAAGGGCCTGTTGAACAGTGCCGTTGCAGGTGGTATTCCCGTTGTAGAGTGGGGTGTAGCCCTGTACTGTCTGAGGAATGCATTCAACTCTTGCTGTAAGTCCTTGTGCTCCATGGTAGCAATCCTTAGGGTCTTGTTGAGCGATTGCATGAATCGTTCGACTTCTCCGTTGGCCTGAGGCCAGCAAGGAGTTATTTTCCGGTGTGTGAAACCCAGGTAGGTTGTGAAGGACTGAAAGTCTGTGCTATTAAAAGGCGGTCCATTGTCAGATTTCACGATCTCAGGTATGCCATATGCCGAGAAGATCTTGTCTAATTTTGGTAAAACAGCCTTGGCCGAGGTTGTAGAAACATGTTCGGTGACTGGAAACCTTGAAAAGTCATCCATGATCACCAGCAGATAGGAGCTATCTGGTAGACTGCAGAAATCGATGCTAACAGCTATCCATGGGCCGGCTGGCAGGGGTGTCATTTGTTATGGTGCACGTCTATGGGCAACTGTAGTGGCTTGGCACGGTATGCATGTTTCAACGAGTGCCTCTACCTTTTTGTCAAGTCCGGGAAACCACACTTTCTCCCGAAGTAGCTGCTTCGTTTTCACGACCCCTTGATGAGCTTCATGCGCCAGATCCAGTACCCTGCTCTGAAGTTTCTGAGGTATCACCAGGCGATTATCTCTTAAGAGCATATTTGAGTCTGATACTGATAGTGAATGTCTCGCGTTAAAGAAAACCTCCAGGTACCCAGCCTGATCAGGAGGGTGAAGGCGGGCCTCAGCGAGAAAACTGCTCCAGTTCTTGGACCGAACCGTCTCTATCACAAATTGAAGTTGGTGATCGGCATCCAGCGCTTGCTTAATTTCCTGTATGGTCATAGCTTTCGGTACCGAATGGGCGACGACAAAGTTGACATGCTCCTCCGCCAGAATCGTCGCGGGGATGTCGCCTGTGGTGGGCTGTGGTGCTGGGTGTCTCGAGAAATAGTCTGCGGGATTTCCAGCTCCCGCCTCGTATCTCAACTGGAGATGATAGTTCTGTAAGCGGAGCAACCAGCGTTCAAGACGCGGGGGAGGCTTTGACGAGGGCTTATTGAAAATTGGAACGAGTGGCTTGTGGTCAGTTATCACTGTGAATTGATGTCCAAAAAGGTATAAATGGAAATGAAGGCACTCCCACACAACTTCCAGGGCTTCTCTCTCAGTTTGTGAATATCGCTGCTCTGTATCCGTTAGTGTCTTGCTGGCATATGAGATTGTGGATATGTCGCCTGCGCTAGACACTTGTGTGAGAATTGCCCCTAGGCCTACTGGACTAGCATCCACCAGTAGCTGTGTTGGTTTTGACGGGTCAAAATAGGCCATGACAGTGTCGCTGGTTAGGTTGGTTTTCAATGCGTCAAAAGCTGCTTGCTGCTCAGTACCCCATGTCCACGGAGAGTCTTTGTGAGCTTTCGCAGAGGTTCAGAAACAGTGGCTAGGTCAGGTATAAATCGCCCACAGTATGTGACCAGTCCTAGGAAGCTGCGAACATCTGACACATTTTGCGGTGGGCTAGCCGATTTTATGGCAGCCACTTTCTGTGGGTCAGCTGAAACTCCTTGTTCAGAAAAGATGTATCCAAAAAAAGTTAATGATTTTTGGTTAAATTCACATTTTGACGGATTGACAGTGAGATTGCAGGCTTGGAGTCTTTGAAACACTTGTTCTAGGCGATTGTC
Organism: Dendrobates tinctorius; assembly: GCF_039654945.1. Taxonomy (NCBI): domain Eukaryota; kingdom Metazoa; phylum Chordata; class Amphibia; order Anura; family Dendrobatidae; genus Dendrobates; species Dendrobates tinctorius. The sequence continues at coordinate 5,571,660 of NW_027361918.1, read as the reverse complement.
ATGTTCCTCTTGGGTTGTGCCATAAATGAGAATATCATCACTGACGTTGAGGACTCCTGCAATGCCAGACAGAACCTGGCTGACGATATTCTGAAAAATTTCTGCGGCCGATGAGATGCCAAAGTTCAATCTCTTAAATCTGCGCAGACCCACATGCATGCTAAAAGTTGTAATGTACCTGGAGTCTGGATGCAATTCAAGTTGATGATAGCCCGAGTTTAGGTCAATTTTTGAAAATACCTTCGCACCATTCAGGTCTGCGAGAATGTCATCAATAGTGGGCGTGATGTGCCTTTCTCTTTGGATCACCCGATTGGCGTGGCGCATATCCACACATAGTCGGATTTTACCTGGCTGCTTCGGTTTAGGTGCAACAACGATTGGTGAAACCCAGGGGGTCGGGCCTTCAACGCGTTCGACGACATCGGACGCCTCCAGGTCTTGCAGTTCTTGCTCCACAAGCTTGCGGACATGGAATGGAATGCGCCTGTGGGGCTGAATAGAGGGCTGTACTGACGGATCTATATGCAATTTTATTTGAACATCCTTTAGCTTACCTAGGCCTTTAAAGAGATTTGGGTACTTCTGCATAATGTGGTGGGCCGAAGGACCTGTAATGCTGTTGACAAGGTTCACAAGGCCCAGAGATATTGCACTGGTACAGCTGAGAAGTGTGTCCGCAGAGCATTCTACCACATAAAAGGTGTCAGTGATGGACTTTCCTTCAGCTGCAACTTCTGACTGAAATTTTCCGCACAGGGGCAGTGCAGCTGCTGAGCCATAAGGAAAAATCTTTATATTAGTACTTTGTAGAGTAGGTTTGTTTAGGAGCTGGTTGTAGACAGTATGACTGATGACGTTGACTGATGCCCCCGTGTCTACCAGGACTTCTATTGGATTGCCATTCACTAGGATTACTCGTTTTGGATTAGTAACTGCGTGCACAGTATTAGATCCCTCCTCCGTCACGGAGAATAAATAGGTGCTGTGGGACTCGTCATTAATCTGCAGTGTTTGGATCTTTGGTGGCCTAGGTTGTGCGGTGGTATGAGGAGATTGTGGCTTGGATTTACACCCCTTTGCAAAATGATTTTGCTTTCCGCAATTATGACAAGTTCCTCCCTTTGCTGGGCAGACATTCTGGTGAGGATACGATCCACCGCAGTTGTAACATGTGGCTGCCTGCGTGCGAGGCACATTTGGTTTCTGTGTAAGCTTTGCTATAGAAGATGTCGCGTCTGGCTCATGCTCGATGTTCTCTATCAGTTTAGCTTGTTTGTCTGCAGCATCTATACGCGCTGTATCTAGCAACTTCGCTAACGTCATGGTGGGGTCTCTGAGTGCTTGTCTCCTTAACTTGGAGGAAATACATCCTTGTACGATCTGCATTTGGATTTCTTTGTCTACTTCCGCAAATTCACAGTGCGCTGCAAGGTGTCGTAGCCGGACATGATACTCAGCCATGCTTTCTGTTGGCGACCGCTTTGACTGCCTGAACTTAAAAATTTCAAATGCCGGATTTCTGTGAGGGGAGAAGTGCTTGCTTAACGCAGCTTTGCTGAGCTCATAGTCCTTGTCCTCCCCTGTATTCGGCAGAGTAATGAATATATCGTAAACCTGCTCCCCTGCGTAGTGTAACAGCATGGCTTTTTTCCGGGTATCATCAGAGACATTCATGGCTTGCAGAAATATCTCGAATCGCTTTAGCCATTTATCCCAAGATACTGCCAGGTTTGCTTGGGACTGATGCACATCAAAAGCAGGAAATGCGGGTAGACAAGCCATAGTGAGTGCTGATAGCCTTGTAGACTGTTCGTGGGACTGAAATACCTGTGGCTGATGAATGAACGCTTCCTCGTCGCCAGTTGTAGTGTCGTGATGTCGGCGATAAAGAATTCAGAGACGTACGCTGATGTGCTGGTGCTTGGCTGCCCAGGCCGTGCTTTTTTCTATTCCTTACTTCCTCCTTCCTCTCTACGTCCCTCCCCCGACTCCTCCTCTCCCCTACATCACTGTTACTAGGCAAAGAATGCAAACAAGGGCAACAGCCCACAAACAACAGGAGATGTGACAACATCACACTTATCACTCCGAAACTCTTTTTGCATAATAATTTGGAACACAGTTTATGTCTGCAGTGTGAGATCAGTGGCCCAAACTCATTTAACCCTTTCATTAACGCCCTTCGGTGCCCACTTTGATGACCGTTTTTGTGCCCGTTTTATAATTTTTCTAGCTGTTTTTTTTACTTTATTCACATCAGGGCGCCTCGCTGCATTGTATGTTATTACTGATAATAATCATTCAACTCCTGCACTGATCCTGCTTTTTTTCGCTGTATTCTATGGCAGCAAGCAATTTGTAATGGTATTTAGCTTATTCAACTTATATTGCTTGTCCCTTAACACTGTGAGCTCATGTAACTTTTTTCAAAGTGGTTTATGATCCATGTAGGCCTGCACATTTGTTTATCTGTTCACTACATTTATTGTGTCCTGCTGTGTTAACTTAGGGCCCCATCACACATAGCGATCTCACTAGCGAGATCGCTGTGTGTGTCAGCGATCGGCCCCCCTGCCGGTATCGCCAATCGCTGTAGGAAAGCCCTGGACATTTCTTTGTCGCAGGAGATATCTCTCCCAATCCTAGCCACCACATGGTATGGTAAGTCAAACCCCCCAAATTCTACACTCAGAAACCCCTCTAATCTTATTAATATTCCCTGCATGCCATCTGTCTCTATTAATTGTGCCCTTCGGAATTTTCGCTCGGTGTGTAACAAGCTCTCCTTCATCCATGACTTCTTCCTTTCTGATTCTCTTAACTTTGTGGCTCTTACTGAAACCTGGATCCAGCAATCAGACACTACCGCTGCTGCTGCTCTCTCATATGGTGGAGTACACTTCTCTCATACCCGAAGATCAGACAATAGAGCAGGTGGAGGCGTTGGTTTGCTCCTATCACACAAATGTACCTTCCAGGTTATCCCTCAAGTACCCTCACCTGTCTTCCCTTCTTTTGAGGTCCATGCTGTCAGACTCTACACCCCCTTCTCCATGCAAGTGTGGTGGTGTATCGTCCTCCCGGCCCCTCCCATCAGTTCCTGGATCACTTTGCCACCTGACTCCCACAATTTCTCCTGTGACATCCCCACCCTTATCTTGGGTGACTTCAACATCCCTATTGCTTTTCCCCTCTCCCCAACTGCTACTCACCCTTTATCTCTAATCTCCTCTTATGGCCTTTTGTTTACTCTCCAACGCATGAAGACAGAAACTCCATCAATTTGGTCTTCTCCCGGCTTTGCTCAGTGGATGATTTCACAAACTCCCTGTTACGTGTTACAGAACCACTCAGCACCCAGAATATGTTGTGCAGTTATATGTATGTATAATAGGTTCTTTGTGAGATGCATGTCCCTAATGCATCAGCCCACAGGCTGCGCCCCTGGGCAGAGGGGACACGATATTCTCCTTTTGTCCGCCATCCCCCCACCTTTGTAATTCCCACAGTAAACATCGGCAGGCTCTGGCCACCTGCGGCTTTTGTAATGTATGTCTGGCCTGCCGCTTTTCTATTGGCCGGCCCTCTGTATCTGTGTGATATATTCTGTGTCCTGTGAGTAAAGTGTTGTCAGACTGGAAATACATGGAGAAGCAGTGATCTTTTATATGTGCCCATGTAACCAAGGAATTCCAGCCAGCATCATTCATTCAGACTCCAGCCAACGCAGAGCGGACCTCCGAAAACACGGGGTGGTACTGAAAGAGGTACCCGAGCTTGGTAGACCCCATTACACTGGTGGCAGCGGCGCGATATGATACCCCTTCTACAGGAGGAAAGGAATGAATGGAAAACAACTACCAGAAGTTAAAGAGGACTACATTAAAAGATCTGGTGGAAGCCCGAGGGTTGATCACCAGCAACAAAACAAAAGCGGATTTGATAGCAGCCATCATGGAACACGACAGTGCAGCGCCCCCCAATGTGAACGTGGAGGAGACCGAATTCCAAAGTGAGGTAAAGAACAGACTGGCGTTCTATGGCCCAAACCCTGCGGTAGAGATCATACGAGAGGTGATGGCTGATGTGTGTACTGATCTGAAGGAAAAGATGGCTGAGCGGACCAGGATAGAGCTAGCCAAGATGGAGATGGCAGAGCGGACCAAAGTGGAGCTGGCCAAGATGGAGATGGCAGAGCGGAGAGAGGAGAGTCAGCGAGCAGGGGAAGCTCTGGCCTTCGACCAGGTACCTTCAACAGTAAGCCACAAAAAGATCCAGTATAATGCCTTCCGACAGTTGGGGGAGGCAGAGGAAGACATTGATGGCTTTCTGCAGGACTTTGAGCGGCAGTGTGCCCTTCATCAAGTGAACCCAGAGGAACGGGTTCAGATTCTGCCCAGCAAGCTGACAGGCCGGGCAGAGGACGCCTATCACACGGTACCTGATGAGGACTGTATGGACTATGAGCGGATCAAAGAAGTGATCTTGGCCCGGTATGCGCTGACACCAGAGGCATACCGCCAAAAGTTCCACGGACTTATAAAACGCGTAACCGATACCCACGCTGAATGGGCCTGTAAATTACGGCAATCTCTGCTACAGTGGGTACAAGGGAGCCAAGCAACCACTAAGGAGGACGTCCTCCAGCTCTTCTTGTTAGAACGATTCTTTAATGGACTAACTCCCGAGACACAGGAATGGCTTCGGAACAGGCAGCCAACGACTCTTGAGGAAGCCGCTCGTCTGGCCGATGAACATCATGATGCCAGGAGGCCGCAGTTGTCCGGATCAAAGATGGTCACTAGGGGCCCGCCCATGGACCTGGAGGGCCCCAAACCACCGAAGATTGTAGGGGGACCAGCTAGAAACCCGGCCTACCACAGTCCCCCTGGGGCGCGATGCCACACCTGCCGTCAGCTGGGCCACCTGCAAAGACAATGTCCCAACCAGACTCAGCATACCCAGTGGCCAAAGGCGGGAACAGCTACCTTCAGCCGGGCTGCTATACACTGCTACCAATGCGAAGCTGACCCGACATTGGGGGCTATGATTAACCAAGGGGTGGATGAAATGGAGGAAGTGCTGCATGAAGTAGACCCCGGGCAGATAATCGACAACAGCATCGACAGGTCATGTGGGTTAATGGGAAACGTATGTAGGGACTAAGAGATTCTGGAGCAACTTTGACCCTTGTGAAGCCTCATCTCGTCCGGGACCAAGAGAAGACGGACCGGACAGTAGCAGTCTGTGTAGCAGGGGGAGCCATACATCGACTGCCCACTGCCAGGATTCACCTGAACTGGGGAGTCGGGGATGGTCTTGTTGAGGTCGGCTTGATGGAGGATTTGCCTGCAGACGTCTTGCTGGGAAATGACTTGGGGCCCATGTTGTCTGCATTCTCGGTGGCCCCTCTGGCTGAGACATATCCTGTGACCACCCGGAGACAAGCTCGAGTTGTGGAGGCGGAATCACACTCAGAGGAGGCCCAGGTAAAACATCCCAGCCCTACACGTATTCCCATAGCCAGACACATTTCTTGGGCCACCCCAGATGAATTTAAGAGGGAGTTACTTGAGGATCCTTCATTAGAGGGATATCGTGGGAAGGCACAGGAGGGGAGAGGGGTACTGGAAGGGGAACAGTTTGTATGGAAGCAGGGACTCCTCTACCGGATCACAGAGTAGTACCACACCGGGACGAGCCCCACTATAAAACGACAGCTGGTAGTTCCCAAGAAGTATAGGCAGGAGCTACTGCGAATAATGACATACCCTTAGCCGGGCACTTCGGCGTCAGTCGCACCAGGCATCGTCTGACACAAAACTTCTTTTGGCCGGGGGTAATCTATGATGTTCGTCAGTACTGCCAGACCTGTGACAGTTGCCAGCGCATTGGCAAGAGGGGGGATCGATGCAAGGCCAAATTACGCCCCCTCCCCATTGTGGAGGAACCATTTAGCCGAGTAGCGGTCGATCTGATAGGGCCGTTAGCCAAACCCAGTCCGTCAGGGAAAAAGTATATATTGACAGTGGTAGATTATGCCACACGGTATCCAGAGGCAGTTGCGTTACCTAACATACTGGCAGAGACAGTGGCGGCCGCCCTGCTCCAGGTGTTCTCACGGGTTGGATTTCCTCGGGAGATTATCTCGGACCAGGGTACCCAGTTTACAGCAGAGGTGACCAACCAACTGTGGAAGCTGTGCGGCGTAAAGTCCATTAGAAGCGCCCCGTACCACCCGCAAACCAATGGGTTGCATGAACGCTTTAACGAGACATTAAAACAGCTCATTGGGACTTTTACCAGGACATACAGGGACTGGGAGAAATTCTTGCCACATCTCCTGTTTGCCTACCGGGAGGTGCCCCAAGAATCCACGGGGTTCTCCCCGTTCGAGCTGGTATACGGGAGACGGGTAAGGGGACCCCTAGACTTAGTGCTGGAACACTGGGAAGGGGAGGGCCTCATAGAAGGGGTACCTATTGTACCCTATGTGCTGGAATTCCGGGACCGCCTGCAGGAGCTGACTCAGGCTGTACGTGAGAACATGCAGGCGACCCAGCGGCGCCAGCGCATATGGTACGATCGGAGGGCCAGAGAGCGCACTTTGGAAATAGGACAGAAGGTCCTGGTGTTCCACTAAGCAGAATAAGTTTCAAGCTGCATGGCAGGGGCCCTACCAGGTAGTGAGGAAAATAGCCAACACAACCTATAATGTAGCCGATTGTGACAACCCCAGGGTTATCCGCATGTTCCACGTGAATATGCTGAAGCCCTACCGGGAGCGCCCTGAAGAGGTAGTGGCCATCTGTGCACCTGAAGCAGAGGATTTAGCCGGACTTCCCTTGCCAGATGTCTTAGGGGAAAGGACTCAGTCTAAAACATGGGACCAGGTACACTTGGGTGAAGACCTAGGCCCCCGGGAGAGACAGCAGATGGAGGAGTTGTTGAGGCAGCGACAGAGGATGTTTTCGGGGAGACCAGGGTACACTCACCTGGCACAACACAAGGTTGAGACCCAGGATCACACCCCCCTGCGACAAAACCCCTTCCGCGTCCCTGAGTCTGTACGAGAGGGGATGCGACAAGAGATACAAGAGATGCTGCGTTTAGGGGTCATTGAAGAGTCAGATAGTCTCTGGGCATCCCCCGTAGTGTTAGTGCCCAAGAAGGACGGGACTACACGGTTTTGTGTAGACTATCGTAGGCTCAGTGAGAAAACAGAGACGAATGCATACCCCATGCCGTGTGAGGATGAGTTGTTAGACCGGCTGGCGGGGGCAAAGTATTTGACCACCATCGATCTATGCAAAGGCTACTGGCAGATTCCCCTTAGTCCTGATGCTGTTCCCAAGTCGGCATTTGTGACCCCGTTCGGCTTATTCCAGTTTCGAGTTATGCCATTCGGGATGAAGAATGCCCCGGCGACCTTCCAAAGGCTGGCTGACCGGCTTCTGGATGGTCTCCAGGACTATGCTTGTGCCTACCTGGATGACATCACCATCTATAGTGCGACATGGGAAATCACCTAGAGACAGTATTGGACAGGATCCACCAGGCCGGAATCACCCTGAACCCAAACAAGTGTCACGTGGGCAAAGCAGAGGTTAGGGCATTGGGTGGGAAGTGGGAAACAGCGACCAGAACCAGCCAAGATTGAGGCCATAGCCAAGTGGCCCATCCCACGCACTAAAACCCAGGTCATGGCGTTTCTAGGGACAGCGGGGTATTACAGGAAATTCGTTCCCAATTACAGCAGCGTAGCCAAGCCCCTCACTGATCTGACCCGTAAGAACCAACCCCGCCAGGTAACCTGGACCTCAGAGTGTGAGGAAGCCTTCCGCCAACTAAAGGACGCCCTCACCAATACCCCTGTATTGGCCGCACCTGATCCAACTAAACGTTTCCTGGTTCACACAGATGCTTCTATGTTTGGATTGGGGGCAGTACTGAGCCAAGTCGGGCCGGACGGCCAAGAACACCCGGTAGCTTACCTGAGTCAGAAACTACTGCCCCGTGAAATAAGCTATGCGGCCATCGAGAAGGAGTGCCTGGCGGTAGTATGGGCACTTAAGAAGTTGCAACCATATTTGTATGGACGGCAGTTTTCCCTCCTAACGGACCATAATCCCCTAGTCTGGCTTAATCGGGTCTCCGGAGACAACGCCAGATTGCTGGGGTGGAGTTTAGCCCTACAACCTCTGGACTTCACCATCCACCACAGACCCGGCAAACAAAACGGTAACGCCGATGGACTAAGTCGACAAACGGAACTTGTACCAACCCCATAAACTTCGGTCATCCCCAAACCGATCCGTTGAGGATCAGACTGTGTATGCCGATCGCGTCGCTGGAATGCTCGGGCCACCAGATGGTTCCTATCCATACAAAACTTTAGTTTCTCAGTGGAACATCGGGAGGGGAAGTCACAGGAAAATGGGGATGCCATGTCACAGGCCCCCTGTATGGTGACAAGTGTTCAACCCCATAAGTTGGAACAGGGGGGGATATGTGAGGCAGTAACAAGTATATGCGAGGGTCGCTATGCATCCCCCAGGACCTACATAGATGCATATTAAGTCCGCTGGAGTGCATCGCAGTCACAGATATAGCTGTGGTTGCAGTGAAGTGTGGTCTTGGACAAGCTATTTGTCCAAGGCAGATTTAAGAAAGCCCAGCATGGGCTTTCATTTTTGGAGCGAACTACAGGATGGTAGTGGGGGGAGGGTTCTGCTTCCTCCCGGCCAGGTCTTACAAGTGGCCCATGGTCACAGATTCCATTTAAAAACCCTGCAGCAGAGGGTTGGGTGCGTCAGTTTTGGTTTGCAAACTGCAGAGCAGGTGGCTCTGCAAGCTTCAGCCTGTGTGAAGGTAATACGGAGCAAAGCAGCGCTAAAGGCCCTGGCACCCCTCAGTGTGGTGCGGTGCAGTCGCCCACAGCAATCGGTCTCGGATACGAACTGTCTTGATTCCCGACTGCGATCTGGAGGATACCGTGTGCCATTTATTTTGGGAGTTTTGGACATTAAATATATGTTTGCTTTTTGAACTCTCCTGGGTCACTGCCTCATCACTACATGGTGTCTATACTGCTGCACTGCAATATAAATATGATTCTTGGAGTAACTGTTGTGGTAACCCTCCACTGCTGACTCCTGCTATTGGCAGGTTGGTGTGAGTGACATTACCTTTAATATCATTGTTTTCTTTTACAGTTCTGTTTTATGCCTTTCATGCAGTGCAGGGTGCCCACATTGTGGATGTTCTCCTCAATCACAGCTAAACAAATCTGTGTTTGTCTTTTTCACATTAACCAGATGGTAAACAGGACCTCTGAGCCTGTGAAGTATCTCATGGCTGGACAGATGTGGGGCAGTCACTGAGTATCCAGCTACCATGTCAGTCTTCGCCTGGTTCGTCCTCATCTTTGGCGGCACAACAGCACACATTGAAGGTAGGTCTCAGCAGATAACAGTGCTGGCTAACAAAGAGGCTGAGACGTAACGGGTCTACAAGCGACCAGAGTTACTGAGTGTCCACGGGCAAATTCAGAAGGTTTCTCTGGCTTTGCGGAGGTCCTGTGGCTAGTGACAGCTGTGGCTGAATGCACATGTGTCCATGAGCACTGATGGCGGCGATGACAGTAGACGCTTAAATGTACACTATACGAGTGCAGAACACTGAGGTTTATATAAACTCCTGAATATAAATATCTCCTGTCCAAAGATTCTTAAAGAGAGTTATCCACAACTGTCCACATGATAACAGGAAGACTGTGCAGTATCATCTACTGCTGTCGTGTAACTACTCCATTTATAGAGCTCATGCCCTTCTCCTGCTCATATCTGCCCCTTCTCCTGCTCACATCTGCCCCTTCTCCTGTTCATGCCTGCCCCTTCTCCTGCTCATGCCTGCCCCTTCTCCTGCTCACATCTGCCACTTCTCCTGTTCATGCCTGCCCCTTCACCTGCTCATGCCAGTGTAGGAGGAGGAGTCCCCGCTGTGTGTCCGGGCCGGAACCAAGGAGGCCGTCACCAAGGTTCCTAGGGGGACTGTTTCCGGGGGACATAATTAGAGAACGAACCGCAGAGACTTTTTTCGTGCTTATGCATGATTTGAGAGACCCCACCCCTCTCTTGTGTGACATGCACATAAGGAGCTGTCTTGCACCACGTGCCCATACTAGAAAGCGCCTGTCTTAATCCTGCTCATTTAGACACTGTTGATATGTTCAGGTTTTAAATACATTAGATAGGGACTGCTTCAATACGGGTTACCTTGACGAGGTGAAGCAGCTTGGTATACATTTTTTTGCAAAAAAAGTATCGACTAAATACCCTGTATTTGTTATTACCTTTTATCAGCACTTGCTGACTACTGTCATATGTCTTACTGCAAGGTATTTTTGCACATTTGTCATTCTGTGCTCTTTGTTTGTGTTTCAGTCAGGGTGGTGTGAACATTGTCCAACAGACTTGTTCACATTTGTGCATGTCACATGTGAGTTTTTAAACCAGACTTCTAGAAAGGTTGGGGGTGGAGCCAATATAAAAGGGGGAGTGGGAGCCAGGAGACGTCAGACGTCAGAACAGGAGAGAAGGAGGCAGGAAGCTGGAGGGTGCCAGAGAGCGAGAGCCAGAGCAAGGAGGAGAGCACAGCAACGGGAGAGGCTGAAGGGAGACTCCTCACCGACAGAAGGGGGCGACACCGAGCCGCTCAGCGGACAACCACTGACCGCCCGACCGCGCTTCCAGCACCCACAGACGCTACTGCCCATCTCCAGTCCGCGGCTGCGGCCTGTCTGTTGCCACCCGCGGCCGCTACCGCTTGTCTCCAGTACGCGGCTGCGGCCTGTCCTCTGCCGCCCACGGCCGCTTGTCTCCAGTCCGCGGCTGCGGCCTGTCCTCTGCCGCCAGCAACCGTTGCCGCTCCACTACCAACCGCAGGTGCAGCCTGTCCGCGGCCTCTGCTGCCCGCCCGCAGCTGGTGGCTGCGGCCTGCACATCCCGATCCCCAGGCAACGCCGACCTGCCTTCATTAGGAGGTGCAACGCAGAGGAACTCTTCAGGGGCCTGTTGTGCCCCCACTTCGCCGGGGCGTAGGAACGCCCGAAGTCTCCGCCAAATCCTCGTCGGCTGGGCCCAGCAGCTGATACGCCGAAGCATCATCGACCATCGCTCCGCCGGACGTCAGAGAGGATAAGTGACACGTTATAGTTAACATTCTGGACCCATAGTCAGCCATACCGCGGCCCTATAGTGACCGGTCTTTGCCGGGTTAGTCGTGTTTGTGTCACCAGTGTATTCTTGTGTTGATCCCTGCAAGGATAACTGTTTGGTTGCTCGAGATAGCCCCTATAGGCATCTATATATATATAAAAGTTACATCTTAAAGTTCATCACGTCTCCCGTCTCGTCACTGCATCCCACGTACCTGCGATTACTACACCTGCTCCTTCTCCTGCCCATATCTGCCCCTTCTCCTGCTCATATCAGCCCCTTCTCCAGTTCATGCCTGCCTTCTCCTGCTCATATCTGCCCCTTCTACTGTTCATATCTGCCCCTTCTCCTGCTCAAATCTGCTCCTTCTAATATTCATGCCTTCTCCTTCTCCTGCCCATATCTGCCCCTTCTCCTGCTCATATCTGTCCCTTCTCCTGCTCATATCTGCCCCTTCTCCTGCTCTTGCCTGTTCCTTCTGCCCATATCTGCTCCTTCTCCTGCTCATATCTGCCCCTTCTCCTGCTCATGCCTGTTCCTTCTCCTGCCCATATCTGCCTCTTCTCCTGCCCAAATCTGCCCCTTCTCCTGCTCATATCTGCCCCTTCTCCTGCTCATGCCTCGTCCTTCTCCTGCCCATATCTGCCCCTGCTCCTGCTCATATCTGCCCTTTCTGCCCATATCTGCTCCTCCTGCTCATATCTGTCCCTTCTCCTGTTCATGCCTGCTCCTTGTCCTGACCATATCTGCCCCCTCTCCTGTTCATGCCTGCCCCTTCTCCTTCCCATATCTGCCCCTTCTCCTGCCTATATCTGCCATTTCTCCTGCTCATATCTGCCCCTTCTCCTGCTCATATCTGCCCCTACTCCTGCCCATATCTGCCCCTTCTCCTGCCCATATCTGCCCCTTCTCCTGCTCATATCTGCCCCTTCTCCTGCTCATGCCTCCTCCTTCTCCTGCTCATATCTTCCCCTTCTCCTGCTCATGCCTCCTCCTTCTCCTGCTCATATCTGCCCCTACTCCTTCCCATATCTGCTCCTCCTGCTCATATCTGCCTTCTCCTGTTCATGCCTGCTCCTTGTCCTGACCATATCTGCCTTCTCCTGTTCATGCCTGTTCCTTCTACTTCCCATATCTGCCCCTTCTCCTGCTCATGCCTGCTCCTTCTCCTGCTTATATCTGCCCCTACTCCTGCCCATATCTTCCCCTTCTCCTGCCCATATCTGCCCCTTCTCCTTCCCATATCTGCCCCTTCTCCTGCCCATATCTGCCCCTTTTCCTGTTCATACCTGTCCCTTCTCCTGCTCATGCCTCCTCCTTCTCCTGTTCATCTGTCCCTTCTCCCGCTCATGCCTCCTCCTTCTCCTGCTCATATCTGCCCCTTCTCCTGCTCATATCTGCCCCTTCTGCTCATGCCTTCTCCTCCTGCTCATGTCTGCCCCTTCTCCTGCCTGTATCTGCCCCTTCTCCTTCCCATATCTGTCCCTTCTCCTGCTCATATCTGCCCTTTTTCCTGTTTATGCCTGCCCCTTCTCCTGCTCATGCCTGCTCCTTCTCCTGCTCATGCCTGCTCCTCCTGCTCATGCCTGCCCCTTCTCCTGCCCATATCTGCCCTTCTCCTGCTCATATCTGCCCCTTCCCCTGCCCATATCTGCCCTTTCTCCTGCTCATTGCTCATGCCTGCCCCTGCTCATGCCTGCTCCTTCTCCTGCTCATATCTGCCCCTTCTGCTCATGCCTGCCCCTGCTCATGCCTGCTCCTTCTCCTGCTCATGCCTGCTCCTTCGCCTGCTCATGCCTGCTCCTTCTCCTGCCCATATCTGCCCCTTCTCCTGCTCATATCTGCCCCTTCTCCAGCTCATATCTGCCCCTTCTGCTGCTCATGCCTGCCCCTGCTCATGTCTGCTCCTTCTTCTGCTCATATCTGCTCCTTCTCCTGCCCATATCTGCCTCTTCTCCTGCCCATATCTGCCCCTTCTCCTGCTCATGCCTGCCCCTTCTCCTGCTCATGCCTGCTCCTTCTCCTGCTCATGCCTGCCCCTTCTCCTGCTCATGCCTGCCCCTGCTCATGTCTGCTCCTTCTTCTGCTCATATCTGCTCCTTCTCCTGCCCATATCTGCCCCTTCTCCTGCCCATATCTGCCCCTTCTCCTGCTCATGCCTGCCCCTTCTCCTGCTCATGCCTTCCCCTTCTCCTGCTCATGCATGCTCCTTCTCCTGCTCATGCCTGCCCCTTCTCCTGCTCATGCCTGCCCCTTCTCCTGCTCATGCCTGCCCCTTCCTCTGCTCGGTGAGGTCCACAGACTCTACTGAGCTCATATTATAGCTGCTTATTACTGCACACACTCAGCATCCCATGGACTTCTATGGGTTGTATTGACTGCAATAGATCTGTCAGAAAGGTATGAGAAGCTGAGCATGCACAAGTCCCCGTCATTTACTTCTGGGGCTGAACGTAATGTTGCAATACTGTTATTAGAAGTAGGTTACGGAGTTGTATTCTTATTAATAGAGACTATATTAAGGTTATCTTAGGTAATGGGAAACCCCTTAAAATATTATTAGCTATGCTGCCAGTGCACAAAGGCCTTCGGGACATGAATAACATGAGCATTGTCCTGTCTCCCACAGCTTGTTCCCATGGGGTCCACCCATCGGCTGAGATTGTCGTCTACGCTGACAGCTTCCGATATGGCAAAAATTACCATTTATTGGAGCCAGTCAGGGGGTTCGTAGAGCATCTTAAGAATGTCACCGACCATCGGGTTACGCTGCACTTGTACGACTACAACTTCAAGAGTCTCCAGGAGCATTTCCGTAGCCATGGGGGAATGGTCGGATTCATCCCCGAGAAGTACATTGTGGATTTCATTAACTCCATGACATGGAGACCCCAGAGCGGCATCACCCGCAAGTCATACATCCTTATCCTCATGGTTCAAGATGGCAACCCCTACTTGTTCATGAAGCCTAAAATACACAAGCTAAAGAGAGCCGGGGTGGAGATATTTGGGATGAAATTCAATAACCTCCAGAACTATGAGTTACATGATATTGTGTCCTACCCACAGAAGACCCATTTATATAGCATACTGGAGTACGCAAGTCCTGAAAGAGCTCTGTCTGTGCTGACCCAGTCTGTGTGTCGCAGCATTGAGGCAAAAGAAAAGAGCGCAAAAAAGGCTTGTAAGTCTCTTGTCTGTGACTGCAATTTGGATGAAACGGAGAATAAGGAACTCCAGAAAGACCGATCTGGGCGGCATCCTTGTCCCATACCAGACCCCGGGAAATATCGGTCCTGGCGGCATCCTTCTCCCATATCAGACCCTGGAAAATATCAGTCCTGGTGGCATCCTTCTCCTGCTATACTGGAACCTGGGAGATACCAGTCCTGGCAGAATCCTTTTCCTATTATATTGAATGCCAGAAATACCAGTCCTGGTGGCATCCTTCTTATATACCACACCCCGGGAAATACTGGTCCTGGCGTCATCCTTCTTATATACCAGACTCTGGGAAATATTGGTCTTGGTGGTATCCTTCCCATATACCAGACCCTGGGAAATGCCAGTTCTGGCGACATCCCTCTTCTGCTATACTGGAATCTGGGAGATATCAGTCCTGGCAGAATCCTTTTCCTATTATACTGAACGCCAGAAATATCAGTCCTGGCAGTATGCTTCCCATATACAAGACCCTGGGAAATACCAGTTCTGGTGGCATCGTTCTCTTGTTATAGTGGAACTTGAAAGATAGCAGTCCTGGTGGCCTCCTCCCCCTATTACACCAAACTCCAGAATTAAGGGTCCTGGTGGCATCCTCCTCCTATTACACCAAACCCCAGAAAAAAGAGTCCTGGTGGAACCTTTCTCATATACTAGACCTCAGGAAATATCAGTCGTGGCGGGATTCTTCTGATTTACTGGACCCCAGGAAATGTAATTCCTGGTGGCATTCTTCTCCTATTATACTGGACCCCAGAATTACTGGTCCTGGTGTCATCCTTTTCCTATATTGGAACACAATAAATACCGGTCCCAGCGATATCCTTCCCCTATGTCAGACCCTATGAAATACCAATCCTGGCAGCATCCTTCTCCTTCAGCAGACCTTGAGAAATACCAGTCTTAACATATTTCTCCTATAATATTGTTGCTGGTGTCACCCTTCTCCTGTTATACCGGACCCCCAAATTACTGGTCCTGGCGAAATCCTTTTCATATATCAGACTTTGCGAAATACCAGTTTTGGTGATATCCTTCTAGTATACCAGACCCCGGAAAATACCAGTCCTGGCAGCATCCTTCTCATATACTAGATCCCCGGAAATACCAGTGCTAGCGGAATCCATCTCCAGTTATACCGAGCCCCAGAAATAACGGTCCTAGTCACATCCTTCTAATATACCAGACCCAGGGAAATATTGGTCCTGGTGACATCCTTTTCCTGTCATACCAAACCCTGCAAAATATTGGTTATGGAGGCATCCTTCTCCTATAATACCAAATCCCGGGAAATCCTTCTGATGTTGTGCCAGACCCCAAAAAATATCGGTCATGGCGGCTTCCTTTTCCTGTTGTGCTAAACCCAAGAAATGCCAGTCCCAGTGGCATCCATCTCCTGTTATGCCAAACCCCAGAAAGACCAGTCCTGGAGGTTTCCTTATCCTACTATACTGAACCCTGGGAAACACCAGTCTTGGAGGCATCCTTCTCATGTTTTACCAAACCATGGAAAATACCGCGGTTCTGACAGCATCCTTATCCTACTATGCTGGATCCTGGCAGCATCCTTATCCTACTATACTGGTTCCTGGTGGCATCCTTCTCCCCCTATACTGGACTCCAGGAAATATCATTCCTGGCGGCATTCAGAGAGGAGTGGGCCCTAGGAGGGGGGGTAATGTTAGGCATCAGGTTCCTGTCGCTGCACAGTGGGAAACCCGAGCCTTGCATCCGGCGGTCTCCCATTCCTCTCCATCCGCAGAGGAGCCTGCTCAGCAGACTCATCGATCCCGGCGCTCTGCTCAGACCAGCTCTGTGGGCTTGGTTGTTGCTGCCAACTCTGGTCCAGCTATAGCAATGCATGCTGGCCAGCAGCGAGCCACTCCAGGGACTAAGTCCTCCTTTCGGTCCACTGAGCATGCCCGTGGGACGATCTCTCATTGGAGATCGGAAGTCACATGCTCAGGCCTTCTCCAGCTCAGATTGGACCATCTGAAAGCTCAGGAAGGTCCCGGAAGGACGCGGCTATAAAAGGTTCGCATGGCTGCTCGGACATGCGCTAGTATAGACTGCATTACTAGACTATGAGGAGTGAGTGTTGTATGCATGTATGAATGTCTCTGGTGACTGACTCATTGGAAACCCCTACCCTTGGTACGTATGTGTTGTGCAGCCTAGCCTGTTAAGCGCCCAGGCTTAGGTGTAGGTAGAGGCAGAGTCGGAGACTACATCAGTGTCCACCGGTGGCTCTGCATGCCACGTTGCACGTGCTCGACACTCCACCTTAGTCAGCAGCTATAGCGGCGCCTGCAGGTGCGACTCTGCGCGCTCAGCAGGTCTAGAGGGACTCAGACCTCATGTCCTTGGGGCTGAGTTCTGTGACCGCATACTGAGCGCCCTCTTGCCGAGTGCTGTGATGTTAACAGGCTCCAGCATTTATGTTCAGCGGTGGCGCGGCTCTGTGTCGTAACAGAGTTCGCTTCTGTTCACACTGGGTGACGTTAACCCATGTGTGACCTCTTGTATACCGCTTTATACTTCCGCCATTACTAAGCAGCAGTTTACCACCCCTGCACGGTGGAACCCGGGCTGCGAACGCACCTTACTATTATTTTATTATTTGGTCCGTTCCGCCAGCCCTAACATTATACTTACACTAGGGTCTGGCTAGTAATGGCGGATGAACAACGACTGCAGTGGTACATCCAGCAGCTGGAGGGCAGGTTGGCGGCTCTTGAGCGCTCAGCCTCAGCTGTGGATGTTACCTCAGTCGCTGTTCAGGCAACCACAGAGGCTGTCTCCTGTGTGTCCCCTGCCATCCCTGCCCCAACTTTGTCCCACCTCCAATTGCCCGAGAAGTTCTCGGGTGATAGTGCTTCTTGTAGGGGTTTCGTGAGCCAGTGTACCATACAGCTGGAGCTGCTGGCTGCACGATTCCCCTCTGAGCGGGCTAGAATGGGATTTGCTATTTCCCTCTTGTCGGGCAGGGCTCTGGAGTGGGCCACACCGCTGTGGGAGCGTGGTGATCATGTGGTGCAGAGTGCTTCGCAGTTCTTGGGCACTCTGAAGCAGGTCTTTTTGGGACGGCGAATCACCCATGATACCGCGCTCCAGCTGCTTGCATTATCGCAGGGCTCGTCTCTGGTCAGCCATTATGCCATCCAGTTCCGGACCCTGGCTTCAGAGCTGGAGTGGTCAGATAAGACCCTCATTCCGGTGTTCTGGAGAGGTCTGACTGGCCATGTAAAGGACGCCCTGGCTACCAGGGAGATTCCCGCCACACTGGAGGAGCTTATCATCATCTCCACCCACATAGACCTTCGTTTTTCGGAGCGAAGGTTGGAGCCGTCCCAGTGTAGGCAGAGGTTTAGGTTGGCACCTAGTTTTACTAAACTTCCGGAACCTCCCGATCGGGCATCCGAGCTCCAAGAGGTCATGGGGAATTCTTGCGTGGGATCCAGGTCCTGGTCCGCGCTAGCACCTGTGGTCTGTCACATTTGCCGGCAGTCTGGTCACCCTGCCAACAGGTACCCACAGCGGCCAGGAAAACGCTCACGTCTAGTGGCTGTTGCAGGGGGCCTACTAGATACTGCAACATTTTCCAAGATGTCCTTTGAGGGCACGCTTGAGTTTGGCTCTTCCCCTCTGACGGTATAGGTTTGCGTGGATTCCGGGGCGGAGGGCAATTTCATGTCATCTGCCTTTGCCTAACGGCACGCAATTTCTCTGGTTTTGCTACCTCAGCCAGTCACCATCAGAGTGGTGAATGGAGCGACACTACCCTCTCAGATCACCCACCAGACCACCCCGCTGATACTCTCGCTGTCTCCTTCCCATCAGGAGATGCTATTTCTCCTTGTTATGCCCGAGGGTATCGACCAGGTCCTCTTAGGGGCCCCCTGGTTGCGTCATCACTCTCCCCATATAGAGTGTTCCTCAGGGTGAATTCTCGGGTGGAGTAAATCCTGTGAAGGTAGATGTCAGAGAGAGTGCGTTCAGGTTGCCTCCACTGAAGTCCCCGCAGACCTTTCCTCTCTCCCCAAATGCTATCAACAGTATGCAGACGTATTCTCCAAGAAGGCGGTGGAGACCCTTCCACCTCACCGCCCCTACGACTGTCCTACTGACCTCTTGCCTGGTGCTGAGCCTCCTCGGGCTCGAGTCTATCCCCTATCTCTCCCGGAGACAGAGGCCATGTCTCAGTATATCAGGGAGAATCTGGCAAGAGGATTCATAAGGAAGTCGGTGTCACCAGCGGGGGGCGGGATTCTTCTTCGTCCAGAAGAAGAATGGAGAATTACGTCCCTGCATCGATTACAGTGGTCTTAACGCCATCACCGTTAAGAATAAGTATCCTCTGCCCCTGATATCGGAACTGTTCGATAGGCTACGGGGAGCGAGAGTGTTTACAAAGCATGATCTGCGGGGGGGCTTCCAACCTGATCTGCATCCGTGAGGGGGACGAATGGAAGACAGCTTTTAACACCAGGGATGGGCACTATGAATACCTGGTGATGCCCTTCGGGCTCTGTAATGCTCCAGCTGTCTTAAAAAGACTTTGTAAACGACATCTTCCGGGGTATGCTCACCACCTCAGTTGTAGTCTATCTGGATGATATTCTCATCTACTCTCCAGATATTGAGAGAGAGGATTGCAAAGTTTTCGACCTCCTACGGGCAAACTCCCTATACGCCAAGTTGGAGAAGTGTGTGTTTGAGCAGGAGTCCTTGCCATTCCTGGGCTATATCATCTCCGCCCAAGGATTGGCCATGGATCCTGCCAAGCTAAAGACGGTGATGGATTGGCAGGAACCCCATTCTCTTAAAGCGGTGCAGCGCTTTATGGTGTTCATAAATTATTACCGCCAATTCATCCCCACTTCTCAACGTTGGTAGCCCCCTTGGTGGCCCTCACCAAGAAGGGTGCAAATCCCAAGTTGTGGTCGGAATCTGTCTCCAAGGCCTTCTCCTCCATTAATTCCCATTTCGCT
Source organism: Dendrobates tinctorius (assembly GCF_039654945.1). Taxonomy (NCBI): domain Eukaryota; kingdom Metazoa; phylum Chordata; class Amphibia; order Anura; family Dendrobatidae; genus Dendrobates; species Dendrobates tinctorius. The sequence goes on along the minus strand of NW_027361918.1, from coordinate 5,552,225 downwards.
AGCGCTCCCATTCTACATCGCCCCGATGTAGATAAGCCCTTCATTCTGGAAGTGGATGCTTCTTCCGTCGGTGCTGGAGCGGTCCTGTTTCAGAAGGACACGCAAGGTTGGAAGCACCCATACTTCTTTTTCTCCAAGACCTTCACACCGGCGGAGAGGAATTATTACATCGGGGACAGGGAGTTGCTAGCAATGAAGTTGGCCTTCTCGGAGTGGAGACACCTCCTGAAGGGGGCTCGCCACCCTTTCCAGATATTCACCGACCACAAGAACTTGGTGTATTTGCAAACAGCCCAGCGGCTAAATTCTCGCCAGGCCAGATGGTCTTTGTTCTTCTCCCGGTTCCACTTCACCCTCCATTTTCTCCCAGGGGAGAAGAATGGCCGGGCCGATGCTCTCTCCCGCTCCGTGGTGTCATTAGAGGAAGAGGAGGAGGAGACTCGGCTGATCGTCCCATCCGAGAGCCTGAGGACTGTGGCTCCGGTCGCCCTTGAGTCAGTACCTCCGGGCAAGACATTTGTCCCTGCCCGTCTGCGACCGGAGGTCCTCCCTTGGGCTCATTCGTCCAGGGTGGGTGGACATTTCGGGACAAAACGGACCTCTGAGCTTCTGCCGAGGACATACTGGTGGCTGCATATGGCCCGTGACGTCAGGGACTATATTCAGGCATGCGTCTCTTGCGCCCAGAATAGGTCCTCTCCGCAGCGGCCCGCTGGGCTACTTTATCCCCTGCCGGTAGCGGACAGGCCCAGGGAGATGGTCGGTATGGACTTTGTGGTGGGGCTACCCAAGTCCAGTGGCAGCACAGTCATTTGGGTTGTCACTGACCATTTCTCCAAGATGGTGCGCCTGGTACCTCTCTCCCGGTTACCTTCTGGACAGGGCCTGGCAGCGTTGTTCATTAAGCACCTTTTCCGCCTGCACCGCATGCCAGACAAGATTGTCAGTGACCGGGGTCCCCAGTTTGCATCTCGGTTCTGGAGAGAGCTCTGTAGCCTGCTCAGCATTGAGCTAAATCTCTCCTCGGCCTATCATCCCGAGACGAACGGGTTGGTAGAGAGAGCCAACCAGACCCTGGTCACTTATCTACGACATTTTGTCTCGGCCAGGCAGGATGACTTGGCATCCTTGCTGCTGTGGGCGGAGTTCGCTTTGAACAATGCTGTGGCCGACTCCACCGGCCAGACCCCATTCCTCCTAAATTACGGCCAGCATCCGTGCATCCCTGTGCCCATGCCCGTGTCATCCACCGATTCCACGGTGGCAGACTGGGCGGTGGAGGCACGTGACATTTGGGATCGCACTCAGGATGCTATCCGGGCCTCCAAGGAGAGAATGAGGGCCTCCTCTGACACGCACCGGCGCCCCGCTCCGACCTTTGCTCCTGGCGACTTGATGTGGCTCTCCTCCCGTAACATCAGGCTGCGGGTCGAGTCCACAAAATTCGCACCACGCTACATTAGCCCCTTCAAGGTCCTTGAGCAGGTCAACCCTGTGGTCTACCGTCTGGCCCTTCCACCACATTTGGCTATTTCAGACACCTTCCACGTGTCCCTCCTTAAGCCTGTCCTCATGTCCCGGTTCTCCGAGTCATCTGCCGCGACATCTGACCTGTCATCGGGCGAGTTTGAGGTTAATGCCATCGTGGGATGCAGGGTGGTGCCTGGTAAAAAGCTTTATTTGGTGGACGGGAAGGGTCATGGTCCAGAGGCTCAGACCTGGGAGCCAGTGGAGAACATCCGCGCTCCACTTCTCATTGCGGAATTCGAGCGTAGCAAGGCTCAGAGAGGAGGGGGGGTAATGTCAGGCGTCGGATTCCTGTCACTGCACAGCGGGAATCCCGAGCCTTGCTTCCGGCGGTCTCCCATTCCTCTCCAGCCGCAGAGGAGCCTGATCTGCAGACTCGTCGATCCCGGCGCTCTGCTCAGACCAGCTCTGTGGGCTTGGTTGCTGCTGCCAACTTTGGTCCAGCTATAACAACGCATGCTGGCCAGCAGCGAGCCACTCCAGGGACTAAGTCCTCCTTTCGGTCCACTGAGCATGCCCGTGGGACGATCTCTCATTGGAGATCGGAGGTCACATGTTCAGGTCCTTCTCCAGCTCGGATTGGACCATCTGAAAGCTCAGGAAGGTCTCGGAAGGACGTGGCTATAAAAGGTTCGCATGGCCGCTCGGGCATGCGCTAGTATAGACTGCATTACCAGACTATGAGGAGTGAGTGTTGTATGCATGTATGAATGTCTCTGGTGACTGACTCATTGGAAACCCCTACCCTTGGTACGCATGTGTTGTGCAGCCTAGCCTGTTAAGCGCCCAGGCTTAGGTGTAGGTAGAGGCAGAGTCGGAGACTACATCAGTGTCCACCGGTGGCTCTGCATGCCACGGTGCACGTGCTCGACACTCCACCTTAGTCAGCAGCTATAGCGGCGCCTGCAGGTGCGACGCCACGCACTCAGTAGGTCTAGAGGGACTCAGACTTCGTGTCCTTGGGGCTGAGTTCTGTGACCGCATACTGAGCGCCCTCTTGCCGAGTGCTGTGATTTTAACAGGCTCCGGCATTTATGTTCAGCGGTGGCGCGGCACTGTGTCGTAACAGAGTTCACTTCTGTTCACACTGGGTGACGTTAACCCATGTGTGACCTCTTGTATACCGCTTTATACTTCCGCCATTACTAAGCAGCAGTTTACCACCCCTGCACGGTGGACCCCGGGCTACGAACGCATCTTACTATTATTTTATTATTTGGTGCGTTCTGCCAGCCCTAACACTAGTAACATCCTTTTCCTATATTAGAACACAAGAAATACCGGTCCCAGCGATATCCTTCTCCTATATCAGACCCCATGAAATACCGATCCTGGCGGCATCCTTCTCCTCCAGCAGACCTCAGAAATGACCAGTATTGACAACATCCTTCTCCAGACCCCAGGAAATACCAGGCCTAGCAGAATCTCCTATCATACCAAACCCAAGAAATAACAGTCCTAGTCACATCCTTCTAATATACCAGATCCCAGGAATTATCAGTCCTGGTGACATCCTTTTCCTGTTATACTAAATCCCGGGAAATACCGGTCCTAGCAGAATCTATCTCCTGTTAAGCCAAACCCAAGAAATAACAGTCCTAGTCACCTGTCCTGACGATATTGTTCTCCTATTATGCCAAATCCCGGGAAATACCGGTCTTATCAGCATCCTTCTCATGTAATGCCAAACTCCAGAAATACCGGTCCTGGAGGTATCCTTATCCTGCTATACTGAACCCCAGGAAATATCAGTTCTGGAGACATCCTTGTGATATTTCACCAGACCACAGAAGATACCGCAGTCCTGGCAGCATCCTTATCCTACAATGCTGAACCTTGGAAAATACTGATCCTGGTGGCATCCTTCTCCCCCTATACTAGTCCTCAAGAAATATCAGTTCTTGCAGGAACTTTCTACTTGTATATCCCTCAACACAAAATACCGGTACTGCCAGCATGAAGGACCCCAACGAAAATTCCCTCTCAAATACTGAGATCAGTTTGGCACATAGTCTAGGCAGTCTAAGCTCCCCTGTATATTAATAGTGCTGTGTGGCATGTCTGCTACGTTCCTCTTCATAAAGGAAGGAAACCGACAACTATTTGAGGCACATTTCTATCCTGGAGCAGAGGTTGTCATGGTTGTCATTTCCACCTTCCATAGTGCTCCTGGAATATATAGAATTTAAAGTACAAGTTTCATAACCAGCTTGGACCCTTCTGCAGCCAGTTGAGTGATGGTGCTGAATGGATAACATGTGATCCCTCATCCTTGTATCCTTCAGTCTTTTCTCAGGTAAGGTTGTCAGATGGCAGTGACCACTGCCGGGGAAGAGTGGAGCTTCTCTACAATGATACCTGGGGATGGCTCAGTGATCAACACTGGGATAGGCATGGAGCGGATGTCATCTGCAGGCAAGTGGGGTGTGGACCTTCTCTGGAAGCCATGAAAGGAGATGCATTCGGACCAGCATCTGGAAATGTCCTGGAGCAAATGGACTGTACTGGAGATGAGCATGATGTTTCAGAGTGTTTACTGGGAAAATGGAGTGAACCAGATTCAGACAGTCCTGAAAAGAGTGCGGGGGTCAGCTGCCTGTCTTCAGGTGGGTCTTAAAATAATCTATCTTGATCTTCTCCTAGGACATTTATTAATATGGCTCCTCTCCTCTTTACACTTAGGTGTTGGCAGTGTGCGACTGGTCAATGGCTCCGGACCTTGTGATGGGATAGTGGAAGTTTCCATCAATAACATATGGAATAGACTCTGCCTATGGAACTTTGATGTACGTGAGGGCTCGGTGGTCTGCCGACAGATGGGTTGTGGACCTCTTGTGAAGATGCAGGAAAACATAGTGGGAGAAGCTGATATCAGGTGGAGGACGGTGGAAGAAACACTTTGTTCTGGGGCAGAATCTCAGCTATCCGAATGTAGCCTCAGTCTCTGGAGCTCACAGCCATGCCTCCACAACGTCCATGCAGGCGTTGTCTGCTCCACATCAGGTGCGTAACCGCAGAGGTTGTCATATCCTTTATCTACACATTGAAGGGTTATCGTGTCTACTAAAAGTGAAGCAGGGACAAGTGAGGTTTACTAAGAAAAAGGCTGCAGCGGAGGGCACCCAGGAGCTCGTAGTCGTCAGATCCACCCAGAAGCTTGGAAACCGTACAGATTTCTTGTGCGGCACTTCGATCCTGAATACTGCTCAGAATGCTGGGATGGCACAGTGACAGACATAGATATGGCAGGGCTCACTAGAAACAACTTTTGTCAAAGTGAGGTAGATGCTGAGCTTGCTGGTTACATAAAAACAGGAACAGTTGCTAAAATGCTTATCCGACACCCCTCACTTCCAGAAAGGAACCATGTTAGCAGCATCTCTCACTGCAAGGAAAGTAAAATGCACTTTAAGCTTGACGATTGCACAATTAAGATGTACAGAGCTTGGCATTTATCTTAGTAGTAGGCGTAGAACTTTGGAGTTACATTTTAGGAGGCACCGAGCGTGGAACCTACAGTTTTAGGAAGCACAGAGCTCGGTGGTTACAAAACTAGGAGGCGTAAGGCTTAGGAATTACACTACTAGTATGCAAAGACTTTGGTTGTGACACTTCCAGAAAGCACATGACTTGGTAGGAACAGTGCTTTGCAATTATACAAGAAGTGACACAGCCTAGTGTTTCCACTACTAGGGGAGGCACAGCCTGATGTTTGCACTGCCAAAAGGCATAGAACTTGGTCTTTGCACTGCTAGGAGGCACACAGCCTGGTGTTTCCCCTGCTAAGAGGCACACAGCTTGGTGTTTCCACTGCTAAGATGCACACAGCCTGGTGTTTGCGATAAAAGGAGGCACACAGCCTGGCGTTTGTTCTACAAGGAGGCAAACAGCTTGGTGTTTGTGCTACAAGGCGGCACACAGCCTGGTGTTTCCACTGCTAAGAGGCAAACAGCGTGGTGATTCCAGTGCTAAGAGGCACACAGCGTGGTGTTTGTACTAAAAGGCGGCAAAGAATATGGTGTTTGCACTACTAGGAGGTGCAGAGCTTGGACCTTCATGGTTAGACCACTGAAAGTCACACAGTTTGATGTTACATTACTTGTAGGCATACAACTGGGTGGTTAACGGGCCAGAGGAAGCTGCCAATAGCTCCAGCTCAGGTCCATGATGGTCTGATAAAGCAAGTCATCGATGTGCAGTATAGGGTATGTATCAGTGACTGGGACATAGTTTAACCCCCCTGTAGTCAATGCAGAACTGGGTTGTCCGGTCCTTCTTTGGGAAGAGGTCTACTGGTGAGGCCCAAGTGCTGCTGGATGCTTGAATGACCCCCAACTTCAGCATCTCATCAATTTTCTGGTGCATATGCTGCTGCACCTCCAGGGAGATCCAATATGCTGTACACGGATTGGCGGGTTATCCCCAGTGTCCATATGATGGACGGCCCACTTTGTCCTTCTGGGCTTTTTGCTGAACAAATCCCGGAAGGGGTGTAGGGTTGCCCACAGCTGTAACTGTTGGTCCAACAAGAGCTGGTGGCGAACCTCCACATCCTAGATGGTCCCATTTGCCCTAATCTGGGCAAGCATATCCAGGAGGGTCTCCGCCTCTCTCTCTTCTGGCAGGTTGCTTTTGGTGAGGGTGCAGGCCTCCCACTGATGATATGCCTTCATCATGTTCATGAGGAAGGCCTTCCGCCTTCCCCGGGCATGGTCCAGGGTGACCAGGTATGCTACAGCGTTGAACTACTGATGCACAAGGTATGGGACTTCCCAGGCCTCCTAATGTTTGTCCTGAGGTACGTGGACCAGTACCCACACATTTTGACCTGCCTGGTAGTAGGTCCTCTTACAAGCATTCTGGTCAAACCATTGCTCCTGATTGGCCTGAGCTTATGTCATATTATAGTTCGCCAGCAGCGCCAAGGCCTGCATCTTGTCACAGATATGTACGACATACATGATGACCGACACTCCAGGGGTGACTAAGTCTCCTTCCAAGACCTCTTTCACCAGAGCCAGGGCCACCCACACACATCACCCGTATAGAAGCTCAAAGAGGGAGAACGCCGTTGAGGCCTTTGGAACCTCCCGGTAGGCAAATAGCAGGTGAGGTTGGTCACCAGATGTTGCACCTGTATCTGCCTACAGAGGGACTCCATCAGCTGTGACATGAACTGGGTCCCTAGTCAGAGGGCATTTCCCAGGGAAAACCCACTAGGGAGAAAATCTCCAGTAAGGGTGTGGCCACCTTCTTGGCCCGAATGGATGACAAGGCTACCGCTTCCGGGTACCGGGTGGCATTGTCTACTACCATCAGTATGAAGCTTTTCCTGGAGCACCTGGGAGTGGCCATCTGGCCAACCAAATCCACAGCGACCCTCCTGAAAGGCTCTTGAATAATGGGCAGAGCTATCAGTGGGGCTCAGGGGCACTGCTCCGCTTTCACCACCCTCTAACAGGTGTTGCACAAACGGCAGTAACATAATAAAATAGTTATTAAGGTTGAAGAAAGACTTTAAGTCCATCTAGTTCAACCCATATCCTATCCTAACCTACCCTAACATATTGATCCAGAGGAAGGCAAAAAAACCATGTGGTAAACAGTAAGCTTCACATTGGGGAAAAAAAATTCCTTCCTGACTCCACATACGGCAATCAGACTAGCTCCCTGCATCAACGCAATATCAAGGAAACTAGCCTATATACCCTGTAATATTATACTTTTCAAGAAAGGCATCCAGTCCCTTCTTAAATTTTAGTAGGGAATCACTCATTACAACATCATATGGCAGAGCCACATTGGCCCCCATCCTTGGCCAGTAGAAATGCTGGGCTAGCCTGGCCTTTGTCTTAGTGATCCCTGGATATCCAGCCATCTGAATCTCTTGCACAATCCGCAACAACTTTGACCTAAACGGATATGGTACCGCTGTCGGTCCCTAGGCCACACCTCTGGGGAAACCTGCTGGACCGTTACAGCCTGTTAAGGGCTGGCTGGCCGAACGCACCAAATAATAAAGATGGTATTTAGGTGCTTTCGCAGCCCGGGGTCCACCATGCAGAGATGTTAACTGCTGCTCGGTAATGGCGGACGTTATATGGCGGTATAATAGAGGAACACACAGGGTTAACTTCACCCAGTGTGTACAGAGGCGGACTCTGTTACCTCACAGACCCGCACGATTGCCAAATATAAATGCCGTAGCCTGTATATGCTCACAGAGTACGGCAGTGTGAGTGCTAGTGTATAGTCACAGGACTCTATCCCTGAGACAATGGGTTAGAATCCCTCTTGACACACTAGTGCTCAGCAACACAACTGCGGAGCCAGGAAGACACAAATGCGAACTTTTTATAGCGGCGTCCTTCTGGGACCTTCCTGATGGTCCAATCCAAGCTGCTTGAGGACCTGAGCACATGACCTCCGACCTCCAATGAGAGGTCATCCCACGGGCATGCTCAGTAGGCTGCAAAAAGGACTTAGACTTTGGAGCTGCTCGCTGCTGGCTAGTGCGTATTGCTAAAGCTGACCCAGAGGTGGCAGCAGCAACCAACCTGACAGCACTAGCTTGAGCAAGACACCGGGATCGACGCCTTTGCTGAGCAGCCTTCTCTGCGGCCGGAATAGAATGGGAGACTGCAGAATGCAAGGCTGGGGATTCCTCCCGTGCAGATGCAGGAGTCCGATGCCCAGCATCACCCCGGCCCCCTCCCCCCTGAGCCTCGCTACGCTCAAAGGCTGCAATGAGTAGCAGAGTGTGGATATTCTCCACAGGCTCCCAGGTCTGATCCTCTGGACCATGACCCTTCCAGTCCACCAGATAATACTTTTTCCCATGTACCACCCTGCACGCCACAATGGTATTCACCTCAAACTTGTCAAGCCTGATGTCCCGGCAGATGACTCGGAGAACCGAGACATGTGGACGGGCTTAAGGAGGGATACGTGGAAGGTATCGGTGATACCTAGGCGTGGAGGAAGGGCCAGTCAGTAGACCACAGGGTTAACCTGTTCGAGGACCTATGTAGCGAGGTGCGAACTTAGTGGACTTGACCCGCAGCCTGATGTTACAGGCGGAGAACCACACTAAGTCGCCAGGAGCGAAGGTCAGAGCAGGGCGCCGGTGTGCGTCCGCGGAGACCCTCATTCTCTCCTTGGGGGCCCGAAAGGCATCCTGGGTGCGGTGCCAAATATCACATGCCTCCACCACCCAGTCTGCCACCCTGGAGTCGGTAGATGGCATGGGCACAGGGATGCACGGTTGCTGGCCGTAGTTAAGGAGGAATGGGGTCTGACCGGTGGAGTCGGCCACAGCGTTGTTCAAGGCGAACGCCGTCCACGGCAGCAAGGATGCCCAGTCATCCTGCCTGGCTGAGACAAAATGTCGAAGATATGTGACCAGGGTCTCATTGGCCCTCTCTACCAACCCGTACGTCTCGGGGTGATAAACCGAGAAGAGATTCAGCTCAATGCTGAGCAAGCGACAGAGCTCTCTCCAAAACCGAGACGCGAACTGGGGACCCCGATCACTGACAATCTTGTCTGGCATGCCGTGTAGGCGGAAGACATGCTTGATGAACAATGCTGCCAGGCCTCATACAGAAGGTAGCCGAGATAGAGGCACCAGGTGCACCATTTTAGAGAAATGGGCGATGACGACCCAAATAACCATGCTACCATAGGACTTGGGTAGGCCTACCACGAAGTCCATGCCAACCATCTCCCAGGGCCTGTTCGCCACCGGCAGGGGGTAAAGTAGCCCAGCAGGCCGTTGCCGAAGAAACCTATTCTTGGCGCAGGAGACGCATGCCCAAATGTAGTCTCCGACGTCACAGGCCATATGCGGCCACCAGTACATCCTCGCCAGGAGCTCAGAGGTCCGCTTTGTCCCAAAGTGTCCACCCACCCTGGACGCGTGAGCCCAAGAGAGAACCTCCGGTTGTAGACGAGCAGGGACAAATGTCTTGCCCGGAGGCACCGACTCAATGGCGACCGGAGCCACGGTCCTCAGGTTCTTGGATGGGACGATCAACCGAGGCTCTGTCTCCTCCTCCTCTGATGACACCATGGAGCGAGAGAGAGCATCGGCACGATCGTTCTTCTCCCCAGAGAGAAAGTGGAGGGTGAAGTGGAGATGGGAGAAGAACAGGAACCAACTGGCCTGGCGAGAGTTTAGCCACTGGGCTGCCTGCAAGTACACCAAGTTCTTATGGTCGGTAAATTACCTGGAAGGGGAACCTGGTGTCTCCACTCCGAGAAGGCCAACTTCATGGTTAGCAACTCCCTGTCCCCGATACAATAATTCCTCTCTGTCGGTGAAAAGGTCTTGGAGAAGAAGAAGCAAGGCTGCTTCCGACCTTGAGCGTCCCTCTGGAAGAGGACCGCTTCGGGACCGACGGAAGAGGCATCCACCTCTAAGATGAGCGGCTTATCTACATCGTGGTGATGTAGAATGGGAGCGCTAGCAAAGTGGGTCTTGATGGAGAAGAAGGCCTTGGAGACCTTTTCTGACCACAACTTGGGGTTTGCTCCCTTCATGGTGAGGGCCACCAAGGGAGCTACCAAGGTGGAGAAGTGGGGAATGAACTGGCGATAGTAATTAACGAACCCCAAAAGCGCTGCACCGCTTTAAGAGAGTGGGGTTCCTGCCAGTCCATTACCACCTGTAGTTTGGCAGGATCCATAGCCAAACCCTGGGCAGAGATGATATAGCCTAGGAAGGGCAAGGACTCCTGCTCAAACAGGCACTTCTCCAACTTTTCATAGAGGGAGTTAGCCCGTAAGAAGTCGAAGACTTTGCAAACCTCTCTCTGGTGGGAGTCCATATCTGGAGAAAAGAATATCATCCAGATAGACAACCACCGAGGTGTAGAGCATATCCCGAAAGATATTGTTTACAAAGTCCTGGAAGACGGCTGGAGCATTACATAGAGCAAAGGGCATATACTCATATGGCCATCCCTGGTGTTAAATGACGTCTTCCATTTGTCCCCCTCACGGATGCGTATCAGGTTATAGGCTCCCCGCAGATCTAATTTCGTGAAAACACTCGCTCCCCGTAATCTATCAAACAGTTCCAATATCAGAGCCAGAGGATACTTGTTCTTAACAGTGATAGCGTTAAGACCCCTGTAATCGATGCAGGGACATAGCTCTCCATTCTTCTTTTGGACAAAGAAGAATCCCGCCCCCGCTGGTGACGCCGACTTCCTAATGAATCCTCTTGCCAGTTTCTCCCTGATATATTGAGACATGGCCTCTGTCTCCGGGAGAGATATGGGATAGACTCGACCCCGGGGAGGCTCAGCACCAGGCAAGAGGTCAATAGGACAGTCACTGGAGCGATGAGGCGGAAGCCTTCTTGGAGAACACGTCTGCAAACTGTCGATAGTGTTTGGGGAGAGAGGAAAGATCTGCGGGAACCTCAGTGAAGGCAACCTGAACACACTCCCTCAAACATCTACCCTCACAGGATTTACTCCGAGAATTCTCCCCGAGGATGACTCTATATGGGGAGTATGATACCACAACCAGGGGACCCCTAAAAGGACCTGATCGATACCCTCGGGCATGACGAGAAGGGATATCGTCTCCTGGTGAGATGGAGACACCAAGAGTATCAACGGGGTGGTCTGGTGGGTAATCTGTGAGGGTAGGGTTGCGCTGTTCACCACTCTGACGGTGACTGGCTTAGATATCATAACCAGGGGTATTGCGTGCCGTTGAGCGAAGGCAGACGACATAAAATTGCCCTCCGCTCCGGAGTCCACGCAAAGGACAGCTTGGAGGAAAACGCTGCTGATTCTATTGAGCCTCCTCCTACGGCTGCTAGACACGAGCGCCTTCCCGACCGCTGTGGGCACCGGTTGGCAAGGTGACCAGACTGCTGGCAAACATGACAGACCACAGGTGCTCGAGCGGACTGGGACATGGATCCCGCACAAGAAGCCCCCTGAGGCTTGGACGCCCGATCGGGAGATTCCTGAGATTTAGCAAAACTAGATGCCAGCCTAAACCTCCGCCTACACTGGGACCGCTCCAACCTTTGTTCGGTGAAGCGAAGAACTATACGGGTGAAGACGGTGATAAGCTCCTCCAGTGTGGCGGGAATTTCACTGTTGGCCAGGGCGTCCTTCACATGGTCAGCCAGACCCCTCCAGAATGCCAGAATGTGGACCTTATCTGGCCACTCCAACTCAGAGGCCAAAGTCCAGAACTGGATGGCGAAATGGTTGACCAAGGACGAACCCTGTGACAATGCCAGCAGCTGGAGCGCGGTATCATGGGTGACTCGCGGTCCCAAGAAGACCTGCTAAAGAGTGCCCAAGAACTGCGAGGCACTCTGCACCACATGATCACCACGCTCCCACAGCGGTGTGGCCCACTCCAAAGCCCTGCCCGACAAGAGGGAAATAACAATTCCCACTTTAGCCCGCTCGGAGGGGAATTGTGCAGCCAGCAGCTCCAGCTGTATAGTACACTGGCTCACGAAACCCCTACAAGAAGCACTATCGCCAGAGAACTTCTTGGGCAATGGGAGGCGGGATAAAGTCCGGATAGGGATGGCAAGGGACACACGGGAGACAGCCTCCATGGCTGCCTGAACAGTGACCGCAGTAACATCCAAACCAGAGGCTGAGTGCTCGAGAGCCGCCAACCTGCCCTCCAGCTGCTGGATGTACCACTGCAGATGCTGTTCGTCCGCCATTAGTAGCCAGACGCTGGCACTAGTAAACGGTTAAGGGCTGGCGGAATGCACCAAATAATAAAGATGGGTCGTCCCATGGGCATGCTCAGTAGGCTGCAAAAAGGACTTAGACTCTGGAGCTGCTCGCTGCTGGCTAGTGCGGATTGCTAAAGCTGACCCAGAGGTGACAGCAGCAACCAACCTGACAACACTAGCTTGAGCAAGACGCCGGGATCAAAGCCTTTGCTAAGCAGCCTCCTCTGCGGCCAGAACAGAATGGGAGACCGAAGAAGGCAAGGCTTGGGCTTCCTCCCGTGCAGAGGCAGGAACCTGACACCTAACACAGCCGTCCTTGGTCCCAAACCACCCACTCGAGGTCTGAGTTTGAGGGTTGCTGTGCCACCTGCTCCTTAAGAGCTTTCAGGTCAGTTTCCAATGCTGACTGAAATCCCTGACTGAATGTGGCCAGAAAAGACGAGACTGCCACGTCTTCTTTCAGTTCCCCGGGACCTGTCTTCTGGCCTCCATCTGACACGGCAGCCACTTGATTGGAAGAGGGGAGCTAGACCTACCCCCATCCACGCAAAAAACAGTGGACAGTTTCTGGGACAGAGACAGGCCCTTCTGGGGCTGGGTACACATGGCTTTGAAGTGTCGCGGCTGTTTTCACAGATTACATCTTCGGAGTCCCAAACAGTTGTGGAGAGAGAAGCATGGGCAGGTGCCCCCTTGGGCTTGGAGGCAGAGACAACAGACACCGCGTTCATCTTACTCCCTCTTCAGTTGGCAGGGTTCTTGGCCTCCAACAGCTTGCAGGAGGGATGGACTACACCTCTGTTTGGGCAACATTATCTTCCACTTCCTCCCCGCCATACATAGCATTGACCATCTCCCTGGCTCTACCTCTGGTGCCACTGGCTTTGGTCATTGACACAGAGTTGCAACCTGATGCATCAACACACCTTACAGTATTTGCTGTCTGACCGTCTAGTGCTGAGCTGGTCTTATGATCCCAGTGATAAAAAGCTACTGCTGGTAGTCTTTACTATCTGGAAGTATGGGTCCCACACTATTATCTCAATCCCATCGCTTTGCCACCACATGTGATGAACCCGCACCTCTCCACCCTGAGCTCCCATTACGCTTGGAGACCAAACTCGGCTTCACTACCTGGCTTCTACTAGCCGTTCTGCGTTACTGCCCACCCTAGAGTGCTAGAACGGATCGAGGCCCTGGAAGGCTTTTGGCACGTTTCAGAGATCTCAAAAATGTAACCGGTGTGTGACTAGGACATACGATAACTCCATATTCTCCTTAAATCTCCTTATAAAGTTTTAATGAAGCAGTCACCTGTGTGAGCTCCACAGGTGTTCATCCTGTATGAGCCTAGATACTTGCTTATGGAGCTGGACCACCTGCTGAGCCAAGTGTCCTGTTACAGTTAAAGCCCCATCACACTAAGCGAGATCGCTAGCGATATCGCTTAAGCGTCACCGATTTTGTGGCGCAGCAGCGATATCGCTATGTGTGATACTTACCTCTGACCGGCTCCCCCGCTGGTTATCACTGATCATGCGAGAACGTCCTGGGCCGTTTCTTGTCGGCCGCTTCCTGCTGGGCTTCCTGCTGGCGCCGACTAGCGACGCGTGGACGAGGGCAGGAGGACGTCTTCATCGCCGTGTCTGACAGGTAACTAACGACCACCGACCACTGCTATGTCACTGGTGAGATCTGCCTGTTTGGCAGCTCACTAGCGACTATTTAGCGATGCACCAGCGATCCTGACCGGGTCGTACCGTTGTCGGGATCGCTGGTGCATCGCTAAATGTGACAGTACCTTAACACATGCTGAAGATGGATTGTAAGCGGCCATTAAATCTCCCCATAGTATTCACAGTATGTTTCTAAGTACACAGCCCCGGTCAGTGTTTTAGGACAGGGCATTCTCCCCTTTTTGCCCAGGTGACATTAGCCACACTGCGCACCCACCTCAAACCCAGTAAAGCTCCGCATTTGCATTAATTTCCTGTAATACAAAGGTTTGCACACCAGGGCAGATTGCTATGCAGACAGCTCATACAACGTGTCTGGTGAATTAAAGGGCCAGGGCCCACATTACTCCAATTAATGGGCTAGCTACTTTACTGTCTTCAGGGCCGCTCCACTTACAAGTTGGTTCTTCATGACTACTTGTCTCCTCTGTTCTCATTATCTTGTATCGTCTTTGTGTTTTGCAGCCATTTCCAAGGTGTCGTTGAAGGAAGGAAACAGCGCCTGTTCTGGCAAAGTTCAGGTCTTCCACGGTACCTCATGGAATGTGGTTCCGGCCTTTGAATGGGATGTGGAGGAGGAGGCTGTGTTGTGTAGGCAGCTTGGCTGTGGGCCTGCTATTGAACGTGCTCATGTCAAGGCGATGTCAATATTCAGGGGAGCGGTCGCTTGGACAGATCTGCGCAGTGTGTACTGTGCCGGTCAGGAAAAAAGTCTGTCGGAATGCAGCTCTGTCATGTCCAAAGGACACAAGTGCGAGTCTGGGGAGGCTGAGGTCCTGTGCTCACAATCAGGTATGAAGATCTAGAACCGACAGGGCCATGTAAGGGTGGTGGACAATGGCTATCACATTCCTACCCCTGAATACACCATTCACGTTGAATTGTAGTGCTATGTCCTGCATGTTTTGATATGTACTGTGTATGGTGACATGGTAGTGTATAAGTAATGTAAAGGTAATGCCCAGTGGTTGTAGTGTACAGTATAGGAGAGCACACGGTAAGAACATAGGTTAGGGCTTATGACATAAGATAGGCAAGATATGTTAAGTGACTGTAGTTAGGTAGGGACATTAGGGTAAGGTAAGAGTTAATGTTTGGGACTAGCCCATAATGGAAGGGGCTTAGTGTTAGGGCATGTGACTTTTCCTGTAGTTATTCAGATAGGGATAAGTTCAAGTAGCAGTAGGAAGTGTCTGTGAGCAGTGATGTTGTTTTGTGAACTACTAAGGAGGAGACTGGGGATAAGGGAGTGGCTCACCCTCCACCTGACTGAAGAGACAGAGTGGCCTTCCACTTTAAGTGGTCCTTGGATAGAATGATGTGTCATGAGAAACCCCAAGCTTGCCAAATGCCGAAGGTAACAAACCTAAGCAGGACTTAGTCCATGGTACTAGTGGTGGTCCCGAGTGGTAGATCCAGGGCACAAGTAGTAGAATAAACAGGATGCGGAGCCACAGGGGAGGTAGAGAGACCTGGTGACAAGCTAAGCTATGACAAAGTATGGCAAAACAGTGTGCTTCACCTGGAGTAGACTACAGAGAGAAAGAATACGGTGTGTGAAAAGGCTTTACACTGTGAGGAAACGTCCATAAGACTTTGTACACACTGCACCTTTTACATAACGCCCCCTTACCTAGTTACCATTCAGTAAAGACAGTGTTTCAGATTGGGAGTCTCCTTTATTGAACTGCGGAACCTATGGTCCTGGCCGACCAACACCACCGGCCACAGGCGGCCTGCACGGACACAAGGCCCTCACAGCACCAAGACCAACACCACCGGCTTCAGGCGGTCTGCAGGGGCACAAGACACTTACAGCACCAACACTACCGGCCACAGGCGGCCTGCATGGGCACAAGACCCTCACAGCACCAACACCAACATCACCGGCTACAGACGGTCTGCAGGGACACAATACACAGCACCAACATCACCGGCCAAGGCGGCCTGCACGGGCATAAGACCCTCACAGTACCAACACCACCGGCTTCAGGCGGTCTGCAGGGGCACAAGACACTCACAGCACCAACATCACCGGCCACAGGCAGTCTGCACAGGCACAAGGCCCTCACAGCACCAACACCACCGGCTTCAGGCGGTCTGCAGGGGCACAAGACACTCACATCACCAACACCACCGGCCACAGGCGGCCTGCACAGACATAAGGCCCTCACAGCACCAACACCAACACCACCGGCTTCAGGCGGTTTGCAGGGGCACAAGACACAGCACCAAGACCATCGGCCACAGGCGGCCTGTACGGGCACAAGGCCCTCACAGCACCAACAACAAAACCACCAGCAGCAGGTGGCCTGAACAAACACAAGGCCCACACAGCAGCAACATCATCGGCCTCAGGCAGACTGAACAGGCACAATACCCTCACAGCACCAACACCAGTACCACTGGCTACAATCGTCCTGCACAGGTACAAGGCTCTCACAGCACCAACACCACCAGCTACAGGCAGCCTGCATGACCACAAGGCTCTCACAGCACCAACACTAACACCACCAGCTACAGGCGGTCTGCAGGGGCACAAGACATTCACAGCACCAACACCACCGGCCACAGGCGGCCTGTACAGGCACAAGGCCCTCAGCCCCAACACCACCGACTCCAGGCAGCCTGCATGACCACAAGGCTCTCACAGCATCAACACCAGCACCACCGGCTTCTGGCGGTGTGCAGGGGCACAAGACATTCACAGCACCAACACCACCGGCCACAGGCGGCCTGTACGAGCACAAGGCCCTCACAGCCCCAACGACAAAACCACCAGCAGCAGGTGGCCTGTACAGGCACAATGCCCTCACAGCACCAACACCAGCACCACTGGTTTCAGGCGGTCTACAGGGGCACAAGACATTCACAACACCAACACCACCGGCTACAGGTGGCCTGTATGGCCACAAGGCCCTCACAGCACCAACACCAGTACCACCGGCTACAGGCGGCCTGCATGGCCACAAAGCTCTCACAGCACCAACACCACTGGCCACAGGCGGCCTGCACAGACATAAGGCCCTCACAGCACCAACACCAACACCACCGGTTTCAGGCGGTTTGCAGGGGCACAAGACACAGCACCAAGACCATCAGCCACAGGAGGCCTGTACGGGCACAAGGCCCTCACAGCACCAACAACAAAACCACCAGCAGCAGGTGGCCTGAACAAACACAAGGCCCACACAGCAGCAACATCATCGGCCTCAGGCAGACTGAACAGGCACAATACCCTCACAGCACCAACACCAGTACCACTGGCTACAAGCGTCCTGCACAGGTACAAGGCTCTCACAGCACCAACACCACCGACTACAGGCGGCCTGCATGGCCACAAAGCTCTCACAGCACCAACACCAGCACCACCAGCTACAGGCGGCCTGCATGGCCACAAGGTCCTCACAGCACCAACACCACCGGCCAAAGGCGGCCTGCACGGGATCAAGGCCCTCAGAGCACCAACACCACAGGTGGCCTGCACGGGCACAAGGCCCTCACAGCACCAACACCACAGGTGGCCTGCACGGGCACAAGGCTCTTACACCAACACCCAGCCAGGAGACACACTTTCATGTAGTGCGCCATGGTGACATGGAGCAGTAGCTTGTCCATGGCTAAACTCTCTGGCACCTTACAGCCGAATCTGGACAATGGGCGAAGTGTTAGACGTCTGATTTCTGTGTTTACTCCGCAGGGATCCAGACCCTCACATTCTGCAGTCTCCTGCTGTTTATCTACTGCAGAGGAGATTGCCTTGCAGCAAATCTCTCCTGAGGCTAAAGGTACTGTCACACTTAGCGATGTACCAGCGATCCCGACCAGCGATATGACCCGGTCAGGATCGTTGGTACATCGCTAAGTGGTCGCTAGTGAGCTGCCACACAGGCAGATCTCACCAGCGACATCGCTGGGGACGGGGGTCGCTACTTACCTGTCACACTAGGCGATCCTGCGTCCTCCCGCCCAGCTCCACACGTCGCTCGTTTCCACAGCAGGAAGCCCCAGCAGGAAGCTGACGACGAGAAACGGTCCTGAACGTTCTCGCGCGATCAGCGATAACCAGCGGGGGAGCCGGTAGTAGGTAAGTATCAGACACAGAGATATCGCTAGCAATATCGCTATAACGTCACTAGTTATAGCGATATTGCTAGCGATATCGCTTAGTGTGACAGGCCCTTAAGTCCTTCTGTCCTCCTACATTATCCTATTAGCATGCTCATGGGACAATCTCCCATTGTTCTCACAGCACCAACACTAACACCACCAGCTACAGGCGGTCTGCAGGGGCACAAGACATTCACAGCACCAACACCACCGGCCACAGGCAGCCTGTACAGGCACAAGGCCCTCAGCCAAAACACCACCGACTACAGGCGGCCTGCATGACCACAAGGCTCTCACAGCATCAACATCAGCACCACCGGCTTCAGGCGGTCTGCAGGGGCACAAGACATTCACAGCACCAACACCACCGGCGGCCTGTACGAGCACAAGGCCCTCACAGCCCCAACGACAAAACCACCGACAGCAGGTGGCCTGAACAGGCACAATGCCCTCACAGCACCAACACCAGCACCACCAACACCCAGCCAGGAGACACACTTTCATGTAGTGCGCCATGGCGACATGGAGCAGTAGCTTGTCCGTGGCTAAACTCTCTGGCACCTTACAGCCGAATCTGGACAATGGGCAAAGTGTTAGGCGTCGGATTTCTGCGTTTACCCCGCAGGGATCCAGACCCTCACATTCTGCAGTCTCCTGCTGTTTATCTACTGCAGAGGAGATTGCCTTGCAGCAAATCTCTCCTGAGGCCAAGTCCTTCTGTCCTCCTACTGAGCATGCTCATGGGACGATCTCCCATTGCTCTCACAGCACCAACACTTACACCACCAGCTACAGGCGGTCTGCAGGGGCACAAGACATTCACAGCACCAACACCACCGGCCACAGGTGGTCATGTGCTCAGGTCCCGCTCCAGATCTCATTGGTCCATCTCAGAGATCTGGAAGCTTGCGGAAGGTCCCGGCTGCTATAAATGGCGCGCATGGCTGTCCAGCCATGCGCTAGTATAGACTTACTTGCTGCTGTGTGTATGAGGACGGATGTATGATTCTGGTGAATGACTCATTAAAAAACCCCTTCCCTCTGATATTACACATGTGGTTAGGGACTGAGTTAGAATCAGCGCCAGCGCTCCTCTGCTGCAACATCCACAGCTGCTAGCGTCCGACATTGCGCTTGCGCCTTAGCCTTGTCGTTTAGCGGCAGTGTCCACGCCGCGCTGCATTAGCAGCCCCTTTACGTCCGCAGTTGCGACGCTCCGCACACGGTAGGTCTAGACGGACGTAGTGCCGCTGTCTTGGGCTACTCCTGTGACCTGATACCATGTGTGCATTTTTACTGAGTACCGTGACCTCAACAGGCTCAGTCTTTTGTGTTTTGTACTTATTTGGTATCTCTTTGAATTAACTGAGATTGCTCTGCGCACCTGGGTGAAGTTTAACCCTGTGCGCATTTCCGCCATATTGCTCCTGCCACCACTAAGCAGCGGTTATATCACCTACTGCACAGTGGACCCCGAGCGGCGAACGCACTTTATTATTATTTTTATTTAGTGCGATCCGCCGTTCCTAACACAAAGTGCGAGGTTGCACCACTGAGAGATTCCGCTGGGTGCAGTGTTGTCAAAAAGGCACCATTCACATCGCTGTGACATAGCGACAGCTCAACGCAGTGAGAAATGGCGCAGAAAGCCCTATACAGTGCTGTACCAACCCACTGATTGTGGTAGGACAGGAGAAAACGCGGGCATGACATTGCGCTATCACCACCAGTGGAGGCCTCAGGAGACAGAGAGAAGACAGCAGAAGACCAAGAGGAGACTGCAGGAGGGAGACAGAGAGGAGGCCACAGGAGGGAGACAGGAAGGATGCCGCAGAAGACCAAGACGAGGCCGCAGGAGGGATACAGAGAGGAGGCTGCAGGAGACCAAGAGTAGACCGCAGGAGGGAGACAGGAAGGATGCCGCAGAAGACCAAGACGAGGCTGCAGGAGGGATACAGAGAGGAGGCTGCAGGAGACCAAGAGGAGACCGCAGGAGGGAGACAGGAAGGATGCCGCAGAAGACCAAGACGAGGCCGCAGGAGGGATACAGAGAGGAGGCTGCAGGAGACCAAGAGGAGACCGCAGGAGGGAGACAGGAAGGATGCCGCAGAAGACCAAGACGAGGCTGCAGGAGGGATACAGAGAGGAGACTGCAGGAGACCAAGAGGAGGCCGCAGGTGGTGGACAGAAAGGAGGCCACAGGAGGGAGACAGAGAGGATGCCGCAGGAGGAGGACATAAAGAAGGCCACAGTAGGGAGACAAAGAGGAGACCACAGGAGACAGAGAGGATACCGCAGAAGGCAGAGGGTGCAGGAGACATGAGGTTACAGGAGGGAGACAGAAAGGAGGCCTCAAGACCAAGCGGCGGCTGCAAGAGGGGGACAGAAAGAGGGCCGCAGAAGACAGAAAGGAGATCGAGAAGAGGTGGCAGGAAGCAGACAGAGAGGAGACCACAGGAGGGACATGAAGAGGAGGCCGCAGAAGGGAGAAAGAGAGGTGACTGCAAGAGGGAAACAGAGAGGAGACCATGGCGGGGACACAGAAAAGAGACCACAGGAGGGAGACAGAGAGGAGACCCCAGAGGGAGACAGAGAGGAGACCCCAGAAAGGAGACAGAGAGGAGACCCCAGGAAGGAGACAGAGAAGAGACCCCAGGAAGGACACAGAGAGGAGACCCCAGGGGGGAGACAGAGAGGAGACCCCAGGAAGGAGACAGAGAGGAGACCCCAGGAAGGAGACAGAGAGGAGACCCCAGGAAGGAGACAGAGAGGAGACTCCAGGAAGGAGACAGAGAAGAGACCCCAGGAAGGAGACAGAGAGGAGACCCAAGAAAGGAGACAGAGAGGAGACCCCAGGAAGGAGACAGAGAAGAGACCCCAGGAAGGAGACAGAGAGGAGCCCACAGGGGGGAGACAGAGAGCAGACCCCAGAAAGGAGACAGAGAAGAGACCCCAGGAAGGAGACAGAGAAGAGACCCCAGGAAGGAGACAGAGAGGAGGCCACAGGAGGGAGACAGAGAAGATGCTGTAGAAGGCCAAGCGGAGGCCGCAGGAGGGGGACAGAAAGGAGGCTGCAGGAGGGAGACAGAGAGGAGACCGCAGGAGGGAGGTATAGAGGAAGGCACAGGAGGGAGACAGAGAGGGGCAGCAAGATGGAGACAGAGAGGAGAGCGCAAGAGGAAGACAGAGAGAAGGTTGCAGAAGACAGAGGAGCCCACAGGAAGCAGATAATAGACAGAATGGAGTCTGCAGGAGGGAGAAAGGAGTCCAAGGAAGACATAGAGGTGTTCCTTCCCTGGAGGGGAGACTGATAGGAGTCCACAGGAGATGCAGGGGAGTCTGCAGAAGGGGGTAACAGAGAGAAGCCCACAGGAGACAGAGATAGAAAAGAGTCCGCAGAAGACAGTGGAGTCCAATGGAGGGCTACAAAGACGTCCAGTGGTGGTGACAGGGGTCCGAATGACAAAGAGGGGTATGGGTGAGAAAAATATAAAGTCTGGAGGAGGACAGAGACCTCTGCAGGGACACAGATGTGTGACAGACGCTTACTTTTGGACCACTGACGATGTAAGGATAGAGGGACAGAGGGAGACTGAACATTTATAATAATAATAATAATAAATGTTATTTCTATAGCGCCGACATATTCCGCAGCACTTTACATTTCAGAGGGGATTTGTACAGACAATAGACATTACAGCATAACAATAATCACATAGATCATAACAGATACCAAGAGGAATGAGGGCCCTGCTCGCAAGCTTACAGTCTATGAGGAAAAAAGGGAGACACGAAAGGTGGGTGGTAACAGTTGCCCTGATTGTATGGACCAGCCATAATGTTAAGTGTGTAACAGTACAGACACAGAGGGCTAATGGATGCATAAAGCATGTGGGAACATGATGCGGGGAACCTGGTTATGGTAATACTTTTGACTGTGCCACACAGGGATGGTTTAGGTTAATGCGTTGAGGCGATAGGCCAGTCTGAATAAATGGGTTTTCATGGCACGCT
Organism: Dendrobates tinctorius; assembly: GCF_039654945.1. Classification (NCBI taxonomy): domain Eukaryota; kingdom Metazoa; phylum Chordata; class Amphibia; order Anura; family Dendrobatidae; genus Dendrobates; species Dendrobates tinctorius. The sequence goes on along the minus strand of NW_027361918.1, from coordinate 5,530,112 downwards.
TAAAATTGTAGGGATTGGGGACTAATCGTATTGGCCTGGGAAGTGCATTCCAAAGAATTGGAGCAGCACGTGTAAAGTCTTGGAGACGGGAGTGGGAGGTTCTGATTATTGAGGATGCTAACCTCAGGTCACCAGCAGAACGGAGGGCGCGGGTAGGGTGGTATACTGAAGCAAGGGAGGAGATGTAGGGTGGTGCTGAGCCATGAAGAGCTTTGTGGGTGAGGGTAATAAGTTTATACTGAATTCTGGAGTAGATGGGTAGCCAGTGTAATGACATTTGCCACATTTGTGTTTGTACATCCTATCACCTGCCGCCATCTTACTCCACCATACTTCCCTCTTCTCCTGCAGCGATCTCTAAGGTGAGGCTGGCTGGGGGAGACTCCCGCTGCTCCGGACGGGTGGAGGTATTCTATAACCAGGCTTGGGGCACCGTGTGTGATGACACTTGGGATATTTCAGATGCCCATGTGGTGTGTAGACAGCTGGAATGTGGACCCGCAGAACGAGTCTCTGGAGGAGCGGATTTCAGCCCTGGATCAGGACCAATATGGCTGGAGAAGCTGTTTTGTAATGGCACTGAGACATCGATATCCCAGTGTGGAGGCGTCGTGTCCAAAAACAGTCTGTGTGTCCACTCACAGGATGCTGGTGTGACCTGTGCAAGTAAGCGTCCATCATACAGACCCTTGTATCCAGCCTAGGAGCACGGCTTCACTATGAAGTGTGAATCAGGGCCTGAACACAAGAGCTGACACTCTCTTCCTCCCATGTGCTCAATGACCCTCCGTTCAGCCACGGTACGGATAGGAATATTGGGTTTTTAGTGACAGGTGCAGGTTCTAGAGTTATGGGAGACATATTTTGGCGTTGTGCTGAACATAATGCATTCACTTACATTGTTGTGGGGTCTGCGAATCTGCCCAGAATTAATGATGGATAAAGTTGTATATGCCATGTCTCATATCAATAGAAAGCGAGAATCATGGCATAAGGCATGAATATCTTCCACTAGTGATGAGCGAGTATACTTGTTGCTCGCGTTTCCCCGAGCATGCTCGGGTGTCCTCTGAGTATTTTGACGTGCTCGGAGATTTAGTTTCTGTCGATGCAGCTGTATGATTTGTGGCTGCTGGACAGCCTGAATACATGTGAGGAATGCCTGTTTGTTAGGGAATTCCCACATGTATTCAGGCTGTCCAGCAGCCACAAATCATGCAGCTGAGGCGACTGCTTAGCAAAGTCTCCATTTAGAGAGAAACTCCGGCACATCTATCTCAGTTTCAGTTCACATTTTGGCTGACTACTCACCAGCAGCACACTCGACTCTGCTCATCATACTTAAGACTGACACTCCTTCAGGCGACTGCCACTCCATGAAGCTACTTCTTGCTTCTTTGAGAAACCACGTAGGTGCATCTTATCTAGACCTTGCACAGCTGGAATTTAACTGTGTTCTTCCCAGCTTTGCTACAATGGGTTCACATATTTCAAGCTTGGTTCTATTGCTTTTGGTGTGATTGGAAGTGATCATAAATCTGATTATTTTATTTCTGCAGGTAAGGAGACATAGCTGATGTCATGTACCCAACGGTTTTAAGATGTTGTGGAGCTGCCACCTTCTCTATTTCTGAAGTCATCCCTGTTTTTTTTACAGTCATCTAATGTAGCACCCTGAACCACGGACCTGATCCTCTGCCTCCACCACATGTGGTCTATAAGTAGTTACAGCAAGAGCCTGATAAAGAATAAAATGTCATGTAAGAGATAATGGCTTTGATTAAAGAAAATCATAAAGAGTTTGCAAAATAGCACACTGGTCGGGCAGAGAAAGTTTATTGTTTCCTGTTGACAAGTACTAAGATTGCTGCCCACTGGTTCCTGACAGATCCTGGGTTCATTGCCTATCTGCTAGTGACAAAACTTAGGATCATTGCAAATCAGTTACTGAAAGATTCTGGGATCATTGCAAGTTAGCAGGTGATAATCCTTGGGATCACCGACGATCAGTTTGGTTGATGTTAAGAACATTGAATATTGGCTAGTGACAAATCTTTGGATTATTGACAGTCAATAACCTCAAACATTCACTTACAAATGTTTCAAAATATGTCTATGTTCTTATCCATTCTCCATCTTTCTGCCTCTTCTATACTTTCCAAGATTTCTCCATCTTCTGCCAGCCTTCTACAACATCTCCATTTTCTCCCAACCTTCTACTTTTCCATTCTTTCCCTGCCTTTTGCTTCCCCATCTCTATAATTCCCCAGACTTCTCCATCATGGTCTTCATGTAGTCTTCTCCATCTTTATACTCTCCAGCCTCTTCCATCTGTATCCTCTTTCAGAATTCCCTGTCACTATCATTTACCAGCCTTCTGCATTTCTATCATCTATCTGCCTTCTCCATCTCTATCCTCTCCTAACCTTCTCCATCTCTATCCTCTCCCAACCTTCTCCATCTCTAGCCTCTCCCAGCCTTCCCCATCTCTATCATCTTTCAACCTCCTTCATTTCTATCATCTTCCAACCTTCTCCATCTCTAGTCTCTCCCAGCCTTCTCCTTCTCTAGCCTGTGGAGAAACGGGGTCATTGGGTGCTCTCGTCCACTGGCCCGACTGCCTTTAGGAAGACTGCATGGACCAGGGCTCATACCACTGAACACCCGCGCTCTCTCCCCGTGGGCTGGTCACTACTCAGATGACACTGTAACAAATGGAAGTGGAGGCACAGGTGGTGAAGTTCACATTCGTTGTTTATTGCAATATTTGTGGAACCTCGGGACCACGGTTCGGGGGGCTCCGAAGGGGGCGTGACTAAGTGAGCCCCAGACACCCGTAGTAAGTCCCCTCGAACAGGGTCAGAATGGAATGTCTGGAGAACACCGTTGCTACCTCCAGTTAGACCCCGGTCAAGTGGCCGCTGTCCCAGGGGGACAGATGGATAAACAGGGTTAACAGGAATGGTGGAGCTGACCAGCTGGTTCCAGGTACACGGGTATAAGCTGGCATTGGCGTTGTCCAGAGGTTTGGATGGCTGAATGGCGGAGCGAGACGGAACTGGTGTAGACGGTACAGACGTCATCCTGGACAGCCGGGTAACAGGTATCAGACAGTCTGCAGAGACAAGCAGTGTAAGTGGAGTACTTGGCAGAACACTGCAGGAACACAGGCACAACAAGAGCAGAACCGGAAGCTAGCAACAGAAGATACTTGTTGCTCTGGCGCCCTCCCTATAACGGAGGGGCCAGAAATAGTAATCAGTCCCACGCCATTGGTCAGAGACATTTTTGAAAAATGCGTGCTGTCTCTTTAAGAGACCGGGAGCACGTGCACTCGACCTAAGCACTTTCCCTGGGGACCTGCTGACAGTGTACAAGGAAGCAGAGGGGAGGGAAGGAGCAAAGGCTGCGGCAGGATGGCGCAAGGCCGGCACAGAGCGGGAGTCCCGACGTGGAACCCGCGGAGGTATGGGGTTGGGGGCAGCAGGACCAGGATCGGGTGCAGCAGAAAAGGGACCGGATGTAACAGACACAGGGTTAGGGTAAAACTGTGGCAATACTTTATTGAACCACAACACACAATAGCAAACAGAACAGTCCCAGCAATTACCCCCCACATGGTGCACATTACAGGGTCTCACAATTCTGCTGACTTGCCGGGATAATGGTAGATGATACATCAGAACTACCAGGGTTGCTATTCCACCTGTGATACACACACAGAGAAGAGGTAACGACAATCGTAGGGAGATGACCGAGAGCAGTCCATAGAGTTCGTACAAGGTCCAATGCCAGTTGACACGAGAGTCATCACCTGGCTTATCCGACCATCTCCATGGAACCAGGCGACCAGCGGGTCCTAAAACTGTCTTTCTCCAAATGTTTCCATGGTTCAGCGATGCTCAATGGATCAGATCTGTATCATAGATCCATGTCCCTCGTGATGGTGCCATGTTGAATTGGCTACAGTCCTGTCTTTCGTCCGCTGGGTGTTTTGCAGAATGTCTGACTGGTAGCTCTGAGTGATGAGAACTGCTCTGTGTTTCTGAGTCTTTTTATACCCAAGGCATGTAAGATATTTTTAGAATTACCCAGTGTCCTTCAGTACACCCTCACATTCTTTCCCTCTCTACTTTCCAAGTCAACAAACTTGTTCCAGAATACAATGCACAATTAGTATATCAGCACACCATAATAGACAAAGATAAACACACACTATGTTATATGGTGTATCCACTTACAAGTCACTATTACAGATCTACACAGTATATTAAATGGTACATCAACCCGCAAGTCTGACCCACCAGAAATCAACACCCAAATCCAAAATCCAATAGACAGATAAAAAGAATACTCTGGTTTCTTCACATAGCCTCTCCCAGCCTTCTCCATCTCTATCATCTTCCAGCTTACTTCATCTCTATTGTCTCCAAGCCTTCTCCATCTCTATCCTCTCTCAGCCTTTTGCATCTATCTCATCTTCCAGCCTTCTCCATGTGTATCCTCTTCCATCCTTTTCTATCTCCATCCTCTTCCAGCGTCCTTCATCTTTCTCATCTTCCAACCTGCTCCATCTATAATTTCCTAGCTTTCTACATCTCTATACTCTTCCATGCTCCTCCATCTCCATCCTTTTCCAGCCTTCTCCATCTCTCTCATCTTTCAGCTTTCTCAATCTCTATCCTCTTCCAGCCTACTTGATCTCCATCCTCTCCCAGCCTTCTCTATCCTCTTCCAGCCTTATTGATCTCCATCCTCTCCCAGCCTTTTCCATCTCTAGCCTCTTCCAGTCTTCTCCATCTCTATCCTCTTCCATATTCCTCCATCTCCTCCAGTTCCAGCCTCCTTAATGACCATCCTCTCCCAGTCTTCTCCATCTCTACCGTCTTCTAGCCTTCTCCATCTATATCCTCTCCCAGTCTTCTCCATCTCTACCGTCTTCTAGCCTTCTCCATCTATATCCTCTCCCAGTCTTCTCCATCTCTAGCCTCTTCCAGACTTCTGCATCTCCATCCTTTTCCAGCCTGCTCCATCTCTATACTCTTCCAACTTTCTCCATCTCTTTACTCTTCCAGTCTTCTCCATCTCTCTCATCTACTAGCCTTCTCCATTGATTTCAACTTTTGTCAGTAGTTAACGCTTTGCACAGATTAACCTGATGTTATTTTTATACTTGATTGCAGAAGAAGCAGCCTACAGGTGTCACTCAGTGCCTGTGGCTATGAGAACATAAAACAAAACAACTATGATTCCTCACAATGACAGTGCTTAGATCAAGTCACTGAAGATCCTCTAAGATCAAGAGACAGGAAACATTCAGGTCTCAGTGGTGAACAATGGAAACAAGACGAGAGGAGCTATCAGGTCCTAATTCTTATCTAAAGAAACATGAAAATGGGAAACATGTCTAGAAATATGTGGATATTAGAAATCTTAGAAATGTGCCGATCTAACTGTGTGGACAGAAAGAAACCAGCAGTTGGACAGACTGAGTCCAATGCCTGGACTGACAAGCTGATAACGGCGACTAGGAAGACAGAGACACGAGCAGCTAGACAAAGACATATGCGGCTGGACAGACAGAGAGACCACACGCCTGCAACTGGGTCGATAGAGTTAAATATTTTTGATTCAGGGAACAAGAAAAAAAGAAAACCTAATGAGAAATAATCATAAAATGGAAAATTGTACGAAGGCGGAGGACACAGCGGGAGTAGACGGGAACAAGAGAAGTGATTTGAGGGGGAGGAAGCCGAGGAATGGAGGCCAACAGTGAACTGGAAAAAAGCTCACCAGGACACAGATGGTGAGAGTGGGAGAAAAATGCAGCATAAAAAGGGCCCCACTGCCTCCGAACGCACAGCATGCAGGGGCCCGAGCTATTCAGAGCCAAGAACGACACTCATGGGACAAACATAGAACAAAACTTACAGATACCATTGCCATCCAGAAACATCAGGAAAAGGTTAAATAACACATAAATACAATAATCAAGATTCAAGGCGATCTGCACCATACTGTTCCTCAATGAAGGCTTCAGGTTGTCTGCTCATGGTTCTTAGGTCATAAATTTTCTAGGTGATGAGTGATAAAGTCTGTAGATGGTTCTACCACCATCTTCTCAGTTCAGTGAGTTATAAAGGTCCAGTCATAAAGCTAACAAGCTTACGACAGCATATAGGTAGACTGTTTTATTGGAAGCTATTTCACTGCTATACCAAACCAAGAACTTTCTCTTCTCCTTCACCCCTACACCTGGCTAAGACACTGCCCTACACCAAGATATGACACTTCTTTTCGCCTACACTTTTAAACCTGGACATGACACTTTCTTGCTCTTACACCCCTACCCTGAGCCAGGACACTTTCCTGCTCCTCCTCTTCTCCAGTAGGCCATGGCTCTTTGCTGTTTCTGCACTCCTGCACCCATTAAAGAACCTTTCATATCTCTCTGCTGCAATAATCAACCCGTACACTTGAGTAATCCTGGCCATGTCACTTACCTTACAGCTCACAGCTATGGCACTACCATGCTCTTACAACAATAAAATCAACCATGAACCTTCCCTGATATCCCACCTCCAAACCCAGCCATGACATTTACTTGCTTTATTCACCCTTACTTCCTGTCATGACCATTCCTTCTTCCTTCACCTACAAACTTGGTCATGACTAGAGTTGAGCGACTTTTGGTTTTTTAGGGTCGAGTTTCGTTTCGTGAAACCCGACTTTTCCAAAAGTCGGGTCGAGCAAGATCGTCCGATTATAGGGAAAAGTCGGGGTCGTCCCGAAACACGAAACCCAATGTAAGTCAATGGGGAATAAAAGTCGGCAGTGAGAGGAGGACAGGAAACACACCTACAGTGCCCATTTGAATGCCAAAAGCATCAATTCTTCTTACTTAAGCTTGTCAACCTTAATTAACTTCATAATACAAGTTACGCACTGAAAAATGGGGGTTATTTGGCTAAAGTTGTGGGGGGGGAGGGCTGGCTCCAGGTTTTCATGTGCCCTGGGCGAAAGAGCGCCCCTTTAACACATACCACAACTCATCATGCTCCGATACGGCAGAGAAATAGCGGTATAGTACAATGAAAAATACTTCACTTTTTACATCTCATGACGAGGCCCATCTATTTCTCCATACAGAATCATTGGTCCCATATAATGTTTGAAACAGTATATGATGAGCTCCACATAATGCTACAGTATATGTTGGTCCCCATGGATGAAGCTCCACTGTCTTATGGGCCCAAATAATGCTCCAAACATAATGGGCCCCATTTCTAATGCTCTAGTGTATAATGGGCCCTGTAAATGCTGCTCCAGTGTCTGATGTCCACCTTTGGAATGTTCCAGTGTATGGTGGGCCCCATCTATCATTCTCCAGAGTATAGTGCTCCCCAAAAATTGCTGTCCCAACATTGAAAACAATCAAATAAGTCTCATCGCTAGGGAATCCCTGTACTAGTCTGGACTCCTCGTCGTCCCCATCTTCCATCTCACTGCACAGTATTTCAACTTTGCAAGTGCTGTGATCCTGGGCAAGCAGGGGGGGCCCACTCGTTGGCGACGGCACTGGCACAGGGCACCTGATAGTACGGTGGTGTGTCTGATGGCGGGTGGGCCGAACCTGCACTTTCATCTGCAGCTTCCTCTTTGTCACCGTGTAAGATGGAACTGTATATGGGAAGGGTAACCTGAGTTTCATCAGGGTCAGATTCAGGCCGGGTAGCGTGCGAGGGGAATGTAGTGGTCTGGGTCAATGTACCAGCAGATTCATCGAGCAGTGGCTGGGCATCAGTGCACTTGTGTCGCCCCCAGGAGTACGGTCGCCACAGTGGCATTACCTTCTTCCTAGGGAGTGTGATGTCATGCTTGGGAGCAACGAAGGATCTCTCTAGCAGGTTAACTGATTGGGCGGCGTTATTCCCACGAGTCATGACCCTCCAAACAGCGTTCATGAAGGCAAAGTGTTTGTTTTACGTGGGCAGTATGGTTGCAAAGCTGAACCTTAAAGGAATGTCCAGAAGGGCACCACCAGGAGTGGAGCCTATGGTTAACCCCTTCACGACCTATGACGCCTACGTAGGCGTCATGAAAAGCAGTGCCCAAACGACCTATGACGCCTACGTAGGCGTCATGCTATAAATAGCCCCCCTGCGGGTCGGGTGACCGGGGTCACTGAAAGGTCACCCGACCCGCACACAAAGGACCCTTCAGAGTTAACACCTGGGGGTGTGGCTTAGCCCCCACGTGCCTACGATCGCTCTGATTGGCTGTTAAAAGTGAAACTGCCAATCAGAGCGATTGTAATATTTCACCAATGAAAATTGGTGAAATATTACAATCCAGCCATGGCCGATGCTGAAATAGCATCGGACATGGCTGGACACCGAGACCCGACCCCCCCCACACCGACTGACGGCACCGATCAGCTGCCGCCACCTTCTGACGGCACCGATCGGCAGCCGCCGTCATGATCTGCCCCCCCCGCCTTCTCTCCACCCCCCCCAGCCCTCCGATCATCCCCTCTCACCCTCCGATCACCCCCTCACCCTCCTTTGTGCCTCCGATCTCCCGCTATCCGTCCCGGTGTCCTGCCGTCCAGCGTCATGGGCGCCGCCATCTTGCAAGATGGCGGGCGCATGCGCAGTGCGCCGAATCGAATCTGCAACGCTGCAGATTCATTCATTTATTTTGATCACTATGATAAACTTTCATAGTGATCAAAATAAATAAAAAGTAAATCACCGCCCCCTTTATCACCCCCATAGGTAGGGACAAATAATAATTTTTTTTTTTTTTTTTTTTTTCCATTAGGGTTAGGTCCAGGGCTAGGGTTAGGGTTAGGGTTAGGGTTGGACTAAGGGTTAGGGTTGGACTAGGGGTTAGGGTTGGACTAGGGGTTAGGGTTGGACTAGGGGTTAGGGTTGGACTAGGGGTTAGGGTTGGACTAGGGGTTAGGGTTGGACTAAGGGTTAGGGTTGGACTAAGGGTTAGGGTTGGACTAAGGGTTAGGGTTGGACTAAGGGTTAGGGTTGGACTAAGGGTTAGGATTGAATTTAGGGTTAGGGTTGAATTTAGGGTTAGGGTTGAATTTAGGGTTAGGGTTGGAATTGGGATTAGGGTTGGGGTTGGGATTACGGTTAGGCTTGTGGTTAGGGTTAGAGTTGGGATTTTGTTAGGGGTGTGTTGGGATTAGGGTTGTGGTTAGGGTTATGATTAGGGTTGGGATTAGGGTTAGGGGTGTGTTGGCGTTAGGGTTGGAGATAGAATTGAGGGGTTTCCACTGTTTAGGCACATCAGGGGCTCTCCAAACGCGACATGGAGCCACCATTTATTCCAGCCAATTTTGCGTTCAAAAAGTCAAACGGTGCTCCCTCCATTTCGAGCCCCGACGTGTGCCCAAACAGTGGTGTACCCCCACTTATGGGGTATCAGGGTACTCAGGAAAAATTGCACAACAACTTTAGGGGTCTAATTTCTCCTGTTACCCTTGGGAAAATAAAAAAATGGGGGCTAAAATAATTATTTTTGTGGAAAAAAAAGATTTTTTATTTTCACGGTTCTGCGTTATAAACTTCTGTGAAGCACTTGGGGGTTCAACGTGCTCACCACACATCTAGATAAGTCCCTTGGGGGGTCTAGTTTCCAAAATGGGGTCACTTGTGGGGGGTTTCCACTGTTTAGGTACATCAGGGGCTCTGCAAACGTAACATGACGCCCACAGACCATTCCATCAAGTCGGCATTTCAAAGCGTCACTACTTCCCTTCCGAGCCCCAACGTGTGCCCAAACAGTAGTCCCCCCCCCATATATGGGGTACCAGCGTACTCAGGACAACCTGGACAACAACTTTTGGGGTCCAATTTATCCTGTTACCCTTGTGAAAATAAAAAATAGTGGGCTAAAAATCACTTTTTGAGGAAAAAAAAATATTTTTTTATTTTCACAGCTCTGCGTTATAAACTTCTGTGAAGCACTTGGGGGTTCAACGTGCTCACCACACATCTAGATAAGTTCCTTGGGGGGTCTAGTTTCCAAAATGGGGTCACTTGTGGGGGGTTTCCACTGTTTAGGTACATCAGGGGCTCTGCAAACGTAACATGACGCCCACAGACCATTCCATCAAGTCGGCATTTCAAAGCGTCACTACTTCCCTTCCGAGCCCCAACGTGTGCCCAAACAGTAGTCCCCCCCCCATATATGGGGTACCAGCGTACTCAGGACAACCTGGACAACAACTTTTGGGGTCCAATTTATCCTGTTACCCTTGTGAAAATAAAAAATAGTGGGCTAAAAATCACTTTTTGAGGAAAAAAAAATATTTTTTTATTTTCACAGCTCTGCGTTATAAACTTCTGTGAAGCACTTGGGGGTTCAAAGTGCTGACCTCACATCTAGATTAGTTCCTTAGGTGATATAGTTTCCAAAATGGGGTCACTTGTGGGGGGTTTCCACTGTTTAGGTACATCAGGGGCTCTGCAAATGTAGCATGACGCCCACAGACCATTCCATCAAGTCTTCATTTCAAAGCGTCACTACTTCCCTTCCGAGCCCCAACGTGTGCCCAAACAGTGGTCCCCCCCCACTTATGGGGTACCAGCGTACTCAGGACACACTGGACAACAACTTTTGGGGTCCAATTTATCCTGTTACCCTTGTGAAAATAAAAAATAGTGGACTAAAAATAATTTTTTGAGGAAAAAAAAATATTTTTTTATTTTCACGGCTCTGCGTTATAAACTTCTGTGAAGCACTTGGGGGTTCAACGTGCTCACCACACATCTATATTAGTTTCTTGGGTGATCTAGTTTCCAAAATGGGGTCATTTGTGGGGGGTTTCCACTGTTTAGGTACATCAGGGGCTCTGCAAATGTAGCATGACGCCCACAGACCATTCCATCAAGTCGGCATTTCAAAACGTCACTACTTCCCTTCTGAGCCCCAACGTGTGCCCAAACAGTGGTCCCCCCCACATATGTGGTACCAGCGTACTCAGGACAAGCTGGACAACAACTTTTGGGGTCCAATTTATCCTGTTACCTTTGTGAAAATAAAAAATAGCAGGCTAAAAATTTATTTTTTGAGGGAAAAAAAATATTTTTATTTTAATGGCTCTGCGTTATAAACTTCTGTGTAGCACCTGGGGGTTCAAAGTGCTCACTATGCATCTAGATAAGTTCCTTAGGGGGTCTAGTTTCCAAAATGGGGTCATTTGTGGGGGAGCTCCAAAGTTTACGCACACAGGGGCTCTGCAAACACAACATGGTGTCCGCTAACGATTGGAGCTAATTTTCCATTCAAAAAGTCAAATGACGCTCCTTCCCTTCTGAGTCATGCCGTGCGCTCAAACAGTGGTTTTCCCCCACATATGGGGTACCAGTGTACTCAGGACAAACTGGACAACAACTTTTGGGGTCCAATTTATCCTGTTACCCTTGGGAAAATAAAAAATAGCGGGCTAAAAAATCATTTTTGAGGAAAAAAAAATATTTTTTTATTTTCACTGCTCTGCGTTATAAACTTCTGTGAAGCACTTGGGGGTTCAAAGTGCTCACCACACATCTAGATAAGTTCCTTCGGGGGTCTAGTTTCCAAAATGGGGTCACTTGTGGGGGAGCTCCAATGTTTAGGCACACAGGGGCTCTCCAAATGCGACATGGTGTCCGCTAACGATTGGAGCTAATTTTCCAATCAAAAAGTCACATGGCGCTCCTTCCCTTCCGGGCCTTGCGGTGCGCCCAAACAGTGGTTTATGACCACATATGAGATATTGATGTACTCAGGAGAAATTGCCCAACAAATTTTAGGATCCATTTTATCCTGTTGCCCATGTGAAAATGAAAAAACTGAGGCCAAATAAAATTTTTGTGAAAAAAAAAGTACTTTTTTTTTTTTACAGATCAATTTGTGAAGCACCTGGGGGTTCAAAGTGCATACTATGCATCTAGATAAGTTCTTTGGAGGGTCTAGTTTCCAAAATGGGCTCACTTGTGGGGGAGCTCCAATGTTTAGGCACACAGGTACTCTTAAAACAAGACATGGCAACCGCTAAACATTCAAGCATATTTTACATTCAAAAAGTAAAATGGCGCTCCTTGCCTTCTGAGCCCTGCCGTGCGCCCAAACAGTGGTTTATGACCACATATGAGGTATCAGTGTACTCAGGAGAAATTGCCCAACAAATTTTAGGATACATTTTATCCTGTTACCCATGTGAAAATGAAAAAACTGATGCTAAAATAAAATTTTGGTTGGAAAAATTAAAATGTCCATTTTTTCATTCCATGTTGCTTTAGTTCCTGTGAAGCACCTGAAGGGTTAATAATCTTCTTGAATATAGTTTTGAGTAGCTTGAGGGGTGCAGTTTTTAGAATGGTGACACTTTTGGGTATTTTCTGCCATATAGACCCCTCAAAGTGACTTCAAATGTGAGGTGGTCCCTAAAAAAAATGGTTTTGTAAATTTTGTTGTAAAAATGAGAAATTGCTGGTCAACTTTTAACCCTTATAACTTCCTAACGAAAAAAAATGTTGTTTCCAAAATTGTGCTGATGTAAAGTAGACATGTGGGAAATGTTATTTATTAACTATTTTGTGTCACATAACTCTCTGGTTTAACAGAATAAAAATTCAAAATTTGAAAATTGCAAAATTTTCAAAATTTTTGCCAAATTTCCATTTTTTTCACAAATAAACGCAAAAATTATTGACCTAAATATACCACTATCATGAAGCCCAATATGTCACGAAAAAACAATCTCGGAATCGCTAGGATGCATTGAAGCGTTCCTGAGTTATTACCTCATAAAGGGACATTGGTCAGAATTGCAAAAAATGGCCAGGTCATTAAGGTCAAAATAGGCTGGGTCATGAAGGGGTTAAATTCGACTCCACCTGGGAAACCTCAACCATGCCAGCTACAGAACAGATGCACACATTGCAAGCTTAATTCTGTTAACGAACGAGACTCCGTCATGCCCCGCGGTCCGAGTCCGGCTTACTAGAGGGACACGTGAGGCTCTGGAACATGAGATTGGCCAATAACTGGTGTGTCATGCCCTTACATGTCCGTGGCTGCATGTGCGCTACACTGAAAAGGCCAGCGTTTGTCGCTTACAGGTGCAGATAACCCGCTGAACAACGCTAGTGATGGGGATCACTGATTACAATTATTACCCGCGAACAATGATTTCCCAGTAAGTGCAGGTCAACCGCAGTTCCGGAATTAGGCCTAACCGTCATTCCTGAAAAAATGAAAAACTTACGTGTGCAAACCACAGGTGCTGTAGCTTGCTTAACAGCTCGCCAGCCGCTCTCACGCCCAGTATGGATTACACGTGATTGCACAAAGGTGAGAAAGGGTACCGTATCCCCGGATAACGTATGGATAGCGTACACATTCAAAATATATGTCTCAGGAGGCAGGCTCAGACGGTGTTAGGCCCAGTTTGGATTGCACGTGATTGCACAAAGGTTAGAAAGGGTACCGTATCCCCGGATAACCTGTATGGATAGCGTACACATTCAAAATATATGTCTCAGGAGGCAGGCTCAGATGGTGTTAGGCCCAGTATGGATTGCACGTGATTGCACAAAGGTTAGAAAGGGTACCGTATCCCCGGATAACATGTATGGATAGCGTACACATTCAAAATATATGTCTATACATCAGGAGGCAGGCTCAGATGGTGTTAGGCCCAGTATGGATTGCACGTGATTGCACAAAGGGTAGAAAGGGTACCGTTTCCACGGATAACATGTATGGATAGCGTACACATTCAAAATATATGTCTCAGGAGGCAGGCTCAGACGGTGTTAGGCCCAGTATGGATTGCACGTGATTGCACAAGGGTTAGAAAGGGTACCGTATCCCCGGATAACATGTATGGATAGCGTACACATTCAAAATATATGTCTATACATCAGGAGGCAGGCTCAGACGGTGTCAGGCCCAGTATGGATTGCACGTGATTGCACAAAGGTTAGAAAGGGTACCGTTTCCCCAGATAACATGTATGGATAGCGTACACATTCAAAATATATGTCTCAGGAGGCAGGCTCAGACGGTGTTAGGCCCAGTATGGATTGCACGTGATTGCACAAAGGTTAGAAAGGGTACCGTATCCCCGGATAACATGTATGGATAGCGTACACATTCAAAATATATGTCTATACATCAGGAGGCAGGCTCAGACGGTGTTAGGCCCAGTATGGATTGCACGTGATTGCACAAAGGTTAGAAAGGGTACCGTTTCCCCAGATAACATGTATGGATAGCGTACACATTCAAAATATATGTCTCAGGAGGCAGGCTCAGACGGTGTTAGGCCCAGTATGGATTGCACATGATTGCACAAAGGTTAGAAAGGGTACCGTATCCCCGGATAACATGTATGGATAGCGTACACATTCAAAATATATGTCTATACATCAGGAGGCAGGCTCAGACGGTGTTAGGCCCAGTATGGATTGCACGTGATTGCACAAAGGTTAGAAAGGGTACCGTATCCCCAGATAACATGTATGGATAGCGTACACATTCAAAATATATGTCTCAGGAGGCAGGCTCAGACGGTGTTAGGCCCAGTATGGATTGCACGTGATTGCACAAAGGTGAGAAAGGGTACCGTATCCCCGGATAACATGTATGGATAGCGTACACATTCAAAATATATGTCTATACATCAGGAGGCAGGCTCAGACGGTGTCAGGCACAGTATGGATTTGACGGCCCAGATTACACAGCGGAGGAGCAGGGAGAGGTAAAGATTGCAAATGCTGGGGCCCTGCCCAAGCAAGGGGGGCCCACTCGTGGGCGTCGGTACTGGCACTGGGCCCCTCATAGTACAGCGGTGTGTCTGACGGCGGGTGTGCACCACCACCGTCAGAGACACTTGATTGCACTATGAGGGACCCTGTGCCAGTGCCCGCGCCCAAGAGTCGGCCTACCCACCTGTCCAGGGCAACGGCACTCGCACGGTGTCGTGCGCTAGGTGGTGACCCCGGCCATGGGGGGGAGGCAGCACAGTTAGGGAGTTTTAGAAAGTGGCATATGTTGATGTTGGACATTCAGCTGATGCAAAAGGCAAAATAGGTGAAGTCCCAGGAAGAGGTGGACCAAAGCAAGCCATTTTTCTGTCACCCTATGTGTCATCAGGGGAAGGTGGGACAAAATCCTTGGAAACCCATGCGTGGTTCATTTTAATGAAGGTTAGATCATCCACATTTTGGGTTGACAGACGGGTCCTTTTTTCTGTCAGGATTGATCCAGCTGCACTGAAGACTCTTTCCGATAGCACACTTGCAGCTGGGCAAGCGAGCTCCTGTAAGGCATATTGGGCCAATTCAGGCCAGGTGTCCAGTTTAGCGGCCCAATAGTCAAAGGGGAATGACCTGTGTGGGAGAACATCGATATGGGAGGAAAAGTAGTTTGTAACCATAGTTGACAACTGCTGTCTCCTGTCACTTTCCATCGATGCAGTATTACCAGTTGTGTGAGCGGTATTTGAAAAATCAGTCCACAACATTGTCATGAAACCCCTGTCTCCAACGCCACTTCTGCTGTGTGCACCACGAACACCTCTGCCAAGCTGCCCCCGGCCCGTACGGCTCGTGTGAGAACCATCACCGCTGCTGTGTGCTGGGAATGCCTCAAGCAACCGATTTACCAGAGTTGCTTGTTTATTAGCCAATATTAGGTCAAGGTTCTCCTGTGGCATGATGTTTTGTAATTTGCCTTTATAGCGTGGATCCAGGATGCTGGCCAACCAGTAGTCGTCATCGTTCATCATTTTGGCAATGCGGGGGTCCCTTTTTAGGATCTGCAAGGCATAATCTGACATGTGGGCCAATGTTCCCGGTGTCAATGATGCACTGCGAGTGCTGGTTGGAGGAGCACTTTCTGGCAAATCCACATCCCTCCAGTCACGCACAAACCCTGTACCAGACCTTGCCACGCCAACATTTTCACTTGCCCCACGAGATGCATCCTCCTCCCCTAAGTAATCATCCCCATCATCATCCTCCTCCTCCTCTTCTTCCTCCACCTCGTCCAGGAGAGGTCCCTGAGCAGACAATGGCTGAATGTCATCAAGGATTCCCTCCTCCTCTTCCTCCTCATCAACATTGGCTGCAGACGCCTGCTCCTTAAGGTGCGTCAAAGTTTGCATGAGCAGACGCATAAGTGGGATGCTCATGCTTAGGATGGCGTCGTCTGCGCTTACCAGCCGTGTGCATTCCTCAAAACACTGAAGGACTTTACAGAGGTCTTTCAGCTTCGACCACTGCACAGCTGTCAACTCCATGTCTGCTCTCAAAGTGCCTGGCCGTGTATCCTCCCACAAATGCATTATGGCCTGCCTCTGCTCGCACAGCCGCTCCACCATGTGCAGGGTGGAGTTCCACCTTGTTGCAATGTCGATAATGAGGCGGTGGTTGGGAAGGTGGAGCAATCGCTGCAGCTTCTGCATACGAACGGAGTGTACAGGCGACCGGCGGATGTGCGTGCACAGTCTTCGCACCTTCTGGAGCAGGGCTGTTAACTCCGGATAATTTTTGAGGAAGCACTGCACCACCAGGTTCAAGGTGTGAGCCAAGCAAGGTATGTGGCTGAGTTTTGAAAGGGCTATGGCTGCCACAAAATTACGGCCGTTATCACTAACTGCCTTGCCTGCCTCAAGATGTACACTGCCCAGCCATGACTCAGTTTGTCGCTTCAAGTACTCGGCCAGCACCTCGGCGGTGAGTCTGTCTCCCAAACACATCATCTGCAACACAGCCTGCTGACGCTTTCCACTAGCTGCTCGATAGGGGGACACATCGTGTGCAACAGTGGCAGCTGCAGATGGAGTGCTCGTACGACTGCGCTCTGTGGACGAGCTTTCGCTTCTAGAGGAGGAGGAGGAGGAGGAGGGTCGAACGCCTACAGCCAACTGTTTCCTATACCGTGGGCTAGGCAGCACTGTCCCACCTCCGCTGTCCCCTGTGGACCCTGCATCCACCACATTAACCCAGTGCGCAGTGATGGACACGTAACGGCCCTGGCCATGCCAACTGGACCATGCATCAGTTGTGAGGTGCACCTTTCCGCTCACTGACTGCTTGAGTGCATGGACAATGCGGTCTTTCACATGATGGTGGAGGGCTGGGATGGCTTTGCGAGAGAAGAAGTGGCGACTGGGTAGGTCATAGCGTGGTACTGCATAGGCCATGAGTTCGCGGAAAGCTGTGCTTTCCACCAACCGAAAGGGCATCATCTCAAACGAGATTAGTTTGGCAATGTGGGCGTTCAAACCCAGTGTACGCGGATGAGAGACTGAGTACTTTCTTGACCTACTCATAGTGTCTGGGAGGGTGAGCTGGACTTGAGAGCTGCATATGGTGGAAGTAGCGGTGGACAGGGCGGACTGAGAGAGGGTTGATGATGGTGATGGAGTTGGTGTTCTTTCTGATGGCCTAGAATCAGTCTTTCGTTGATATAACAGTGGGATTCCTGACTGCTGTGGCCTTGCAACGACTCCTCAACATTTGCCGCTGTGCTAACCGGTGGGCTTACAGTGGGGGAAACAATGTAGCGTTGCTGACTACCTTCGTTGTGATCAGTTGCACATGTGGCACTTGAGGTTTGGTGTTGTGTCCACGTTTGCAAGTGCATGCTGGTTAAATGTCTAAGCATGCAACTGGTATTCAAATTTTTCAGATTTTTCCCTCGGCTAAAGGTCTTTGCGCACTTCTTACAGATAACCTTGGCCTGATCATGAGGATTTTGTTAAAAAAAGTGCCACACTGCACTCTTCCTACTTTGGCAGACATTTTGCGGCCTAGCACGCTGTGATCTTT
This sequence comes from Dendrobates tinctorius, assembly GCF_039654945.1. Classification (NCBI taxonomy): domain Eukaryota; kingdom Metazoa; phylum Chordata; class Amphibia; order Anura; family Dendrobatidae; genus Dendrobates; species Dendrobates tinctorius. The sequence continues at coordinate 5,512,266 of NW_027361918.1, read as the reverse complement.
TGACCCTCTGGACAAGCTGTCCAGCAACTCTTTTGATGTTTGGAACCTGTCTTTGGAGTGCTACGGGCCTGCCAGATAACAGCTGTTGTGATGTCGATGTCTGCTGTGGATGCTCCTCATCTGAGCTATTGGAAGCAGCACCCTCTTCCCCCAATGGATGCCAATCTGGGTCAACAACTGGGTCATCCATCACCTCCTCTTCTATGTCATGTGCACCTTCCTCTGTGTCACCGTGTATGGTGGTATAGTGTGCGGGAAGGGGCACCTGAGTCTCATCAGGGTCAGAATCTGGCTCTGTACACTGTGAGGACAATGTAGTGCTCTGAGTGAATGTACCAGCAGAATCATCCATCAGCGGCTGTGCATCAGTGCACTCCATGTCAGATTCATCTTGGCACTGATGGAGGTGATGGATGACCCAGTTGTTGACCCAGATTGGCATCCATTGGGGGAAGAGGGTGCTGCTTCCAATAGCTCAGATGAGGAGCATCCACAGCAGACATCGACATCACAACAGCTGTTATCTGGCAGGCCCGGAGCACTCCAAAGACAGGTTCCAAACATCAAAAGAGTTGCTGGACAGCTTGTCCAGAGGGTCAAAAGATCACAGCGTGCTAGGACGCAAAATGTCTGCCAAAGTAGGAAGAGTGCAGTGTGGCACTTTTTTGAACAAAATCCTCATGATCAGGCCAAGGTTATCTGTAAGAAGTGCGCAAAGACCTTTAGCCGAGGGAAAAATCTGAAAAATTTGAATACCAGTTGCATGCTTAGACATTTAACCAGCATGCACTTGCAAGCGTGGACACAACACCAAACCTCAAGTGCCACATGTGCAACTGATCACAACGAAGGTAGTCAGCAACGCTACATTGTTTCCCCCACTGTAAGCCCACCGGTTAGCACAGCAGCAAATGTTGAGGTGTCGTTGCAAGGCCACAGCAGTCAGGGAATCCCACTGTTATATCAACGAAAGACTGATTCTAGGCCATCAGAAAGAATACCAACTCCATCACCATCATCAACCCTCTCTCAGTCCGCCCTGTCCACCGCTACTTCCACCATATGCAGCTCTCAAGTCCAGCTCACCCTCCCAGACACTATGAGTAGGTCAAGAAAGTACTCAGTCTCTCATCCGCGTACACTGGGTTTGAACGCCCACATTGCCAAACTAATCTCGTTTGAGATGATGCCCTTTTGGTTGGTGGAAAGCACAGCTTTCCGCGAACTCATGGCCTATGCAGTACCACGCTATGACCTACCCAGTCGCCACTTCTTCTCTCGCAAAGCCATCCCAGCCCTCCACCATCATGTGAAAGACCGCATTGTCCATGCACTCAAGCAGTCAGTGAGCGGAAAGGTGCACCTCACAACTGATGCATGGTCCAGTCGGCATGGCCAGGGCCGTTACGTGTCCATCACTGCGCACTGGGTTAATGTGGTGGATGCAGGGTCCACAGGTGACAGCGGTGGTGGGACAGTGCTGCCTAGCCCACGGTATAGGAAACAGTTGGCTGTAGGCGTTCGACCCTCCTCCTCCTCCTCCAGAAGCGAAAGCTCGTCCACAGAGCGCAGTCGTACGAGCACTCCATCTGCAGCTGCCACTGTTGCACACGGTGTGTCCCCCTATCGAGCAGCTAGTGGAAAGCGTCAGCAGGCTGTGTTGCAGATGATGTGTTTGGGCAACAGACACACCGCCGAGGTGCTGGCCGAGTACTTGAAGCGACAAACTGAGTCATGGCTGGGCAGTATACATCTTGAGGCAGGCAAGGCAGTTAGTGATAACGGCCGTAATTTTGTGGCAGCCATAGCCCTTTCAAAACTTAGCCACATACCTTGCTTGGCTCACACCTTGAACCTGGTGGTGCAGTGCTTCCTCAAAAATTATCCGGAGTTAACAGCCCTGCTCCAGAAGGTGCGAAGACTGTGCGCGCACATCCGCCGGTCGCCTGTACACTCTGTTCGTATGCAGAAGCTGCAGCGATTGCTCCACCTTCCCAACCACCGCCTCATTATCGACATTGCAACAAGGTGGAACTCCACCCTGCACATGGTGGAGCGGCTGTGCGAGCAGAGGCAGGCCATAATGCATTTGTGGGAGGATACACGGCCAGGCACTTTGAGAGCAGACATGGAGTTGACAGGTGTGCAGTGGTAGAAGCTGAAAGACCTCTGTAAAGTCCTTCAGTGTTTTGAGGAATGCACACGGCTGGTAAGCGCAGACGACGCCATCCTAAGCATGAGCATCCCACTTATGCGTCTGCTCATGCAAACTTTGACGCACCTTAAGGAGCAGGCGTCTGCAGCCAATGTTGATGAGGAGGAAGAGGAGGAGGGAATCCTTGATGACATTCAGCCATTGTCTGCTCAGGGACCTCTCCTGGACGAGGTGGAGGAAGAAGAGGAGGAGGAGGATGATGATGGGGATGATTACTTAGGGGAGGAGGATGCATCTCGTGGGGCAAGTGAAAATGTTGGCGTGGCAAGGTCTGGTACAGGGTTTGTGCGTGACTGGAGGGATGTGGATTTGCCAGAAAGTGCTCCTCCAACCAGCACTCGCAGTGCATCATTGACACCGGGAACATTGGCCCACATGTCAGATTATGCCTTGCAGATCCTAAAAAGGGACCCACGCATTGCCAAAATGATGAACGATGACGACTACTGGTTGGCCAGCATCCTGGATCCACGCTATAAAGGCAAATTACAAAACATCATGCCACAGGAGAACCTTGACCTAATATTGGCTAATAAACAAGCAACTCTGGTAAATCGGTTGCTTGAGGCATTCCCAGCACACAGCAGCGGTGATGGTTCTCACACGAGCCGTACGGGCCGGGGGCAGCTTGGCAGAGGTGTTCGTGGTGCACACAGCAGAAGTGGCGTTGGAGACAGGGGTTTCATGACAATGTTGTGGACTGATTTTTCAAGTACCGCTCACACAACTGGTAATACTGCATCGATGGAAAGTGACAGGAGACAGCAGTTGTCAACTATGGTTACAAACTACTTCTCCTCCCATATCGAGGTTCTCCCACACAGGTCATTCCCCTTTGACTATTGGGCCGCTAAACTGGACACCTGGCCTGAATTGGCCCAATATGCCTTACAGGAGCTCGCTTGCCCAGCTGCAAGTGTGCTATCGGAAAGAGTCTTCAGTGCAGCTGGATCAATCCTGACAGAAAAAAGGACCCGTCTGTCAACCCAAAATGTGGATGATCTAACCTTCATTAAAATGAACCATGCATGGGTTTCCAAGGATTTTGTCCCACCTTCCCCTGATGACACATAGGGTGACAGAAAAATGGCTTGCTTTGGTCCACCTCTTCCTGGGACTTCACCTATTTCGCCTTTTGCATCAGCTGAATGTCCAACATCAACATATGCCACTTTCTAAAACTCCCTAACTGTGCTGCCTCCCCCCCCCATGGCCGGGGTCACCACCTAGCGCACGACACCGTGCGATTGCCGTTGCCCTGGACAGGTGGGTAGGCCGACTCTTGGGTGCGGGCACTGGCACAGGGTCCCTCATAGTGCAATCAAGTGTCTCTGACGGTGGTGGTGCACACCCGCCGTCAGACACACCGCTGTACTATGAGGGGCCCAGTGCCAGTACCGACGCCGAGGAGTGGGCCCCCCTTGCTTGGGCAGGGCCCCAGCATTTGCAATCTTTACCTCTCCCTGCTCCTCCGCTGTGTAATCTGGGCCGTCAAATCCTGATGTATAGACATATATTTTGAATGTGTACGCTATCCATACATGTTATCCGGGGATACGGTACCCTTTCTCACCTTTGTGCAATCACGTGCAATCCATACTGGGCCTAACACCGTCTGAGCCTGCCTCCTGATGTACAGACATATATTTTGAATGTGTACGCTATCCATACATGTTATCCGGGGATACGGTACCCTTTCTAACCTTTGTGCAATCACGTGCAATCCATACTGGGCCTAACACCGTCTGAGCCTGCCTCCTGATGTACAGACATATATTTTGAATGTGTACGCTATCCATACATGTTATCCGGGGATACGGTACCCTTTCTAACCTTTGTGCAATCACGTGCAATCCATACTGGGCCTAACACCGTCTGAGCCTGCCTCCTGATGTATAGACATATCTTTTGAATGTGTACGCTATCCATACATGTTATCCGGGGATACGGTACCCTTTCTAACCTTTGTGCAATCACGTGCAATCCATACTGGGCCTAACACCGTCTGAGCCTGCCTCCTGAGACATATATTTTGAATGTGTACGCTATCCATACATGTTATCCGGGGATACGGTACCCTTTCTCACCTTTGTGCAATCACGTGCAATCCATACTGGGCCTAACACCGTCTGAGCCTGCCTCCTGATGTACAGACATATATTTTGAATGTGTACGCTATCCATACATGTTATCTGGGGATACGGTACCCTTTCTAACCTTTGTGCAATCACGTGCAATCCATACTGGGCCTAACACCGTCTGAGCCTGCCTCCTGATGTACAGACATATATTTTGAATGTGTACGCTATCCATACATGTTATCCGGGGATACGGTACCCTTTCTAACCTTTGTGCAATCACGTGCAATCCATACTGGGCCTAACACCGTCTGAGCCTGCCTCCTGATGTACAGACATATATTTTGAATGTGTACGCTATCCATACATGTTATCCGGGGATACGGTACCCTTTCTAACCTTTGTGCAATCACGTGCAATCCATACTGGGCCTAACACCGTCTGAGCCTGCCTCCTGATGTATAGACATATCTTTTGAATGTGTACGCTATCCATACATGTTATCCGGGGATACGGTACCCTTTCTAACCTTTGTGCAATCACGTGCAATCCATACTGGGCCTAACACCATCTGAGCCTGCCTCCTGAGACATATATTTTGAATGTGTACGCTATCCATACATGTTATCCGGGGATACGGTACCCTTTCTCACCTTTGTGCAATCACGTGCAATCCATACTGGGCCTAACACCGTCTGAGCCTGCCTCCTGATGTATAGACATATATTTTCAATGTGTACGCTATCCATACATGTTATCTGGGGATACGGTACCCTTTCTAACCTTTGTGCAATCACGTGCAATCCATACTGGGCCTAACACTGTCTGAGCCTGCCTCCTGATGTACAGACATATATTTTCAATGTGTACGCTATCCATACATGTTATCCAGGGATACGGTACCCTTTCTAACCTTTGTGCAATCACGTGCAATCCATACTGGGCCTAACACCGTCTGAGCCTGCCTCCTGATGTACAGACATATATTTTGAATGTGTACGCTATCCATACATGTTATCCGGGGATACGGTACCCTTTCTAACCTTTGTGCAATCACGTGCAATCCATACTGGGCCTAACACCGTCTGAGCCTGCCTCCTGATGTATAGACATATATTTTGAATGTGTATGCTATCCATACATGTTATCCGGGGATATGGTACCCTTTCTCACCTTTGTGCAATCACGTGCAATCCATACTGGGCCTAACACCGTCTGAGCCTGCCTCCTGATCTATAGACATATATTTTGAATGTGTACGCTATCCATACATGTTATCCGGGGATACGGTACCCTTTCTAACCTTTGTGCAATCACGTGCAATCCATACTGGGCCTAACACCGTCTGAGCCTGCCTCCTGATGTACAGACATATATTTTGAATGTGTATGTTATCCATACATGTTATCTGGGGATACGGTACCCTTTCTAACCTTTGTGCAATCACGTGCAATCCATACTGGGCCTAACACCGTCTGAGCCTGCCTCCTGATGTATAGACATATATTTTGAATGTGTACGCTATCCATACATGTTATCCGGGGATATGGTACCCTTTCTCACCTTTGTGCAATCACGTGCAATCCATACTGGGCCTAACACCATCTGAGCCTGCCTCCTGATCTATAGACATATATTTTGAATGTGTACGCTATCCATACATGTTATCCGGGGATACGGTACCCTTTCTAACCTTTGTGCAATCACTTGCAATCCATACTGGGCCTAACACCGTCTGAGCCTGCCTCCTGATGTACAGACATACATTTTGAATGTGTACGCTATCCATACATGTTATCTGGGGATACGGTACCCTTTCTAACCTTTGTGCAATCACGTGCAATCCATACTGGGCCTAACACCATCTGAGCCTGCCTCCTGATGTACAGACATATATTTTGAATGTGTACGCTATCCATACATGTTATCCGGGGATACGGTACCCTTTCTCACCTTTGTGCAATCACGTGCAATCCATACTGGGCGTGAGAACGGCTGGCGAGCTGTTAAGAAAGCTACAGGACCTGTGGTTTGCACACGTAAGTTTTTCATTTTTTCAGGAATGACGGTTAGGCCTAATTCCGGAACTGCGGTTGACCTGCACTTACTGGGAAATCATCGTTCGCGGGTAATAATTGTAATCAGTGATCCCCATCACTAACGTTGTTCAGCGGGTTATCTGCACCTGTAAGCGACAAACGCTGGCCTTTTCAGTGTAGCGCACATGCAGCCACGGACATGTAAGGGCATGACACACCAGTTATTGGCCAATCTCATGTGCCAGAGCCTCACGTGTCCCTCTAGTAAGCCGGACTCGGACCGCGGGGCATGACGGAGTCTCGTTCGTTAACGGAATTAAGCTTGCAATGTGTGCATCTGTTCTGTAGCTGGCATGGTTGAGGTTTCCCAGGTGGAGTCGAATTTACCCGTAGGCTCCACTCCTGGTGGTGCCCTTCTGGACATTCCTTTAAGGTTCAGCTTTGCAACCATACTGCCCACGTAAAACAAACACTTTGCCTTCATGAACGCTGTTTGGAGGGTCGTGACTCGTGGGAATACCGCTGCCCAATCAGTTAACCTGCTAGAGAGATCGTTCGTTGCTCCCAAGCATGACATCACACTCCCTAGGAGGAAGGTAATGCCACTGTGCGACCGTACTCCTGGGGGCGACACAAGTGCACTGATGCCCAGCCACTGCTCGATGAATCTGCTGGTACATTGACCCAGACCACTACATTCCCCTCGCACGCTACATGGCCTGAATCTGACCCTGATGAAACTCAGGTTACCCTTCCCATATACAGTTCCATCTTACACGGTGACAAAGAGGAAGCTGCAGATGAAAGTGCAGGTTCGGCCCACCCGCCATCAGACACACCACCGTACTATCAGGGGCCCTGTGCCAGTGCCGTCGCCAACGAGTGGGCCCCCCCTGCTTGCCCAGGATCAAAGCACTTGCAAAGTTGAAATACTGTGCAGTGAGATGGAAGATGGGGACGACGAGGAGTCCAGACAAGTACAGGGATTCTCTAGCGAGGAGACTTATTTGATTGTTTTCAATGTTGGGACAGCAATTTTTGGGGAGCACTATACTCTGGAGAATGATAGATGGGGCCCACCATACACTGGAACATTCCAAAGGTGGACATCAGACACTGGAGCAGCATTTACAGGGCCCATTATACACTAGAGCATTAGAAATGGGGCCCATTATGTTTGGAGCATTATTTGGGCCCATAAGACAGTGGAGCTTCATCCATGGGGACCAACATATACTGTAGCATTATGTGGAGCTCATCATATACTGTTTCAAACATTATATGGGACCAATGATTCTGTATGGAGAAATAGATGGGCCTCGTCATGAGATGTAAAAAGTGAGGTATTTTTCATTGTACTATACCGCTATTTCTCTGCCGTATCGGAGCATGATGAGTTGTGGTATGTGTTAAAGGGGCGCTCTTTCGCCCAGGGCACATGAAAACCTGGAGCCAGCCCTCCCCCCCCACAACTTTAGCCAAATAACCCCCATTTTTCAGTGCGTAACTTGTATTATGAAGTTAATTAAGGTTGACAAGCTTAAGTAAGAAGAATTGATGCTTTTGGCATTCAAATGGGCACTGTAGGTGTGTTTCCTGTCCTCCTCTCACTGCCGACTTTTATTCCCCATTGACTTACATTGGGTTTCGTGTTTCGGGACGACCCCGACTTTTCCCTATAATCGGACGATCTTGCTCGACCCGACTTTTGGAAAAGTCGGGTTTCACGAAACGAAACGCGACCCTAAAAAAACAAAAGTCGCTCAACTCTAGTCATCACGTTGCCCACAGTGTCTGTGGATCCTGATTGGCTGAAAAAGAGCGCAAAACAAACTTTTGAAACGCGACTTTGGCGCGTAAGTCGCCGACCTCGTGGCCGACCTCATCCTAGGGTCGGGTTTCGTTTCATGAAACCCGACTTTGCCAAAAGTCGGCGACTTTTGAAATTGTTCGACCCGTTTCGCTCAACTCTAGTCATGACAATTACATGATCCTTTACCCTTACGCCCAGCTATAACCATTCCTTGCTTCTTTGCCTGTACACGGCCTTGACACGGACAATTGACCTTCTCCTGATACACATGAGGTTCACCTGATAATCACTATACAGCTTTAATATTTGTAGGATGGGTACATAGAAGCATAGACTCCATGTATTGTCATTTCAGCATCTGCTGAAGAATAGAAGCTATAGAGATACAGGACTTCTCCTTCAGCCCATGATGCCTTTGTTCCATTATGTCTGAGTGTCGTGGTGTCCTGGTATCATTCTATTCTGATTTCATTAAATGGTTTCTTTGGTGTCATGGGGTCCTTCTCTACTAGTCTCATAGTGTCCCGGAGTTCTGATGTATTGATATTGTGTCTCGGTATTATTGTATCCTGGTTTTCTAGCATCTTGGTTTTGTGAACTTATGTCCTGGTTTTCTAGTTTCTTGGTGAACTGGTGTCAAGGTTTCATGGTGTTGGTACTGTTATGGTTTTCTAGCGTTCTGGTTTACTGATGTTGTGTCCAGTGTTAGGGATGACATCGGAGACATCATGCAGATCCCACTGCTGGAACCAATTTGTTAAAGGACGCAACTCCGTGGCCTCCAATCATCAGGACTTGACTGACAAGTGATGGACGTGGCTGCAGCGGTTTGCACTTGTAGGCCAGTTATTGGGGAACTCATAGTGAGCGAATGGTATACATTGACGTGCAAAAGGGTAACAATGTTCTGACTCTCAGGCTCCATACCTCATTATCCACTTCTGCTACGAACATGAGACCACCATCATTTATAGACAATTATCTTGGCTATCTCATACACAAATGTGACTTGCAGCTATTTAGCATATGATTAGCTATGCAAATTCTTGTCATGTCACTGCATTGTTACTGTTTTGCTCCTGGTGGAATAATTTTTTTCTTCCTGAATACTGCAGATTACAACCTGTCCTCACTTTCTCTAATGGCTCCGTGTGTTATTAGGTTGATTCCCAAGTGAAAGGTCACTGGTTCAAACCGAAAGATTTACCAAGAAAAGAGAAACAGCCTCATTTAGCTCATCGGTCGCAGTTTTTCTGCCAAGAAATTTGAAAAACTGCATCAGGTGAGCGCCTTGGCAAATGGAATTATACAAAATGAAGTCCGTCCATCCATTCATCGTCAGAAGAAGCATCAGCTCAAGTTTGCAAAAAAGTATGAAAAGTGATCAGTGGAAGATTGGAAATGGGTGGTTTAGAGAGATGAGACAAAATTCAATAGACCAGGCTCTGATATGGAAAAAACAAGAGAAAGGGGCTAATGGATCGAGAAATTGAAGGAACTGTCAAGTAAGGTGGAGGGAAACCTGATGATATGTGGTTTATTTTACAGCCATAGGTGTTAGACACTTGACCACGATTGATGGTAGTCTCAATGCTGAGCTATATGTGAGTGTCCTACAAGATGAGTTACTTCATACACTCAAGTGCTATGGGTATGTAAAGGATGACATAATGTTCCACCAGGACAACGACCCAAAACATACAGTACGGCGAGATTGGAGAAGAAATGGTTCAATGACAATGAAGTAGAGGGGCTGGATTGTCCCCCATGGTCCCCAGACCTCAACCCAATCCAACACTGTTGGGGAGAGGTGAGGAAACAGCTGTATACAGACCCCAGTGAGGCGACCAGTGTGCACCAACTTGGGGAACGTGTAGAACAGACGTGGGATCAGATATCAGTAGAGACATGCTAGAATCTGATGGAGAGCAAAAGAATTCATGGGGTGGTGAAAACCAAAGGGGGGTTTACAAAATACTAACAAAATAATACAAATTAAAATTTAGATTTTAACAATGCCGTGATGTAAGAAACTGCATAACTAATCATGTGCTAAATAGCTGGAAGTCACATTTATAATGTATATGAATCCAAACAAAGAAGTGAAGAGGTGGCATTCTGCTTTCCGGTAAAAAAAATTCTTGTTTATTCAATACATCAGGATTATAATTGTGGAGGCGGGGGAGTCGGTTCTGTGGTGGGTTGTCAGAACTGAAGCTTTCAGGAAGCCAACGTCAACTAACTCGCTTCATCACTTTGAAAGCGCACACCCGAGACACAAAAACTGCTGTTCACACAGTCATTTTTTATGTTTAAAAAAAAATTAATGATTCTAAAAAAAAATTGACGAACAGGATGCTGATTTAAAGAAAAGGTTCATTGAAAAAGGCTATCCCGAACCTCTCCCGAGCCTATCACGAGCCTATCCCAGGCCTATCACGAGCTTATCCCAAGCCTATCCAGAAACTGTCCAGAGCCTAACCCAAACCTATCATGAGCCTATCCCGAGCCTATCCTGAGTCTATGCCGAGCTTATCACATGAAAGCATGAACCCGCCGCTGTGATCGGAGGTAAAATGTTTACTTCCGGTCACAGGCGTCGGTTGATGTGACTACTACTCCTATCAGCCTACTACTGCTGCCATTATTAAATAAATAATTTTAAAAATGATGTCAGTTCCTCTGCATTTTTGATTACGAGCCAGTCAAAACTGACAGTTGGAGGCTGCAGCCCTCAGCTGTCAGCTTTAGCACGCAGGCTATCATGAAAAATAGAGGGTGTGAGGCAATGACCCCTGTTACAGCTAGGGGGTGCAGTTTGTTCTCCCCAGGATACGCACGGAAGCATATTGAGGCTATGAGGATGCATTGCGGTCACAGGCATAGCTGGGATTGCAATGGGGAAGCAGTGACCGATGTCACAGGTAGGGGTCGCTGTGTTGTCTCCCTAGGATATGCATGGGGTGTATGAAAACCATAGGTGTGCATGGCAGTCACGGGCATAGCTGTGACTGCAATGCAGACTGATAATAAAAGTGTTAGTCTTGGACATGTTAGTGTCCAAGACAGAGGTAGGGAAAACCTGCTCTGGATGTTGTGTTTGAAACAGATTGCAGTATGATAGTGTTGCAGTCTGTTCCATTCCGGTTCCAGGTTTTCCATGTGGCTGAAAGCCACAGGTTGCTGTGCTAAAAACCCTGCAGGAAAGGGTTAGTGAGATCTGAGGCGTTCTGAGTGATTCTCAGGTGTGTCAGGGCCTGAGTGAGTTGGTGCTTGTTGCTATGCAGAGCAGTTGGTGTGCAGAGCACAGGACAGAGTGGAGCCAATAGGCCTGGCACTGACAGTGTACACAGTGATGCAAGTCATCCACAGTAACTGGTCTCAGATGTGGACAGTCCTGTGCCTGGAGGTGAACCGGGGGGGTGGATGTCCTGTGCCCGAAAGAGGACAGGCGTGTAATGATTGCAAAACAGGTGGATATGGTGCCCGGCTGCGATCTGGAGGATATCCTGGACTGTGTACGGCTGTGAGTAGAGACTGTGATACAAGCGGTGCAGGACACCCATGGAACTAGTCAGAGGAGAACTAGCGTGTGTAGTGACTGCAATCTAAAGGATGCCGTGTACTATGTAGTGCTGTGAACTGGTGTGAACTGAACACTGATAATATGCACTGAAGTTATATGCAGTTAAGTGAATTTGAACTTTTATGTGTGAAGACAATACGTTAAAAAGGCTTTTGTGTTTGAATTTTGTGGGTCACTGCCTCTTCACTGTCTACGGTGCTACCATTACCTTACAAGGGGTTCTCACGCTGTCTTTTAAAATTAATTACCGTATATACTTGTGTATAAGGTGACCGGAGTATAAGCCGACCCCCTAATTTTGCCACAAAAAACTGGGAAAACTTATTGACTCGCGTATAAGCCTAGGGTGGAAAAGGCAGCAGCTACTGGTAAATTTCAAAAATAAAAATAGATACCAATAAAAGTAAAATTAATTGAGACATCAGTAGGTTAAATGTTTTTGAATATCCATATTGAATTAGGAGGCCCATATAATGCTCCATACAGTTCACCGTGGCCCCATAAATGCTCCATACAAAATACACCCCATATAATGCTGCACAAAGATTAATAATGGCCCCATAAGATGCTCCATAGAATAATATGCCCCACATGCTGCTCCATAAAGGTTATGGCCCCATATGCTGCTCCATAGATTATGCCCCATATGCTGCTCCATAGATAATGCCCCCATTGTTGCCCAAACATTGAACTATTAGCAGTGGGCCTCAGGCCTTACTATCTGCCTAGAGAATTCTCTCTTGTTATTGCAGTGGTGTCGTATATACCACCATCTGCAAATCCAGAGGCAGCTGGGGATGTACTGTCTGGGGTGATTGCCCGGCTTCAGACGAAACACCCTAACTCTCTAACTGTCATTTCTGGGGATTTTAATAGAGCCAAGATCTCATTACCAAAATTCTATCAATATGTCAAATGTTCTACAAGGGACAATTATATATTGGATCTCCTCTATGCCAGTGTTAAGGATGCTTACTCATCATCTGCATTGCCCCCCCTGGGGAAATCTGACCACAATCTCATACTATTGTCTCCAGCTTATCAACCAGTTGTCTGCAAACAACCAGCGACAATTAAACGGATAAGGAAATGGTCTCCGGCAGCTGAAAAGACTTTACAAGACTGCTTTGAATGCACAGACTGGGAGGTGTTATGTGCCAGGGAACCTAATGATGATGTTAATGAGGTTACCAGGAGAGTTACTGATTACATCAACTTTTGTACTGACAATATTGTACCTATTCATGAGGTTCGGTGTTTTGCAAACAATAAGCCTTGGATTACAAAAGAATTGAAACATCTACTAAACAGGAAAAAAAAAGCTTTTGAAAGGAAGGACAAGGAGGAAATGAAAATTGTTCAGAGAGACTTAAAGGGGAAAATTAGGATTGCCCGTGAAGCATTCAGAATTAAATTGGAAAATAAATTGTCACATAACAACTCCAGAGAAGTGTGGGCTGGAATGAAGCTTTTGACTGGGTTTAAGGCAAGGTCAGATCAGGGGGGTGGGGGGCTGATCATGGCTAATGAAATGAATGTTTTTTTCAACAGATTCAACAATAAATGTGCCATGTCAACAGAGGAGAGGGCCGGGGAGAGACGAGCAATATCAACTGGGGGGAGGAAGTCGGAGTCTTTCTTGATCTCCGAAAATGATGTGAGGGAACAGTTTAGTAAGCTGGTCATGGGTAAAGCAGCAGGGCCTGATGGTATCTGTCCACGTGTCCTCAGAGTGTGTGCGAATCAGTTGTGCACTGTCTTCCAGCACCTGTTTAACTGGAGCTTACAATCACAGAGAGTACCAGTTCTATGGAAGACTTCTTGCCTGGTGCCGGTTCCCAAGACTACCTTCCCGAGCTCCCATAATGACTATAGACCGGTGGCCTTAACATCGCATGTGATGAAGTCCTTGGAGAGAATTGTACTTGCCTACTTGTGTCCGAGGGTGTCTGCTTTTACGGACCCCCTTCAGTTTGCGTATCGGCAGAGTCTGGGGGTGGACGATGCTGTAGCGTATCTACTACAAACAGTACATTCCTTTTTGGACAATGATAGAACCACTGTGCGTGCCATGTTCTTCGATTTCTCCAGTGCATTCAACACCTTACAGCCACTATTATTACGTAAAAAGCTGGTTGAAATGGCGGTTGATGAGGGACTAGTGAATTGGATCATTGATTATCTGTCGGACAGGCCACAGTTTGTGAGGTTGGGGGCGGCCGTATCGGATAGTGTGCGGAGTAGTGTTGGAGCCCCTCAGGGAACGGTGCTGTCGCCATTCCTTTTTACGTTATACACAGCTGATTTTCAGTATAAATCAGACCTTTGTCACCTTCAGAAGTACTCTGATGACTCAGTGATAGTCGGAGGTATTGAGAGAGACCGGGGGGAGGAGGAATACAGAAGGGTGGTTTTGGACTTTGTTGACTGGTGCCAGGCTAACCATTTAGAACTCAACGTAAAGAAAACCAGGGAGCTGGTGTTGAGTTATGGAAGGTGCATGAAGGATTGCTTACCTATCACTATTGATGGTCAGGATGTGGAGATGGTGGAGAATTTCAAATATTTGGGGGTTCACCTGGACAGCAAGCTTGATTGGAGGTGCCATATGGAGAAGGTTTGCAAGAAAGGGATGAGTAGACTTTACTTCCTAAGGAAGTTAAGGTCGTTTAATGTGTGTAGCAAAATGCTTGAAATGTTCTACCAATCCATTGTGGCGAGTGCAATCTTTGATGCAATTATATGCTGGGGTAGTAGTGTGCGCACAGCTGACGCGAATAAGCTGAATAAACTTATCAAGAAGGCTAGTGCGGCGGTGGGTCTACAACTCAGGACTTTCGAGGAGGTATTAGAGGATAGAATTACTAAGAAATGCAAGGCTATAATGAGCAACAATACACACCCGCTCTATGAACTGTTTGCGAAGCAAAAGAGCACATTCAGCAAGCGTCTACTCCAACTAATGTGTAAAAAGGAAAGATATAGAAAATCGTTTGTTCCGACAGCTGTGGGGATGTTTAACAAATGTATAAGTGTAAAGCATCCCAAGACTAAATGAAGTTCAAAGTGTATGGGGGGGAATTGGTGAGTTACAAGTACCAGTCTATCCGCATCTGCTGTCCATATAGACTTATTTTGTAAAGTGTGTATTGTTCTTGTAATGTTCTTGATCTTTGTTCTGCTGCTGTAATACTGTAATTTCCTCCGGGATCAATAAAGTTTATCTAATCTAATCTAATCTAATAAGATGCTCCATAGATTATGCCCCCATATGCTGCCCCATAAGATGCTCCATAGATTATGACCCCATATGCTGTCCCATAAGATGCTCCATAGATTATGCCCCATATGCTGTCCCATAAGATGCTCCATAGATTATGCCCCCATATGCTGCCCCATAAGATGCTCCATAGATTATGCCCCCAAATGCTGCTCCATAGATTATGCCCCCATATGCTGCCCCATAAGATGCTCCATAGATTATGCCCCCATATGCTGTCCCATAAGATGCTTCAAAGAATAGGCCCCAAATGCTGTTGCTGCTGCAAATAAAAAAAAAATGACATACTCACCTCTCGTCGCTGGGGGCCAGGTGCCGGTCTCCTGAGCAGGTGGGGACACCGGCACGCTATGGGAGACAGGTGTCGGTGTCACCGCTGGCTCAGGACCCCGCCACCTTAGCTATTCACCTGTCCCCGGTCCACCGCTGCGCGCTGCTCTGTCTTCAGGGTCCCTCTGTCAGTGACGTTCAAGCAGAGGGTGCGCACTGACTACGTCATCGCGCCCTCTGGTGCCACAGAGGACAGAGCGGCGTGCAACGGTGGACCGGTGAATATCGCATATACTTAACCCCTCCTGCTGCGGTCTCTGCAGCCCCGTTTCTCTGGCAGCTCTTCCTTCATATGTGTATATTCATGACTTTAATCAGCGGTACCACGTGACCACTGAAGGAAGGAGCCTGAGACCGTGGGAGAAGCAGGGGGCTGCAGAGACACGCCAAGGGGGGGTAAGGATGATCTGACACCCCCGCTCCCCCTCCGACCCCTGGCATATATGACTCGCCGTATAAGCCAAGAGGGGGACTTTCAGCTCCCAAAAATGGGCTGAAAATATCGGCTTATACGCGAGTATATACGGTAATAATTTTAAAAATATTTAACAATTTAAAAAAAATTAATGTGGGGTCCCAACCATTTTGGACAGCCAGCAAAGCTAAAGCAGACAATTAGGGGCTGGCATGCTCAGGCTGGTAGTGGGCCATGGATATTGGTACCTCCCCAGCCTAAAAATAGCAGCTCCCAGCCCCCAAAAAAGGCGCATCTACAGTTGTGGCCAAAAGT
This sequence comes from Dendrobates tinctorius, assembly GCF_039654945.1. Taxonomy (NCBI): domain Eukaryota; kingdom Metazoa; phylum Chordata; class Amphibia; order Anura; family Dendrobatidae; genus Dendrobates; species Dendrobates tinctorius. The sequence goes on along the minus strand of NW_027361918.1, from coordinate 5,496,195 downwards.
ATTGACACCCCTGCAATTCTGTCAGATAATACTCAGTTTCTTCCTGAAAATGATTGCAAACACAAATTCTTTGGTATTATTATCTTCATTTAATTTGTCTTAAATGAAAAAACACAAAAAGAATTGTCCTAAAGCCAAATTGGATATAATTCCACACCAAACATAAAAAAGAGGGTGGACAAAAGTATTGGCACTGTTCGAAAAATCATGTGATGCTTCTCTAATTTGTATAATTAACAGCACCTGTATCTTACCTGTGGCACCTAACAGGTGTTGGCAATCACTAAATCACACTTGCAGCCAGTTGACATGGATTAAAGTTGACTCAACCTCTGTCCTGTGTCCTTGTGTGTACCACATTGAGCATGGAGAAAAGAAAGAAGACCAAAGAACTGTCTGAGGACTTGAGAAACCAAATTGTGAGGAAGCATGAGCAATCTCAAGGCTACAAGTCCATCTCCAAAGACCTGAATGTTCCTGTGTCTACCGTGCGCAGTGTCATCAAGAAGTTTAAAGCCCATGGCACTGTGGCTAACCTCCCTAGATGTGGACGGAAAAGAAAAATTGACAAGAGATTTCAACGCAAGATTGTGTGGATGTTGGATAAAGAACCTCGACTAACATCCAAACAAGTTCAAGCTGCCCTGCAGTCCGAGGGTACAACAGTGTCAAACCGTACTATCCGTCGGCGTCTGAATGAAAAGGGACTGTATGGTAGGAGACCCAGGAAGACCCCACTTCTTACCCCGAGACATAAAAAAGCAAGGCTGGAGTTTGCCAAAACTTACCTGAAAAAGCCTAAAACGTTTTGGAAGAATGTTCTCTGGTCAGATGAGACAAAAGTAGAGCTTTTTGGGAAAAGGCATCAACATAGAGTTTACAGGAGAAAAAAAGAGGCATTCAAAGAAAAAAACACGGTCCCTACAGTCAAACATCGCGGAGGTTCCCTAATGTTTTGGGGTTGCTTTGCTGCCTCTGGCACTGGACTGCTTGACCGTGTGCATGGCATTATAAAGTCTGAAGACTACCAACAAATTTTGCAGCATAATGTAGGGCCCAGTGTGAGAAAGCTGGGTCTCCCTCAGAGGTCATGGGTCTTCCAGCAGGACAATGACCCAAAACACACTTCAAAAAGCACTAGAAAATGGTTTGAGAGAGAGCACTGGAGACTTCTAAAGTGGCCAGCCATGAGTCCAGACCTGAATCCCATAGAACACCTGTGGAGAGATCTAAAAATGGCAGTTTGGAGAAGGCACCCTTCAAATATCAGGGACCTGGAGCAGTTTGCCAAAGAAGAATGGTCTAAAATTCCAGCAGAGCAGTGTAAGAAACTCATTGATGGTTACCGGAAGTGGTTGGTCGCAGTTATTTTGGCTAAAGGTTGTGCAACCAAGTATTAGGCTGAGGGTGCCAATACTTTTGTCTGGCCCATTTTTGGAGTTTTGTGTGAAATGATCAATGTTTTGCTTTTTGCTTCATTCTCTTTTGTGTTTTTTCATTTAAGACAAATTAAATGAAGATAATAATACCAAAGAATTTGTGTTTGCAATCATTTTCAGGAAGAAACTGAGTATTATCTGACAAAATTGCAGGGGTGTCAATACTTTTGGCCACAACTGTATTAGATGTGCCAATTCTGGTGCTTTGCCTGGCTCTTCCCAGTTCCCCTGTGTTGGTGTCAAGTGGGGTAATATTTGTGGGGTTGATGTCACCTTTGTATTGTCCGGTGACATGAATCCCACGGGTTAATAATGGAGAGGCGTGTATAAAACACCTATCCATTACTAATCCTATAGTTATATGGTAAATAAAGACACAGCCAGAATAAAGTCTTTTATTTGAAATTAAAAAACACACTTTTACTTTTTTTTAAAAAATAAACACAGTTATACTCACCTAACGCCCAATTTCACCGAAGCCCTCGTTCTCCTGTAATAAACAAAAAAAAAACAACAACAATATCCCTCACCTGTCCATCATTTGAGCTTAGAGAGTACACCTGGAGAAATGAGAGATTTCTCCCTGTGAACTCACTGCTGCACTGTGAGTCTTTTTCTCATTGTGCTAGTGTTGATCTCACCGAGGTCATTGCAGTTCTTTGGCCCGACTGGTAACACAGCCTCATTCCACAGTCCTCAGCTTGGACCATCACATCTTGGCACCATCCAGGTTGGAAACTGTTTATCCCCAGACAAGCATTACGTTGTGAGACAGATGATGGGTAGTTGAGAGATATTGTTGTTTTTTAATTTTGTTTTTTGACAGGAGACATTGGCTTCAGTGGAATTGGGCATAAGGTATTTTTCTTGTTTATTATTTTATATTTTTTATAGGAGATGAGGAATTCGGTTGAATGGGCAATAGGTGAGTATAACTGTGTTTGTTATTCTTAATAAAAAAGTAAAAGTGTGTTTTTTTTATTTCAAATAAAGGACTTTATACTTAGTGTGTGTGTGTTTTTCCTTACAATATAACTAGGGAAAGTGGGAAGAACCAGTCAAAGTGCTAGAATTGGCGCATATAATAGATGCGCCTTTTCTGGGCAGCTGCATGCTACAATTTTTAGGCTGCAGGGGTCAATATCTATGACCCATTACCAGCCTAAGAATACCAGTTCCCAGCTGTCTGTTTTATCTTGGCTAGTTGTCAAAAAATGGGGGGACCCCATGCTGTTTTTGAAAACTATTTATTTAAATAATTATTAAAAAAACATTGTGGAGACACCTTTGTTCTTGATAACCAACCTTGCTGAGTGTTGCAGCCCGCAGCTGTCAGTTTTTAAATTTTTTTTTAGACCGCAGACGCTGGCTGATGAATACTCTCATCAGTCACACCTGCTCTCGCTGTTATTAGCAGCAGGCGAAGGCTGATGGGAGTCATAGTCACATCAGCAGATGCAAGCGACTGGAGGTAAACTTTTTACCTCCGATCACAGCTTCAGGCTCACACTGTCATTTGTCAGTGAGGAAACTGCGGCCGTCTGTCCATCGGTAATGATTTTACCGCCGATCAGAGGCAGTGCTTGCCGCACTGTCATGCGTGTGACAGCATGGCAAACACTGGATGTGCAGGCCCCAATTCAAGTGAATAGGTTCCGTGTTCAGGTTTGGTTACTGTTCTGGTACCCAAACTTTTTTTTAACTGTTCGGCCACACCCACCAGACCCGCACTTTGAGGGGTCCACCCTTGTCTAAGCAGAGGTTAATTCCTTCTCCGCCTCCGAGTAAACGAATCATAGGCTTGGTGGCTGGTTATCATCAAATTCCCTATGATAATTACCTGTTCATGGCATGGGGACCTGCCATATGTTCAATGTGAAGGTGATATGTTCCCTCTCCAGAGATGTCTTTATGGATTTTACCATTTTTCTCTACGGCACCTTCCTCTTTTAGAGATGGCATGGGAGCCTGATTTACAGATTGTATCCCAAGCCCATCTCGCAGCACAACCTCCCTTTATCCCACAATACGCTCTCATGTTTCGACTCAAAGATGGGCTTCTCCATGAGGTCACTTAGCACCTCAAGACTGACATCTATGGGTAATACAGTCTGAAACTCATAGCTAGAGCAAAGTTAAGGCCCCAACCTCACAGGAACCCGCTGGGACCTGCACTGGGTCAGTAACTGGTCCTGTTACCTATCTGGATGATGAGTGTCGAGAAGACAACGTGTTACCTACGTTCTGGGCATTCTGACTGCGGGTGACAGCAGCTATGTAGGCTGTCTCTCCAGGGATAGCAACACTTTCCCATCAGCCTGACAGGCTGTGAGTAACCCTTTCCCCACACCATGACAGACTGGGGATACTTTCTTCCCACCATATTGACAAGATGTGGGTACCGATTTCCCATCACCCTGACAGGCTGTGGGTAACACTTTTCCCTCAATCTGACAGGCTGTGGGACAAACCTTCTCACCATCATGACAGGCTGTGGATAAACCTTTCCCCGCCTCCCGTGATACCTCAGGGGCAGTGCTAATCATGGGGCAGCTGCCGCTGGTCAAGTCACAGTCCGTTGTGACACTGGTCAGACGCACAGGACTTCATGTTCCCCGTGCCTGTATCCATTGCCCTTAGCACTGATGGTCGCTCCTTTTAGGAGATCCCCCGAAACATCACCCTGCAAAGTGACATGGCTGAGTTCTCCTGTACAACGAAACACGTTATCATCATGCATCACTTTGACATCCAAGTTACCGACATTTGAATCAAGTGAAATGCCAGATCTGCGAGGGTTTTCAGGAATGTATTGACCGACCAACTTGCCCAGATCGATCCCCAATAAGACATTTGTGGGGAGGTTCTCAAACACCCCCACTTCCATTTACCCCCTCCTGGCACCCCAGTCTGGTAAAGGTCGGCGAACAACCACAATCCCTGTGACAGTGAACACAAATTCAGGGTGGATGAAGGGTTGTTCTGCAATAGTGTCCTTGAGCCCAACAGTAATGGTGTCACACACAGTAAACAGTTGCAAGTTTTCATGGGCCCTTTCAACCGCCCCACCCACAAAAAGGGCTGCTTACTAGGCCCCTGGGCATCAAATGTGGGGTTTCTCTTCTGCCTCACTGGGCAGGTGATACTAATATGTCCAAGTTAATCGCATGTATAGCACCAGAGGGAGTCAGATGCAGGCCAGGTGCTGGAAGATGGGGTGAGACCTCCCCAAGGATCGGCTGGCAGGGGCATTGGGTGTCTGCTTACCAACTTTCCAGCTGACAGTGGCTGACTTTCTCACCTCAGGTGATGATGGCTGACTTTCTCACCTCAGGTGTATATTTTCCTGATAGGTAGCGTCAATCTGGGCGGCCTCCTTTGGCTCCTGGTCCATCACGAACTGTCGCACCTCCACAGAGCAAAGATGAAGTAAAGGGTCCTTCAACATCATGTCCTTCAATCCCTTGAAGGTGGTAACCGATAATCCCTAGACCCATTGCTTGAAGTTGGTTCTTAGCCCATTCACCCTATCACCGTAGCTATTGTGAGGTCCACGTTGGAGGGTTGGGAACTTTTTTTGGTACACTTCAAGAGTCTGACGATATTTCCTTATCAGGTCTTTTTTGATGGCCTTATAGTTTCCATCATGTTCTCGAGGGAGAGCAGCAAACACCTCCAAAGCTTTGCCTCGTAGCCCTGGGGTTAAGTATCGAGCCACTGGTCATCGGGCAACTGGTATTGTCTACAGGCCTTTTCAAACCTCTTCAAAAATGTGTCCAGATCCGCATCATTGTCCATAACAGGAAAATGCTCAGGACGGGGTTTAAAGGTTTTGACATTTCTGGACTCACTGTTAAGTGGGGTAGATTGCGCCTTCTGAAATCAGATTAACGCCAGCTGGTGGTCTCTGTCAGCCTGTCACTTGTGACTTCTCTTGCTCGGCTCTCTCGGCCAGTCGCTGTCACGAGTGTGTCACGTCCTCCTGGGAAATCTGGGGTTAGAAGATTACTAGGTATTGTGAATCGCAGCTCTTCCATTTAGAATGTGTGTTTGTGTCCCATATTAAATTAATTTGATTTCCTTTGGTGCTGAAGAGGTTAACAACCCTTTCTATGCTTGTCACAAGCATGCAGCTATATTTAAGCTGCTCCTGATCTTGTCATTAACTCTCACTATAAAACCTGGCCAGACCTTCTCTTCCTTGCCAATGAAAGCTTTGCTTCCTAGTTCCTTGGAGACGCTGTGCTGAATTAGAGATTGTTGTTGCTTCTGAAGATTGTTGCTTGCTATTTTTGGGTGTATTTCCTCATTGTCCTTTTCCCCTTTGGTTTGTACGTTTCTATCCTTCCATGTATACAGTGAAGGAAACAATTATTTGATCCCTTGCTGATTTTGTAAGTTTGCCCACTGACAAAGGCATGAGCAGTCTATAATTTTAACGGTAGGTTATTTTTAACATTGAGAGATAGAATATCAAAAATAAAATCCAGAAAATCACATTGTATAAATTAAATAAATTTATTTGCATTCTGCAGTTAGAAATAAGTATTTGATCCCTCTGGTAAACAAGACTTAATACTTGGTGGTAAATCCCTTGTTGGCAGGCACAGCAGTCAGAGGTTTCTTGTAGCTGATGATGAGGTTTGTGCACATGTCAGGAGGGATTTTGCTCCACTCCTCTTTGCAGATCATCTCTAAATCATTAACATTTTGAGGCTGTCGCTTGGCAACTCGGAGCTTTAACTCCCTCCATAAGTTTTCTATGGGATTATGGTCTGGAGACTGGCTAGGCCACTCCATGACCTTAATGTTCTTCTTTTCGAGCCACTCCTTTGTTGCCTTGGTTGTATGTTTTGGGTCATTATCTTGCTGGAAGACCCAACCACGACCCATTTTTAATGTCCCTGGCAGAGGAAGGAGGTTATAACTCAGGATTTTACATGGCTCTATCCATTCTCCCATTGATGCAGTTAAGTAGTCCTGTGCCCTTAGCAGAGAAACACCCCCAAAACATAATGTTTCCACCTCCATGCTTGACAGTGGGGACGGTGTTCTTTGGGTCATAGGCAGCATTTCTCTTCCTCCAAACACTGCGAGTTGAGTTAATGCCAAAGACCTCAATTGTTGTCTTATCTGACCACAGCACCTTCACCCAATCACTCACAGATTCATCCAGGTGTTCATTGGCAAACTTCAGACGGGACTGCACATGTGCCTTCTGGAGCAGGGGGACCTTGCGGGCACTGCAGGATTTTAAACCTTTGCAGATGATCAGAAAAACTTCATGATGGATTTGAACCGCAATGCCTAAAGCATCAGGCTCACATGTACTTACCATAATGAAGCGATTTCCTTCTTGGACATTTTAATCAAAAAAACAAAAAGCTGGATTATTACAGACAGATGTGCAGAGAAATGAGACCTCGATAAACGCATTACTACATGCTAACTCTGCCCAGCTTAACTCCACTACTAAGGCAGTTCCAACAGGCAATTTCTCCGTATGAGGAGAATCTGTTTCTATGACATATCTTTTGAAAGACAGGCTGAGGACCTTGGGGTGCGTTTTCGGAGCAGGGGATGTATAAAAAGGAGTTATTCTAGAGCTAAGGCAACCTCGAGAAATGCATTACTGCAGCCCAGTAAGAGAACAACTGATGGTACTTCTATTCGGTTTATATCCACATATAATCATCAGTGGGACAAAATCCGTATGATATTACAGAATCACCGGCCGGTATTGAAAACAATCCCCGAATCACCACTCCTGACAGCGACAAAAGGTAAAAATGTGAGCGAGATTCTCATTAACAGTCATTATGTTATCTAATACTTCATGGGTGTTTGGTAGATCTGGCGACTTATTGGCTCCGTTTATATATTTTCCTTTTTCTCCTTAATTGGTGCTTACATTTCCTTGTACACGGCATGTTTTCTGTTTCAGTATTAAGTTATGTTTTTTTAAATAAATATTTTATGTATTTTTTTGAATATTGCGCACTCCGTTTATGAATACTTATTGTTAAAAATTGTATATATCTACCTTATATTATGTTTTTGCGCACTGTCACTTTAAATGAGTACGGCACTTTTTTTTCCCAAGTACGTCATTGAATTTTGGTATATATGTCCAGTATGCCGGAATTATTGTGGTGACCTATCATTGTAATGTTCTTCCTTTCCCCTTCCTTTATCTGTAATACCTTTTTGGTGTGTGCCCTTATTTACAGTAATATGTCTTAAGTATCTTTTTGCCCCCACTTAAGATGGTACACTTACGGTAGGGCGCGTGTCGGGCAGGGGAGTTTTCTTACCGCATCGGGAAGGTTTCTCCTCCCCTTTGTATGCATTATCCAGGCAAGGAATTCCGGTTGGTGCCCTTATAATAAGTCCATAGTAGTGACTGCCCCTACTTAAGGCTGGTTTCACACGTCCTGATATTTCCGGTACCGTTAACAATGGTACTGGAGATATCAGCGTCCGTGTGTGTACTACTTGCAGCACACGTGTGGCAACGCCACATCAGTACCACACGGACGGGAAGAAGCGGCTGGTGCTGAATGCGGCTGTCATCCATTCTCCCCTGCTCTGCCACGATCAGCGCAAGCAGAGGAGAATGAATGAAAAACTGACCTGCTGTGACCTCCGTGGGAGAATGCAAATGATGAGGTCACTGTGAGAGAGCTCGAACTGCTGTGATCTCATCACTTGCATTCTTCCACGGTCCGGAGGTCACAGCAGGTCATTTTTTCATTCATTCATTCTCCTCTGCTCGCCGGCAGAGCAGGAGAGAATACTGACAGCCGCGTCCAGCACCTGCCGCTGTGGGTCAGCGGCTTACAGTAGCGCTTCTTCCCCGGCGGCCATCTGTGCACACGGATAGTGTGCACTGTTCTTTGTGTGCACGTGTGAGGCATGTTTTGCAGCCCGTGTGTCCGGGTGAAAACGGACATGTCTGCGGGTTTTGCACACGGACACATGGTCCGTAAACACACGCTGACATGTGCATAGACCCATTCATTTGAATGGTTCTACGTGTGTCAGTGTCTCCGGTACGTGAGAAAACTGTGAAACCGGCCTAAGATGGCATTGTCTATGCTGGTGCGCATGTGTGGTGCACGCGGTCTCTGGCCACATTGCTGAAGGTCCCTGTTCCTGGTGCCGTCCAGGTTATGACGCCACAGAGGATTTCCCCAGCCGGCGGCACCAGTGTGTGACCAGATGTGATGTGGTCACTGGCCGGCGGCGCACCGCGCATGCGCTTATATAGCATTAGATGATTGGGATCCCTATTTAAAGTCAGGACATCGCACTTTTTGCTACGGACCCCACCCGAAACGCATCTTGGGGCTGCATACAACTTTTCCCCAAGTGATGATTATGGGTAAGAGCAGCTTCTATCATGATTTCAGTTTATTTTGTTCTCTTAAAGCGATAAACACCTTTTTCCTACTCTTGGTATATGTTTCTCTAGTGGTGATTTTCTCACTCAGTGTCTCAGTTTGTTCTACACTCTTATTTGATTTACTACTTTTTTTCGTAACTTTTATGTGTGTAGCGTGAGACGGTGAATGTTTTCGTCTCCATTGAGTCTCTATATACTGTATAAGGGAACATTTATAGACTGTGTGCACTTGCACTTTATTAATCTGCTGCTACATTCTGCTCTTTCCTCCCAATAAGTCCTCTTTCACACGCCAGTGTCTCCGGTACGTGTATTGACAGTTTTCACATGTACCGGAGACACTGACACACGTAGACACATTCAACTGAATGTCTCTGCAGATGTCAGTGTGGTTTCACGGAGCGTGTGTTCGTTTGCAAAACACGCAAACATGTCCGGTTTAACACGGACACACGGCCCGCAACACGTGCTGCACATGTGCAAGTGGAGAACAATGTACACCGTCCTCCGTCAGCACGGATGGCCGCCGGAGAAGTAGTGCTGCTGTAAGCGCTGTTCCCCTGCATGTGGTGCTGACCGCGGCTGTCATTCTCCCTGCTCTGCCGGCAACAGCGCGAGCAGGGAAGAACAAATGAAAAAAAAACAACGTGTGGTCCCCCTTATTTTTGTATCCAACCAAACTATCCAGGTGCGGGCTGCTATTCACAGGCTGAATATGGGCTCCCCAGCCTAAAAACAGCAGCCCGCAGCTGCCCAGAAAAGGCACATCTATTAGATCCACCAATTCTGTAGCTTTGTCGGGTTCCTCCCACTTGCCCTGTAGTGGTGGCAAGTGGGGTAAATAAGGGGTTAATGTCACCTTGCTATTGTAAGGTAACATTAATCCTGGCTTAGTTATGGAGAGGAGTCAATGCGACACGGATCCATTACTAATCCTATAGTAAGTAAAGGGTTAATTAAACACACACACAGTAAGAATAAAGTCTTTTAATGAAATAATACAACTCCCATTTTTCCCCATCTTTATTAGACTGCTAGACCTGTCCGGCGCTCAGTCAAGTCCCACGGCATGAACCCATATCTGGGGGTTAATAAGTTTACAGCCGGAGTGGTGGTAAAGCAACCACTCAGGCTGTAAACTACTGGGGAATGAATGGGAAGCAGCACGCACAGGCTCAGTGATGAGCATGGGAAAATGACAGTGCTGAGGTCACAGGGGTTCATGCCATCAGCGAGCACAGACTCGAGTCACCGCTCGCCCCTGAGTCTTGTGCGCGCTGCTTCTCATTCATTCCCCAGTAGTTTACAGTCCGAGTGGTCGCTTTAGCAGCGCTCTGGTTGTAAACTGATTATCCCCAGATATGTATTTACACAGTGGGACGTGACTGAGAAGCTGGACAGGTCTGGTATATTGTTGGTTTCTTTTTTTATTTATTTTTACAGGTGATCAATGGCTTCCAGATGGGACTAGCAGTCTAATAAAGATGGGAACAATGTGTGCTGTATTATTTCATTAAAAGACTTTATTCTTACTGTGTGTCTTTAATTACCCCTTTACTTACTCTAGGATTAGTAATGGATAGGAGTCTTATTGACATCTCTCCATTAATAAGTCGGGCTTAATGTCACCTTACAATAGCAAGGTGACATTAACCCCTTATGACCCCAGTTGCCACCGCTACAGGGCGAGTGGGAAGAAACTGACAAAGCTCCAGAATAGGCGCATCTAATAGATGCGCCTTTTCTGGGCAGCTGCAGGCTGCTGTTTTTAGGCTGGGGGGGCCCATATTCATGGCCCCTTACCAACATGTGAATAGCAGCCCGCACCTGTATAGTTTTGCCGGGTTGGTTCCAAAAATATGGAGGACCCAAGTTGTTTTTTTTTCCCATTCATTCTTCCCTGCTCACGCTGTTGCAGGCAGAGCAGGGAGAATGACAGCCGAGTTCAGCACCACAGGAAGGGGAACAACGCTAACAGTACAGTAACACTACTTCCCTGGCGGCCGTCCGTGTGGTATTGATGCGGCACACGGGTGGCACACGGTTGTTACACAGATGTGACACACGGACACGGATATCTCCGGTACTGTTTTTACGGTACAGTACCGGAGATATCCGTGTGAAATCTGGACGTGTGAAAGAGGCCAAAAATAAAGGTGGACTCTGTGTGTTACACCTGTGATATCAATTATCCAACTTTGTCTCCAAGCTGATTATTACTATGCTTTTGTTGTGTTTCACATGTTTTTCTTGTTAATAAATTATGGCAGAATTTTATTTTGGGACTTTCTTTGTGCTCTTTTTTCTCTTTGTGTGGTCATGTATTATTGGAGCGTCCCCCTCACCACTTGCTTCAGGGTGTGATGGATTGAAAGTATGGTTTCTGTTCTGAATATATTGTTTATAACAGTGCAAAGCTCAGAAGGGAAGAGGCGCCATGTTACATTGGCAGAGCCCCTGAGGTGTCGGAACAGCAGAACCCCCCCCATAACTGACCTCATTTTATAAACTACACCTCTCAATGAATTCATCTAGGGGTGCAGTGATCATAGTGACATAGTGACACCACAGGAATGTCACATAAATTTATACCAATGGGCAGTGAAAAAACAAGTCATTACATTTTTAAAACCCCCAATTTTTTTTTTAGCCCCAGATTTTACAGTTTCACATGGGAAAACTGGTAAAAATGGCACCTGCTGAATGTAGAAATACCCCATATGTGGCTGCACAGTGCTGCTTAGTCATACGGCGAGACTCGGGAGGGACGGAGTGCTATTTGGCTCATGGAGCACAGATTTTCCTGGAATAGATTGCGCACTCCATATACAGAGCCCCTAAGTGCTAGAAAAGCAGAATACCCCCCTCAAGTGACCCATTTTGGAAATGACACCCCTTTGGGAATTATTTACAGGTGTAGCGATGATTTTGACTCCAAGGGTGTATTCCAGAAACCAGCAGCAGTGGATGTTGCTGAATGAAATTTGCAAACTGCCATTGCAATGTCCAGTACGTTGTAGTACCCGAACATTGTAGTACACAGTACATTGTAGTGCCCGAACATTATAGTGCCCGTACGTTGTAGTCTCCAATACATTGTAGTCCCCAGTATGTTGTAGTGATCAGTAAACTGTAGTGCCCATACGTTGTAGTGACCAATACGTTGTAGCGAACAGTATGTGCTATTACCCAGCTCATGCTTCTAGAGACACGCACCTGTAAATTCGGCATGCTCTTATTACTACAGTAATGGCAAATGCGTGGACGGTAAATGTGGTTTAGGCACACTATGGGGCTCAGAAGACAGGGGGGCATTTGGATTTGGGAGTTCAGAATTAGCTGGATTTCTTTCAGGGGTGGGGGCAGTAGCCATTTCTCTTTTTCAGAGCCTTTGTGCTATCATTAAAGACGAAGCCCCCTTTATTTCTATTAACAGATGATGGATCTGAGTGGGGACTTGTTTTTTTGTGGATTGAGTTGAAGCTTTTATTGGGAACATTTTCCATAACAATTGGGATCACATTTATCCTGCACTCTACGCTGAGCACTTACATTGGGATTTCCATCTAAATCTCTGAATGACGTGATTGGGATGAAAACCCTGAAGGATCCACTCACTATAATAGTACAGTAGAGTTACTTTGGACTCCATGTAGCTTCTGTTCATTGTTGTTCTTCTTTTCAGAAGTGCACAAAACTGTGGGGCACCGCTTTTGACATTTTTATTGGAACAATTCGGGCACATAACATTTTTTGATCACTTTCAGTTCTGATCTTTGGAAGGCAGAATGAACAGAAACCAACAATTCAGGAATTAACTTTTTTTTTTATATACTGTTCCGCATGTGGTAAAAATGATAAGGCAGCTTTAGTCTTCAGGTCAGTACGATTACAGCGATCATTTATATACAGAGCCTTGCGAAAGTATTCCCTGGAACTTTTCAACCTTTTCCCACATATCATGCTTCAATCATAAAGATACCAAATGTAAATTTTTGGTGAAGAATCAACAAGTGGGACACAATTGTGAAGTTGAACGGAATTTATTAGTTATTTCAAATTTTTGTGAAAATTCAAAAACTGAAAAGTGGGGCGTGCAATATTATTCGGCCCCCAGCGTGTTAGGTTGTAGTTTAATTAGATTGGTAGTGCTTTTGTGATAAGTACTTTCAAAGATATAGAGCTTGACAATGCTTCTGTTCACCTGTTTAATAATTCATTGTCTAAGCAATAACTGATAGGCCTGTGAAACTAAATTGTATAAACAATTTAATGTGCGTATTGCTATTTATCCACAATTATTTTGGCAAACTGCAGGTGTATTATTTTGGTGTATTCATACATGTACATGTTGTTTCTCTTTTTCTTGGTTAATAAATGAATTAAAAAAATATATATTATTCGGCCCCTTTACTTTCAGTGCAGCAAACTCACTTCAGAAGTTCATTGTGGATCTCTGAAAGATCCAATGTTGTCCTAAATGACTAATGATGATAAATATAATCCACCTGTGTGTAATCAAGTCTCCGTATAAATGCACCTGCTCTGTGATAGTCTCAGGGTTCTGTTTGATGCACAGAGAGCATCATGAAGACCAAGGAACACAACAGGCAGGTCCGTGATACTGTTGTGGAGAAGTTTAAAGCTGGATTTGGATACAAAATGATTTTCAAAACTTTAAACATCCCAAAGAGCACTGTGTAAGCGATCATATTGAAATGGAAGGAGTATCATACCACTGCAAATCTACCAAGACCCGGCCGTCCCTCTAAACTTTCATCTCAAACAAGGAGAAGACTGATCAGAGATGCAGCCATGAGGCCCATGATCACTCTGGATGAACTGCAGAGAACTACAGCTGAGGTGGGACAGTCTGTCCATAGGACAACAATCAGTTGTACACTGCACAAATCTTGCCTTTATGGAAGAATGGCAAGAAGAAAGCCATTTCTCAAAGATATCCATAAAAAGTGTCATTTAAAGTTTGCAACAAGCCACCTGGGAGGCACACCAAACATGTGGAAGAAGGTGCTCTGGTCAGATGAACCAAGATTGAACTTTTTGGCAACAATGCTAAATGATATGTTTGGCGTAAAGGCAACACAGCTCATCACCCTGAACACACCATCCCCACTGTCAAACATGGTGGTGGCAGCATCATGGTTTGGGCCTGCTTTTCTTCAGCAGGGACAGGGAAGATCGTTAAAATTGATGGGAAGATGGATGGAGCCAAATACAGGACCGCTCTTGAAGCAAACCTGTTGGAGTCTGCAAAAGACCTGAGACTGGGACGGAGATTTGTCTTCCAACAAGACAATGATCCCAAACATAAAGCAAAATCTTCAATGGAATGGTTCACAAATACACGTATCCAGTTGTTAGAATGGCCAAGTCAAAGTCCAGACCTGAATCCAATCGACAATCTGTGGAAAGAGCTGAAAACTGCTGCTCACAAACTGTCACGTTTCCGCCAGACTTAGGGCCTGCTGTTCCGGTCGCGGCCTCTAGGAGGCGCCGGACCGCCACTTTATCGTCAGACTCAGGGACGGCTGTTCCTGCCTCGGCCACTGGACAGGGCCGTGGTTCTGTCACGTCAGGCTCAGAGCCTACTGTCCCGGCTTTAGCCTCTAGGAGGCGCCGGTCTGTCACGTCGCCGTTAAATTCTGGGTCTGCTGCTCCTGTCGCGGTCACTAGGAGGCACCATGGCTCGCCCGGGAGTTATGGTGCTGACAGAGTAAGGGCACCTGCGCAGGCATCTGGTGGACGCAGGCTCCACCCCTCTGTCAGTCATCAAGAGGTTACTGCATCTCCATCTGGCCTGGTCCTGGGGGCGGTACTGATGACATCATCAGTCCAGGAACCTATGAGGGGTGACCTGATCCCTGAAATACCTTGGGACTGGTCTTGCAAGCCGCCGGATATATTCTTGGTTCCCCTGCATGTTACTGTGTGAATTGCTTTCTGACTGACTGACTTTGGCCTGGACTTCTGACTCTCCTTCTGCCTAACGATTCTGTACCTCTGCGACTCTCCTGGTTTATGACTCTCGGCCTGAATCTGACTCTGCTTCTGTCTACCGTTTTTGTACCATTGCTTCCCGACTGGTTTAGACTCGCATATCTCCACGTTTGTGTCCTGTATTGGAACACCTTTCTGGCGACCGTCCTGCTCTGGTCACTGCTCCTATTCAGACAGCGCCTCCTGGGCTCTGCTATAAATCCAGATCCCTGTATAGGGGTAAAGGGTATCAGTGTTTCTCGGGGTGTTGCCTGGCTGCAGCCCAGACCCGCAGGCGGACGTCACACAAACGATCTCCATCCAACCTCACTGAGCTTGAGCTGTTTGCCAAGGAAGAATGGGCGAGAATTTCAGTCTCTCGATGTACAAAACTGATAGCGACATACCCCAAGTGACTGCAGCTGTAATCGTGGCAAAAGGTGGCGCAACAAAGTGTTAAGTTACAGGGGCCGAATAATATTGCACGCCCCAATTTTCAGTTTTTGAATTTCCACAAAAATGTAAAATAACCAATAAATTTCGTTCAACTTCACAATTGTGTCCCACTTGTTGTTGATTCTTCACCAAAAATTTACACTTGGTATCTTTATGTTTGAAGCATGATATGTGGGAAAAGGTTGAAAAGTTCCAGGGGGCCGAATACTTTCACAAGGCACTGTGGTTTTCTTATGTTTTGGCGTTTTTACACAATAAAAATTATTTTATGGAAACTGTAATTATTTTTGCATCGCTTTATTCTGAGAGCTATAACTTTATTATTTTTCTGCTGATGGAGCTGTATGGCAGCTTGTTTCTTCGGGACAAGATGACGTTTTCAGCGGTACCATTTTTATTTACTTTCATCTTTCCATCGCGCTTTATTCCACTTTTTGTTTGGCGGTATGATGATAAAGCATTGTTTTTTGCCTTGCTCACTGAAGGGGCTAACTAGTGGGATGGGTTTTTGAGGCAGGTTGTTCCTGCACTTCCCAACGTGATGTAGTGGGTACGTCCAAGGTCATGAAGGGGTTATATGATTTATGTTTACCACTTGGATTAGCGCCCGCTTTTCTTCAAGTTGTTTTTCTTCCACATGTGCATCAAATTCTTGATCAATAAAATGTTGAATTATTTTTCAGCTTAATATTATTGGCCTTTTTGTCTGTTCTCTCTTGGTTTCGGCCTTCATATGATATCACTGATGGCTCACTGTATAACGGTCCGGCCTACACGTCCTACATGGGAATATTTTCTTTTCATGGTTTCATTTCAGTCACAATTTATTTAGAACCTTGACATATTCGTGTACTATTGCTGACTTTTGATTTTGAGTTTTTCTAAAAGGTATAAAAGAGAGCAAGACCCAACAGCACACGAGTCACCATCGTAAAACCATCCAAGCTTAGTCCCCTGGAAAAGGCAACATCTCTTCCCGGGAGCAGGTTTCAGTCAGGCGTCCATGGATCACCAAGGAGCTGCTGCTATTAATCACGCAGCAGGTTCTAGTATACGGAAGTTTTACAGCTATGAGCCGAAAGCCCCAGAGGGGTATACATGAGTCCGCCGTCCATACTCTGACCATGTGAGCATTTACTCTGCATGTTTCCGACAGCTGACTACAAGCTTATCCTCATTCACTGGCGTGGTAGTAATCATCTTGTTCTGGGTCTACTGACATTTGTCTCATCCGTAGAGAGTTCTTCGGAGCTGGAAGTAAAGGGTTAATGGTGGAGAATAGACAGTGCATGGGTAATTCCGCTGATTAGACGTTCTTCATAATTACTGCGATGAAGATGCCCAATTATCTGAAGTCAATAGAAATTAGAACAAAGGGCAGCGTGACTCTGATACCGGCAGCTCCCTCCCACCACATCCCATCCTGAGAGGACTATCATTAAACAATCAGCCTGGGCCTCCCTCCCCTGAGAAGTTCTGTGTATCCTGGAATCTCATGTAATATCAAGGATCTAGAGTTCTGATCCCAGTCCAGAAATGTCACATGAGGCCGTGAAGGGAAGTGTAACAGACTGCAATGGCAGCACTGAGAAGCAAAGTCAGTCATCGGAAAATATCTCATCATCTATACCCGTAGACACGAGGAGTGTTTCACAGATTTAGAAGAACCTCACAAGCTTGTATGCTTCATAACAAAAAACCAGAAGAGTCCGTCCTTCAGAAAGGTTCACATGTCTGACTCTCATAGAGGTTCAAGT
The DNA here is from genome assembly GCF_039654945.1 of Dendrobates tinctorius. NCBI lineage: Eukaryota > Metazoa > Chordata > Amphibia > Anura > Dendrobatidae > Dendrobates > Dendrobates tinctorius. The sequence continues at coordinate 5,479,141 of NW_027361918.1, read as the reverse complement.
GTCATCCCCCTCAGAGCAGTAAATATGTCCATCCTTTAGAGACGTCATCGTGTCTGCTCCCTCAGAAAGGTTCAAGTGTCTGTTGCTTGAGAAGGTTATCATATCTGTTACTTTGGAGAAGTTCTTGTGTCTGTCATCTCAGATTTTTTCATACATCTGTCCCCACAGAGGTCATTGTGTTTGTCCCCAAGAGAGATTCATGTGTCCCTCCCCTCAGAGAGGTTCATGTGTACGTCCCATCAGAATTTATAAATGGCTTTCCCTGCATTTCCACACAGAGTGGTCTTTATGTCTCACATTTCAGAGAGGTCATCACATCCTTCCAGCTATCGTATCCATTCCCTGATAGAAGTTCATGAGTCCATCACCTCAGGTGGCTCATAGTGTCCATCCCCTCAGAAAGATTTGTGGCGCCCCTGAGGGTTCAGTCGCCACAGAGCTACTGCACCACCTCCTGAGGCGTAGTATCCCATTCTCCAGGTAAGATGGTAACACCTGACCAGCCTCCAACACCTGCACCCCACACAACATAGTAGTGTAGCAAAGCACCTTTGGTGGCTCCCTGCTTGGAACACGAAGAGTGCTGGGAGGCGGGTGGAGTTAGAATACATAAAAGAGCAGAGAGGTTTAGAATTACAGGTCAGTCTGTGAGAGAAGATCCCATGAGAGGGATGGAGTGAAGGAGGTGCTGCAGCAGACTTCAGTGACCTGAAGCTGCTGGCACGGGAAAGAGAAATAGAAAGCCTGATTCTCCAGAAGGAAGAAAGATTAGTGCTGAACATAAGGAGAAGAAGAGAACTAAGGATTAGGGTCTGAGTGGAGCCCTTCCTCAAGTTCTAAGCACATGGCCGGGGTCCGGTCCCCGAGGTTGTATGGATACTGATGGTCCTGCAGCAGACACCGGAGGAATAGAAGTTGTCACCACTTTATTCCCTACTAAGACTTGGGGGCACAACAGCAACGTGAGTGAGCCGGGACTTGATAGCAAGCAGTCCCCGAAGCAGGCTACAGCTGTCTACCATACAAGTAGTGTTCAAAGGAACATCTGAAAGTATGAACTTCAGTGTAACTCAGTACTGTGAGTACCTCAAATAAGCGCTAGTGAGGAGACATTCAGAACAGGCATACGAAAGGGAGAGCTGGAAAGGTTAATTCCATCTGCCTGGGAGTTGGCTGAGCCCCTGGTCTGGAGACCGCAGCATCGAAGCGGGCACCTGTCTGTGCCAAGAATGTGAGTAAAAGAACTGGAACTGCATTCATCTGTCTCATTGTCTTCTTCCTGCGCCAACCCACTCAGCACTGATATATCTCTGTGCCTAACACTGCACCATCTACTTCTCCTCACTATCTCCTCATTTACACCAACCTCATCTACTCTGCCCTGGAACTACAGCCCTACCTGTGGAGGGCTACAACATCATTGCTGCACCACACCATCCGCCCCAGAGAAGCAACCCTGCAGCGCTGGTCAACATGACCAGAAACCACAGGTGGCGTCACGAATCATCTCAATGACTTTAATGACTTTATCCCCATCACTCAACCCCTTTTACATGGACGCCCAGGGCCACGGACCGGGTGACTGCCACAGTGACATCTCCCATTGAAATCAACGGGCCTGGTTCCGAGTACCCCACGGCCCTGGCGGGCAATCCAGATTCAAGTAACCGACTCTCAATATGTTGTAAACTCATCCATCCCTCAGAGAGTTCATTATGTCCTTCCCCTCAGAAATGTACCTTTTGTGTCCTATCCTGGTCAGAATAGAAACTACTATCTCTCAGGACACCCTAACATGGTGCCCTTGCCTTGGGGTATTCTGTTTCCCACAGCTCTGAAATGCTAAGGCCGTACTCACTGCAAATGGAAGATTCCTTCTTAACTCTCTTTCAATTTCTGCACTCCAGTCATATAAAAGTAGTTGCTGGTAGAACTTGTTCTCAGACTTGCTATCTTTAATTTGTCTGGAATAAACATACTCTCCACCTGTGGGCTTTTCCTAAACATAAAAATTTGTCACTCATTCTGAAGCTGCTTTCCAACTCTGTACAAAAACATGTCCTCCATTCAAAGAGGTTCATGTTCCGATCGATAATAGAGGTAAACATGACCTCCCCATAGAGAGGTCATTACGTATGTGCCCTCAGAGAGGTTCACATATCCATCCTCTCAGAGAGTTTCAAGTGTCTGTCTCCATAGAGAAGGGGTGAGTAACCCTGGGCAGATTCCCGGGGACTGAAGTGCTCGGGCCGGTGGCCAGCAAGCTGATGGCAACGGGCCCTTTAAGTACTCTTTGCAGTGAAATCACCCACATGCAGGGTTCACTACTGAACACTGCAGCGGATACAAAAAATGATTACTTCCAGGATCAGACTCACCTGGCAGGGTACCGGGGAAATGCCCAGTGGACCCAAGAGAGAGAAGGGGGGAGTTTTTAGGGGCACTGGCCCATGCAGGACTCAACATGACCTGCCGCAACAACGAGGGCCAGAGTCACCACCTGGTGCACCCAGGGCCTGGGACGAACTGTGTGTGCACTTGCCGTCAGAGACAACAAGACGCTATAGGGCTATGGGGAGTCTGTACCACATATTACCATGTGGTGGTAATATGTGATACGGCCATGGTGTGGTAGTATTTATCACTTGTATGTTGTATTATTCAGTCACTATGTGGTGATAATGTACTTTGGTCGTGGTGTGACTGTATTTATTCTTTGTATGTAGTATTATTCGGTCACTATGTGGTGGTAATATATGGTCTTGCCATGGTGTGGTGGCATTTGTCCCCTGTATGTGATAATATTCGGTCACAATGTGATGGTAATATGTGGTCTGGTCGAGGTGTGACTGCATTTGTTCTTTGTATGTGATATTATTCCATCACTAACTGGTGGTAATATGTGATCTTGTCATGGTGTAGTGATATTTATTCGTTGTAGGTGGTATTATTCGGTCACTGGTGGCAATATGTAATCAGGTTATTATTTGATCACTGTGTGGTGATAATGTGGTCTGGTCACGGTGTGACTGTATTTGTTCCTTGTATGTGGTATTATTTGGTCACTGTGTTGTGATAATATGTGGTCTGGTCACGGTGTGACTGTATGGTGGTATTTATCCCCTGAATGTAGTATTATTCGGTCACTGTGTGGTGGGAATATGTAATTGGGTAATGATGTGATGGTGTTTGTTCATTGTATATGGTATTATTTGGTCACTGTGTGGTAATATGTGGTCTGGTCACAGTGTGGTGGTATTTATCCCCTGTATGTGGTATTATTCGGTCACTATGTGGTGGTAATATGTGGTCTGGGATTGGTGTGATGGTATTTATCCCCTTTATGTGATATTATTTGGTCACTGTATGGTGATATGTGATCTGGTCACCGTGTGGTGGTATTCCTTGTATGTGGTATTATTTGATGGTAATATATGTATCACGGGTGTGTCAGACACTACAGACTGTCGCTCTGCATCTGGCTGCAAAAGGTCTCTGCATTTGGCATTGCAGACATCTTCTAAGTCATTCTGAATTTTGGACCCAGTGGCAACCCCCCCTCCAATGTTAATTGACACTCCTGTACCTGGGTGTTTATAGACTCTCAGTCTGCTTCAGGGAGTCGTCGGTGATATTCACATTTTCCCTTGTGTAGGCTTGGAGCTATAGCAGTCGGCTTACTTCCTCTTTGGTGCTCTTGGAGGACGTTTGGTGTTACCTCTCTGGAGTCTGCCCAAGTTAAGTTTCTCCCCCTTGTTTGTCTCCCTTCTTCTTTTTAGAGTACAGTGGGCTCACCCCCCACCCCCCTTTTGTTATTCAGGTCCAAACGTTAGGGATATACAGGGCTTAGGCTTCCTGCTCGGCGATTGGTGTGGAGCCAATATAGGACAGTAGGGTAGGCAGGTCCTAGATCTGACTAGGGGTCTCCACTCCCCATTTCCCTAGTGTTTGGGCTTCCTTCCCCCTCATTGCTTCGTGTTGCAATTAGTCTTCCCACACTTCGTGACAATGTGGTCCGATCATGGTCTGGTGATATTTATCCCCTGCATGTGGTATTATTCAGTCATTAGGTGGGTTAATATATGATCTGGTCATGGTGTGGTGGTATTTATCGCCTGTATATGGCACTATTGGGCTTCCAAACAGTATACTGACTTTTCCTGGGTATAGGGGTATTATCCCATCTGTGTATGAGGGGTATTATCCCATCTATGTATGAGGGGTATTGTCCTGTGTATGGGGGTATTGTCCTGTGCATGGGGGGTATTATTCTGTCTGTGTATGGGGAGTATTGTACTGTGTATGGGGCTTATTGTCCAGTGTATGGGGAGTATTGTCCTGTGTATGGGGTATTGTCCTGTATAAGGGGGGATATTGTCCTGTATATGGGGGTATTGTCGTGTATATGGGAAGTTGTTGTCCTGTATATGGGGGTATTGTCCTGTTATTGGGGGTAGCATCTGTCCATGCATCGGGGGGGTTTTCTCACATATAGTGCACTTATGGGGCTGTTTTCCCAGACCAGGATTCTGTGAACATTTCCTTCACATTGCCCATCACTTGGGTGATGACGGAGAAGGTTTGAGGAGCGTCCCAAGATTTAATATCTCTGCATGATGAGATCACCCATTGGCAGGAACTCCTGGAAGCAGCAGTTTTGGCTGCAAAAAGTGTACAGATATTATCAGCAGTCTCATTCACTTGTATAAGGGTTTTGGAGTTTTCCTTCTTGCCATGGACTCATGTTGACCTTGCGGATCTCATCTGTGATGCTGTTTTCTGACTCTCGGAGGGTATGATCTTAATATCTGCCTGGAGTCTGAGGATATAAGATGTCATAACCATAATTATCTGTCAATAATCACATTAACAGAATCCACCCCATATTGTCTTTTCTGGACTCCCGGAGGGATGTCTATGTTTGTCTGGACGCACACCATTAACGACACCAGTTATGAGCATGAATCTTTGTCCATTCTCAGCAGCATAATCAGGGCAGATTTATGCCAGGTTTTAGGTGGAATATTTATGGAGCCAATGCCCCAGATTGTCTTACACACTGATGTGTCTGTCAGGCTTGAAGGTCTCAGAATCACAACAAGCGACAATCACTCAAACCCTCAAGTTTACAGAACTCACATCGTACATCAGTGGTAAATACATGTTCATCTTTGTATAGGTCTCATCGTCCAGACACGCTGCTTTTAAGTTCAAGTTCTAAAACATCCTCCATATTAACAGAATTTGAACATCATAGTAAGCATCCGCAGCCTGTTCCACGGTCTGGTAGGACCCTGGACCTGGGCTACCACCTGTGTTCTGTGGCAGTTTTTTTTCTGAAGTATCAATAATGTCCACATTTACACCCGTTATTCTCCAGTGGACCCAACTATATGGGGTCGTCCCACTCCACTGGCATCTTCTGACAGTCCCACCCCAAGGTGGTCCTGTCCTGGGCTTCTGGCCAATTACCTAGTGTCAGGGTTAACAGCCAGGGTGGGTTATGCAGATTCCACCTATGTCACTGTTTGTCAGGGTACACAAGTCCTCTGCCTCCAATCATCAGGACAATACGGCAATTGACTGATGGATGAGGCCACGACTGTTTTCACTACATGGCTGGTTATCGGAGAGCTCACCGTGACCGTGTAGTAGATGCACCTTTGATTCCAATGCATGGAATATAAATACAGTATGTCTGTTTCCTTTGGTTCCTCTATGTCCACAGGACAAGCATTCATTGATTCTGGAAGAGAATTTCATGGACTTCTCTTTGGAAAAAAGCTGAAAATAACATTTGTTTCCCTGTAGACACATCTAAAGCTGATCTCAACAAATGGCTCTGCAGTCCCAGGAGGCCGTATGCAATTCCAGAGAGAGACGGGAACTCTTCAGATTGGGACACAACACGTTGAGGACATTTTCTTTTTTCATCACTCTCCGATACACCAGTGCTTTTGAAACTTACTTGGCTAAAATCAAAATAACCAAATCCGCTGCAGTAAGTACATAATGAAATAGTATTAGTGCATGTAAGTAACACATGAGACTTGGCTACCTATTGAAGACCCTATAAAGACGGTGATAGCCCCCACATCCGATCACTGGCTCGCTCTTGTTATCTGAATCTCAAAAACATTTCTAGAATTCAACCTTTTCTTACTTTTGACTCCGCAAAAACTCTTACTGTTTCTCTTATTCATTCTCGTCTGGACTATTGTAACTTTCCTATAATCGGTCTCCCTCTTACCAAACTCTCCCCTCTCCAATCCGTCCTGAATGCTGCAGCCAGGATCATATTCCTCACCAATCATTACACCGATGCCTCTACCTTGTGCCAGTCCTTACACTGGCTATCCATCCAATCCAGAATCCTTTACAAATTTATTACCCGCACCCACAAAGCCCTCCATGGCTCAGCACCACCCTACATCTCCTCCCTCGATTCAGTCTACCACCCTACCCATGCCCTCCGTTCTGCTAATGACCTGAGGTTAGCATCCTCAATAATCAGAACCTCCCACTCCCGTCTCCAAGACTATACATGTGCTGCGCCAATTCTCTGGAATGCACTTCCCAGGTCAATCCGATTAGTCCCCAATCCCTACAATTTTAAGCGTGCCCTGAAAACGCATTTATTCAGACTGACCTACCGCCTCAACACATTAACCTAATCTATCCCTGTGTGGCACAGTCAAAAGTTTTACCATAACCAGTGTGAGAAGCTTGGGGGAATCGTGGATGAGGGCAGGTATATCTCGCCCAGATACCTTTCCTATGTGGCCTAGTCAGGTCAGTATTTCACCTGATGACTAATGAGTAAGGGGAGGCGGATATAAAAGGATGCCAGGTGGTGTGTTAGTGTCTCAGCCTGGGGAACACAGAGAGCCTGTCTGTGTGAGAGACTCTTGTGAGTGAAAGCAGTGCTCACGGTAGCTGTGGTTGGGCTGGACGGGAGAAGCCCGCCAGTTGGTAGTTAGTTCGGACCCTGGTTAGTTAGTGCCGGACAGGCAAGGATTTGTTTTATGTTTTACTCCCTGTATGTTTTGGCTTTCACCATAAACAAAACCTGACCCAGTGTCAGTTATGTCCGGAACCCGGCTGTGCACCTGAGTTTCATGCTAAACCCACGTGGCCTTTGACGCCAGCAAAGGCGATCCCAGAGTGTTTTGTCACAGGAAGGTGGAGAATGCGGGCAACACGTTGAAAGCATGAACATGGAGGACGTGGTGAAAGCGCTGGTACAGTCCACCGCAGTCCAGCAAGACTCTAATCGGGTGATGATGGCCCAGCTGAAGGAGTTGGTGGACAGGACAGCTACAGATCGTTCGCTTCTCCAGCAGGTGGCGCAGCGCCTGGCGATCTTACCTGAGGTTAACCCGGAAGTCGATTCGAGAGTGATTCACGTTAGTCGGTACTGGCAGAAGATGATGACCGAAGATGACATCGAGGCATACTTGACCACGTTTGAACGGACGGCGGTGCGAGAAAAATGGCCGAAGGCCCCCTGGGCCGGCCTAATTGCCACATTTCTTTCCGGTGAGGCCAAAAGACTTATTATGACTTAGAACCTGAAGCCGCACAGGACTTTGACAAACTGAAAGCCGAGATCTTGGCCCGGCTGAGAGTGATGACCGCCGTCCATGCACAAAGAGTGTATCAATGGACTTATCAGCCGGATAAACCACCACGGTCACAGATGTTCGACCTGATCCACCTGACGAAGAAGTGGCTACAATCCGAGGTGCTGATGGCGCCAGAGATAACCCAGAGAGTCGTCCTGGACAAATACCTGAGAGCTCTACCGCCAGCCCTGAGGAAGTGGGTAAGCCATGGAAATCCTACGATGGCAGATCAATTGGTGGATATGGTTGAGCGTTACTCCATGGCGGAAGGACTCCGAGACGACGCTACCCCACCTCAGTCTTCATCATCTCCACGTGGAACCGGTAAGACAGGAGTAGGGGAGAAGGAAAAATCCCTAAGACAGTGGGGGAGTAAAACGGGACTGCCCACACGGTGAGGCCAAGAGTAACGAATATTGGTCTAGGCAAGGGGCCCGTTAGGTGTTTTCGCTGCCAAGAGATGGGCCACATCGCTGCGAACTGTCCGGTCACTACTGAACCCATGCAGTGTGATGTCACAGACTCTCAAAAACGCATGTCTATGGTTGCCCGGGTAGTGAGTGTGAATGCTGGTCAAAGTAAGGTGGAAAATCACCTGTTTGATGTAAAGGTGGATGGAAAAAGGGTTGTGGCATTGGTAGACTTGGGAAGTGTGGTGACTCTGGTGAAGGCCAGTCTGGTGTCAGCCCCGACTGGACCATCAGACAAATTTTCTGTAACGTGTGTGCATGGAGACACCTGTTCGTACCTCACCGCGGTCATATGCATTTCTACTTCCTATGGGTCTGCGCAACATAAAGTGGGACTCGTCCCTGTGTTGTTGCATGATGTTATCTTGGGCCGGGATTTTTCCCACTTCTGGCAATTGTGGGAGAATCAGTTGATGCCCCAGGGTAACAGTGTACGGGATTCCTGTCACAGGGCGCGTGTGGGTCCCGAACCCCTGGAGGAGGTTCCCCAGGGAGACTCTAGTGATGAGTCTACTGGAAATGAACTTCAGTTCCCGTTTTAAGTCATGGCGGGGAATACTGAAGAGACCAGGGGAGAGGAGGGGGCAGGGAACCGTCCACCTCCCCGTTTGCCGGATGTGGAAGTCCAGAAAGATGACTTCCAAAGCGAGCAAATAAAGGATCCTACCCTTTCTCAGGCTAGGACAAATGTAAAAGTGATAAATGGGGTACCCGTAGAACCTGGCGCTAAGCTGGCATATCCTTACATGGTCCTGGAGAATAATTTATTATATCAGATAGAGAAAAAAGGGGAAGACATGGTGCAACGATTAGTCGTTCCAAAACCCTACCGGCGGCAGGTGCTGGACCTGGCCCACGGACATGTGATGGGAGGTCACTTGGGAGTCCAGAAAACCACCGAAAGGATATTACACTGTTTTGTTTGGCCAGGCATGCATCATGATGTTCGTGTATATTGTGAGTCTTGTCCTGACTGCCAAGCCTTTGCGCCTAAGCCCTGGTTCTGTAGCCCTTTGGTACCCCTACCTATTATTGAAGTCCCATTTGAGAGGATTGGGATGGATTTAGTTGGGTCCCTTCCACGGTCTGCACGTGGACACCAACATATCCTGGTCATCTTGGATTATGCCACGCGTTACCCGGAGGCCATCCCTTTGCGTAACACGGCCACCAAGACGATTGCCAAGGAACTGGTGCATTGGTTTAGTCGGGTCGGTATACCAAAACAGATACTTACCGACCAGGGGACTCCCTTTATGTCAAGGGTAATGAGGGAGCTCTGCAGGTTGCTACAAATTGAACCGTTACGCACGTCCGTGTATCACCCTCAAACAGACGGGTTGGTCGAACGGTTCAATAAAACTCTGAAGCAGATGCTGAGAAAGGCGATAGACAAGGATGGGAAGAACTGGGACTATTTACTTCCGTATTTGCTTTTTGCCATCAGGGAATTGCCCCAGTCTTCCACTGGATTCTCGTCTTTCGAGTTATTGTACGCCCGACGTCCCCGCGGACTGTTAGACGTCGCAAAAGAAACCTGGGAGGGTCAGGTCACTACGTTTAAAACGGTGATAGATCATGTAACACAAATGCAGGACTGTATTGCGGCTGTTATGCCCGTCGTCAAAGAGCACATGATGCAGGCTCAAGGAGCCCAAAAAAGAATCTATGATAGGGGCGCCAAGATCCGTACGTTTGCACCCAGATATAGGGTGTTGATCCTGGTCCCCACGGCCGACAGTAAATTCCTGGCAAAGTGGCAGGGCCCCTTTGAGATTAAGGAAAGAGTTGGTGAGGTAAACTACAAAGTGTATCAGGCAGGTAAAAGGAAACCTGAACAGATTTATCATGTAAATCTGATAAAACCCTGGAAGGATCGGTCAGCCTTATCAGCGGATCTGGCCCGGCCCGCCTGCTCGCATACTGTAACGGAGGTACGGATTGCAGAGACTCTCTCGGAGCGGCAAAAGACTGAGGTCAGGCAGTTTCTACTTCCCAATCAAAAGTTTTTCTCTGAAAACCCGGGCAGACTGCGCTAATGAAACATGACATCATAACGGAACCTGGGGTCACCATCCATGTGAAACCATACAGAATCCCGGAAGTGCGCCGTGAAGCCGTTTCCCGAGAAGTCAAGGCAATGTTAGAGTTAGTGGTCATTGAGGAGTCACACAGTGCTTGGTCCAGCCCGATTGTGTTAATTCCTAAACCGGGCGGCACAATCCGGTTCTGCAATCACTACAGGAAACTGAATGCGGTCTCAAAATTTGATGCTTAACCTATGCCCCGGGTCGACGAGTTAATAGATCGGTTAGGGAAGGCCCGGTATATTACGACCCTAGATCTAACAAAAGGGTATTGGCAGATCCCTCTGGCAGAGGCTGCCAGAGAGAAGACGGTGTTTGCTACACCGGAGGGTTTATACCAGTATGTGTATATGCCGTTTGGACTGCACGGAGCATCGACGACCTTCCAGAGACTGATGGATCGAGTCCTGAGGCCACATAGGCAGTACGCTTCGGCCTATTTGGATGACATTGTCATTTACAGATTGAGGACCTGGGGGAGGCAGGTCTAACCGCGAACCCCAAGAAATGTCACATCGGGCTAGAAGAAGCCCAGTATTTGGGGTATGTAATTGGGAGGGGTATTGTTAAACCCCAGGTCGATAAAATTCAAGCGGTTCAGGACTGGCCGCAACCAGTTAACAAAAAGCAGGTGCAAGCCTTTCTGGGGATCGCCGGCTATTATCGCCGGTTCATCCCCAATTTTGCAGCCATCGCTACCCCCCTGACGGATCTTACCAAAGGGAAAGATTCTGTCATGGTTAAATGGAATTTAGCGGCTGAAGAAGCCTTCCATAGCCTAAAACGGGCACTTTGCTCTCAACCCGTACTGGTGACTCCAGATTTCCGCAGTGAGTTTGTGGTACAAACTGATGCCTCTGAGACCGGTATCGGGGCCGTACTGTCACAAGCGAGGGTCGGAGTGGAACACCCGGTCCTCTATCTCAGCAGGAAGCTGAATAAACATGAGCAAATGTATGGGGTAGTGGAAAAAGAGTGCCTAGCCATTAAGTGGGCTCTAGAGGCCCTCAAATATTACCTGGTGGGCAGAAAGTCCAGGCTGATCACTGACCATGCCCCTTTCAAGTGGATGCACTTGCACAAGGAACGGAATAGCCGAGTGACCCGGGGGTTCCTTGCCCTGCAGGACTACACTTTTACGGTGGAGCACCGCCCAGGGGTACAGATGGGGAATGCAGATGCCCTGTCCCGAGTGCACTGTCTGACGGGTGTCATTGCTCGACCAGAGTGGTCTGAGCAGAGGGGGGGATATGTGAGAAGCATGTGGGAGTAGTGGATGAGGGCAGGTATATCTCGCCCAGATACCTTTATTATGTGGCCTAGTCTGGTCAGTATCTCACATGATGACTAATGAGTAAGGGGAGGCGGATATAAAAGGATGCCAGGTGGTGTGTTAGTGTCTCAGCCTGGGAACACAGAGAGCCTGTCTGTGTGAGAGACACCTGTGAGTGAAAGCAGTGCTCACGGTAGCTGTGGTTGGGCTGGACGGGAGAAGCCCGCCAGTTGGTAGTTAGATCGGACCCTGTTTAGTTAGTGCCAGACAGGCAAGGATTTCTTTTATGTTTTACTCCCTGTTTTGGTTTTCACCTTAAATAAACCTGACCCAGCGTCAGTTATGTCCGAATCCCGGCTGTGCACCTGAGTTTCATGCTAATCCCACATGACCTTTGACCCCAGCAAAGGTGATCCCGGAGTGTTTTGTCACACTAGGTTCCCCGCATCATGTTCCCACATGCTTTATGCATCCATTAGCCCTCTGTGTCTGTACTGTTACACACTTAATATTATGGCTGGTCCATACAATCAGGGCAACTGTTACCACCCACCTTTCGGGTCTACCTCTTTCCTCATAGACTGTAAGCTTGCGAGCAGGGCCCTCATTCCTCTTGGTATCTGTTATGATCAATGTGTGTCATGATCCATGCTGGATCATGACTGATATAAAACACAGGTAACCTTTTTTTTCCCCTAAGCTGTGCTCAAGATGTTTTTGCCCCCGGTGGCCATTAGGATTATTGCACTGTGTGTCGTTTGTTCTAAGTTTTCCCCCCGGTGGTGGTGAGCGTCATTGCACTCTAGTTTCTTTTGCTTAGTGCACATGATTATAATGCAGGTGTGATTGCTGGCTCTGCTATAAAAGAGTCACAGGTGTTGCAATCAGTGTTGGTGATAGTGTTCATTTCAACCATCCTTGGTGGAGGAAGAAGCTGGAGAGCAGCTCTGACAGAGCTTGGTGTGAAAGGAGTCATAGGGGATTTCCTTAGCTCTGACAGAGCTTGGTGGCAGCGATTCAGGAGGAGAGCTGCATGCTGGTGGTGGACTCTGTTGCCAGGAGCAAGTGCAACAGAGTAAAGCTAAGTTGTGTTTCCCCGTTTGTGTTTTCTCCTTAGTGTGTATTAGTACAGCGGTGGGGCCAGTGCCTGTGCCACCCAGCTCCCTAGTAAGGGATAGGTGTAGGGTGTGCGAGGGCGACAGGTTCGTGATCGGTGCCCGGTGCGGAACCGGCATAGGGAATGTTAGGAGCGTTAGGGACACTGACTCAGGGGAGTGCAGGAGGTCTCCACGTCCCCTTTCCCTATCGCAGGGCCCACCGTTGTAACTGTTTCCCTACCTCTTGTCTTGTTGTTTTAGTTACCGGCCTGCGAGCCGTGTCACACAGGACAGTATCACGTGCCGCGTCCTGTTGTTTTAGTTACCGGCCTGCGAGCCGTGTCACACAGGACGGCTCCACGTGACATTTATCAAAAGAAACTAGAGTGCAATGACGCTCACCACCACCGGGGGGAAAACTTAGAACAAACGACACAGTGCAATAATCCTAATGGCCACCGGGGGCAAAAACACCTTAAGCACAGCTTAGGGAAAAAAAAAGGTTACCTGTGCGTTATATCAGTCATGATCCAGCATGGATCTTGACAATGTGATTATTGTTATGCTGTAATGTCTATCGTCTGTACAAGTCCCCTCTGAAATGTAAAGTGCTGCGGAATATGTCAGCGCTATAGAGATATAATTTATTATTATTATGATAGTATTACTGACGAGGAGTGGCCAGAGGAACAAGAGACTGCTAACATTAGGTGGATAATGGAAAAGGCCAAGAATACAAGGAAATCGATTTTTGCTACAGCAAGGCCTTCGACTTTGTTGATCATCAGAAACTTTGAAATACTATGAAGCAGTAGCATAGCCAGCGGGGGGCAGAGGGTGCGATCGCCTTGGGCACTGCTCTGAGGGCCCACCCAGAGCTACTCGACGCAGAGAGCTGATACAGTCAAACTCTCCAGCAAAGCAGGGAGACAAGATCTCCCTGCACTGCCACTCGGGCCTGTGAACCAGCGGAGGCAGTGCCAACATTAGGCCCACGCCCGCCATCACAAGTTCAACTGTATCAGCTGACGCTCCCTCTACCATCGTTCCCCCTCTGCGTCTGACGTCATAGAGGCCTAATGGGGTGCATTATACTATATAGAGGCTTATGGGGAGTGCATTGTTCTATATAGAGGCCTATCGGGAGTGCATTATTCTATATACAGACATATGGATCGTGCATTATTCTATATAGAGGCCTATGGGGAGTGAATTTTACTATATGGAGGACTATGCGGAGTGTATTATACTATATGGAGGCTTATGGGGAGTGAATTATACATTATGGAGGCCTATGGGGATTGTATTATTCTATATAGAGGCCTATAGAGAGTACATTATACTATATACAGTAGAGGCCTATGGGGAATGCATTATACTGTATGGAGGTCTATACTGGTAAGGGGCCCTCTCAGAAATTTCGCCCTCCCTGAACCAAAACCCTAGGTACTCCTCTGCCATCATGGATATGTGTGTGTTGAACCACCTGATCAGTTTCTGTCATGGCTAGGACATGGTTAATGTCCTGTTCTCACAGGGTTAACTTTTGCCGGCCTCTCTTTGGATCTGGGAGGGGTATTTATACTCACTCCAAGCTAGCATTCTCTGTCAGTTATACTGTTGTTCTGGTGTGTCTGACCCCTGGTGTGCGTGTACTTTGCGTTGCTTGTTTGCTTCCCGTGTATGACCCGGTCTGTCCCCTCACTCTGTACTCTGTCTCACGTTTTGGTACTATTGTCTTCTCTGGTTCTGACCTCCTGGCTTGGCTATCGTTACTCCATTACAGTTTACCTCTATTGTACCGTCTAATGCCCGTTCTGGTTTTCTGATCTATTGCTACATCCTGACTATCCATTCTGTCTAACCCTTTGGTACTGTATTGCTATCTTGTGCTTTGACCTCGGCTTGATCTAGTTTCTGTCTCTGTCTATGCCCCTTGGTAACATTGTCCTGTAGTTACCTTTCTAGGAGCTTCCCTGCAGCTCCTGGCTCTGTGGAGCTTAGGCCACGCCCCCAGCAGTCACATGCTTCAGGTCCTGGAGCATGCATTGTCACCACTGCTGCCCGCTCCGCAGGTATCTTTGTGCACAGTCTTTGTACTCAGGACACCCGCACTGGCTCAGTGAGCAAGTGCAGTGCGGTGTTCCTGACATTATAACTGACCGTTTCAGGTTTTTTTTCCTCTGAAGAGGAAAAAAAAAAAAAAAAGGTGTGGTTATCCTCATGGATCCCATACAAGCTTTGGCTGATCAGGTCAAGCACCTGACCCAAATGTTCCATAAACTCAATGTGGAACAGCGCACGATGGCCCAGACCCAGCAACAGTTGGTGAATACTGTGCAGGGGGCTGTCGCTGCAGGGGATTCTAGTTCTGGGGGTAGGGATGTGTCATTAGCGTCCCCCAAATCTCCGGTCAAATTGCCAGACCCTTTCTCAGGGGATAAAAAGGAGTTCAGATCTTTCAGAGAAGGATGTAAGCTTTTTTTTTCTCTGAGGCCCCACTCCTCCGGGGATGAGTTCCAGAGGGTGGGGGTCATTATTTCCCTACTTCGGGGGGCTCCGCAAGCATGGGCTTTCTCTCTGTCTTCCTCTGCTCCTGAACGTATGTCAGTGAACTTGTTCTTTGAGGCTCTGGGGCACATCTATGATGAGCCTGATAGCGTGCGTCTGGCAGAGGATATGGTGATGAGTGTGACACAGGGGAGGAACTCTGCTGAATGGTTCTGCTCAGAGTTTAGACGTTGGACCGCCGAAGTATCCTGGAACGACGACGCCCTGAGGGGTTTGTTTCGCAGGGGCCTTTCTGACCGTCTGCAGGACGCTCTGGCATTACATCCGCCTCCTGATACCCTGGAGGACGCCATGATGCAGGCGGTCCTTATGGACCGGAGACTCCATGCTAGAGGAATGATGCAACAAGAGTCTCCCTTGTACCCCAAATTGTGTGACTCTGCACCTGTATCTGAGCCCATGAAGGTTGGGTCAGTCTCGGTTAAGGAGAAAGAGAGAAGGCACCGTAGAGACAATCTACTATGCTTCTACTGTGGAGCCTCTGGACATTGAAAAAGGAATTGCCCCTCCTGCCCTTCTTAAGATAAACGACTGAGTCTGGGCAACAATCTAGGAGGTTGTCCAGACTCCCAGGTACATTTTTTCTCACGTATAAAAATGGTGCTCCAGGTTGAATTGGAAATTGTTGGCGGTCCTGTTTTGACCACCGCCTTTGTCGACTGTGGTTCCTCCAGTAATCTGATTGATGCCCAAGTTGTGACTCTTAATAAGATAGGGACAGTCAGGTAAGAGACCCTGTTAAAATTGTGGCTGTGGATTCATCCCCTCGTACCTGGGATGGAATTTGTCTTATGTCTGAAGTTTTTTCTATGAAAGTGGGTTCCACTCATGTGGAAAATTTAAGTTGTTTCATTATGAATAATCTGCCTGCAGGACTGGTATTGGGAATGCCCTGGTTGCAACGCCACAATCCTCTTATTGATTGGGTGAAGGGGGAGATCACCCGATGGGGATGTAATGATATTGAACTGTGTTGTAACCCGGTTCCTTTTGTCAATCCGATAAAATCTGTATCTGTGTCATCTGTCGGTCTGGAGGGTATTCCGGAGTACCTGAGAGACTTTAAAGATGTGTTTTCCGAAAGCGAGGCTGAGGCGCTCCCACCACATAGACCATATGACTGTGCTATTGATTTAGTACCTGGAGCCAAATTACCCAAGGCTCGTTTGTTTAATTTGTCCGGGCCTGAGCGCCAAGCTATGAAAGAGTACATTAAAGAAAGCCTTCACAAGGGGCATATTCGGCCCTTGGTCTCACCCGTGGCAGCGGGGTTTTCTTTGTAAAGAAGAAAGATGGTGGGTTGCGACCATGCCTCGACTTTCGAGAACTGAACATAATTACTGTTAAGAACACGTACCCTCTCCCGTTGATTCCTGATCTATGCAATCAACTCACGGGGGCCAAATGGTTTTCTAAGCTCGATCTACGGGGGGCTTATAACCTTATAAGGATCCGGGAGGGGGACGAATGGAAAACAGCGTTCCTGACAACTGAGGGGCTGTTTGAAAACCTGGTTATGCCCTTTGGCCTCACTAACGCTCCTGCGGTTTTTCAGAACTTTATTAATGTTGTTTTTTCTGACTTGATTTGACGTTATGTAGTCATTTACCTGGATGACATCTTGATTTACTCTGAGGACAGTCAGTCACACTTGCATCATCTGCGTACGGTGCTTATGAGACTCCGGGAGAACCATTTGTACGCTAAGCTGGAGAAGTGCTCATTTTTTATGCAAGAACTGTCTTTTCTGGGTGTAATTGTATCCGGGGAGGGATTCCGCATGGATCCAGGAAGGTTCAGGCCATTACAGATTGGGTGCAGCCTCATGACCTGAAGGGGTTGCAGCGATTTCTGGGCTTCGCTAATTATTATAGGAAGTTCATTAAAGGGTTCTCGCAGGTGGTGAAACCCTGGACGGACCTCACTCTTAAAGGGCAGATGTAAAAAATTGGTCCGTGGCCGCAAAAAATTCCTTCCTGGCATTAAAGAAGTGTTTTACTACAGCCCCTGTGTTGGTACAACCCGATTCGTCAAGACCTTTTATTGTCGAGGTCGACGCTTCGGAGGTGGGGGCAGTTTTGTCACAGGGCCCCTCTACCCTGACTAACCTCAAACCCTGTGCCTTTTTCTCTAAGAAGTTCTCTTCGGCCGAGAGAAACTATGATGTCGGTAACAGGGAATTGTTAGCGGTTAAATTGGCCTTTGAAGAATGGAGGCAATTTTTGGAGGGGGCCGCTCATCCCATTACGGTCATCACTGATCATAAAAACCTGGCCTATATCGAGTCTGCTAAGAGATTGACCCCCAGCTAGGCTCGGTGGGCACTTTTTTTTTCCTCGATATCATTTTACCATCACGTTCCGACCAGGGTCTAAAAATGTAAAGACGGATGCCTTATCCCGAAGTTTTGATTCTGTGTCCCCTCCAGAACCTCCTTCCTCCATTCTTCAACCGGGAGTGATTGTAGCCGAAATCTCCTCTGAGTTACAGAGAGAGATTCTGGAAGCACAAGCTCCCAGGAATAAACCCCCAAGTAAATTGTTTGTACCCGAACAATTCCGTTCCACACTCCTTCAAGAATTTCATGACTCTGTGTTGAGTGCACAACCTGGTATTGCAGCTACCCGGGGGGCAGTAGCTAGGGGTTTTTGGGGATTTGGATGTTTCGCCCCCAGCAGTTCGCCCCCAGCAGTTCGCCCCCGGGTACATTTCGCCCCTGCACATTTCGTCCCCAGCATTTGGCCCCCAGGAGGTTTCGCCCCCGCACATTTCGCCCCCGCACATTTCACCCCCGCACATTTCGCCCCCAGCAGACCCCAGCAGTTCGCCCCCCTTATGTTTCGCCCCCAGCAGTTCGCCCCCGGATGTTTCACCCCCGGATGTTTCGCCCCCAGCGGTTCGTCCCCGGATGTTTCGCCCCCAGCAGTTCGCGCCCAGCAGTTCGCCCCCGGGTACATTTCGCCCCTGCACATTTCGTCCCCAGCATTTGGCCCCCAGAAGGTTTCGCCCCCGCACATTTCACCCCCGCATATTTCGCCCCCAGCAGACCCCAGCAGTTCGCCCCCCTTATGTTTCGCCCCCAGCGGTTCGCCCCCGGATGTTTCGCCCCCAGCAGTTTGCCCCCGGATGTTTCGCCCCCAGCAGTTTGCCCCCGGATGTTTCGCCCCCAGATGTTTCGCGCCTGGATTTTTTGCCCCCAGCAGTTTGCCCCCGGATGTTTCACCTACAGCATTTTGTCCCTGGATGTGTCACCATCTGATGTTTTGCCCCTAGCATTTTGACCCCAGATGTTTCACCCTCAGCTTTTGGGGTCAACATGCACGGAACAAAACATCTAGGGCTGAACATACCTGGGGGTAAAATATACAGGACCCCAATTGCTGGGGATTCCTGTGGCTGCCTTTTCAGCAGCTCTACTGGCTGGCCTTAAAGGAGTATTATCACCCTAGAACACAAAAAAAGTGACATACTTACCTGTCACAGCTGCAGCTCCTTGGGTCCCGGAGTGCAGTCTAGCGGTTCCCCGTGACGTCTTCTCCTGGTTCTGGCTGTCTTTTCATCTTGCCTGGATCACTGATCCATGAAGCATGAAGAATGCCACGGCAGTGAGGCCGAATATCTCCTGGCCGCTCACTGACATGACGTCACTCCTGCCCCATTCATCAGTCAATCCAGGGGGCAGGATGCCTCTCCTGTCACCAAAACACTGCTGCGCATGCGCAATGCCGCGATGAGATCAGGCAGAAGAAGAGGATGCTGGGAAGAAGGAGAGGACTCGTGGTGGCCTCTGGATCCAGCATGGTGATCGGCAGCCCACACAGCCAGGAGAAGATCAGAGAAAGATGAGCAGAAGACCTCTAGGTCTAGGTGGCAGCATGCTTACCACAACATGATTGCTGAAAGCATGCTGCCTAATTTTGCTGTTCGGCATGAGAATACCCCCTTAATGCAGGCTATGTATGGAAGCAGCGGGACTGTTGACTGACTATAGGGTTAATCCCACCAACCTTCTCTGCAGAACGGAGATATTGGCTTTGCTGAACTAAAGTGGTTAACCAGCTTCTACAGAACCTCTTTATCAGGCCTTCAGAAGGGGGGTTTTGGGATTAGTCCTCACAGAACACTCTGCCTGTACACCAAAGAATGGGGCAGCAGATAAAAGTGGTATTCTCACTTCAGGATCCCTTTTTCTATTGATGCCCATTCCTCAGATTAGGCCAAGAATAGGGTCCAGTTGTATTCTGCATTGAACCAGCTGTTTATCAGCAGCTTTCAGGAGGACCAACGACAAGGACCAGTGACTGGAAGCTGCAGCCATAGCTCTCCATGACTTCAGTGAGATCCAGGGAAGCTTGGTAAAGAGCTGATCCCCCGTGACATGCCTTATACAGGGGCACGCTCTGTGCAGAGAAATGCATGTTCTGGACGGGACTCGATTGTGTGCATCTGGTCTGTCAGTAACAGCCCTTTGGGGACAACCATTAACTTGGTGTGGCCGTTGGTGAATATGAGTCTGACACCCCTGATCTAAGACAAGTGACCATCATTTTACTGTCATGTACTAGTGGTGTTACACTTAATGGCTTCTTTTTGTCATCCATTACATATCATACTGTACCTAGTGATGAGCAAACCCGATCTGGAAAGTTCAGGTTTCGTATCGAACATTGTCTGCTCGGGTTCAACCACACCGACCCCAAACAGGCAATGTTGGGAGTTTGCTCATCAGAAAAGAAAAATCGCTTCTCTCCCCTTTGCCGAGGTCCCGACCTGTGTGGAGAATCTTCTGGACCAAGGGAATCCCTAGCTAGGAATAATGAAAGGGATTCCCCCGGGTACGATAACATATTCACACAATGTGGAAGTGCATGGAAGAGGACTGAAGAAGACCCTCCGCGTCTGCCGGTACCTCATAGAACCATAGGAGAAGGATGATCACAAGGCAATTATTTGTGTGTATAAAAATTAGAATTTTTATTGAAACAAATTAATTAAAACCATACTGCCAAAACTGGGGAAGTAGGAGACTACAGATACACTCACTGCTCACAGTCACTCATTAACCGCGCAAATCCAGGAAGAGACAGCTACCACGAAAACGGATAGACACAGGGACTGCCAGCAATATATTTCAGCTACAAGGGCCAGAACTGAAAAAGCCCTAATAATAAACTACTACAAATACAAAAGAAGAGAGAAAGATACTGACCAAGAACTGGGATCACCTCTATCAAAACTAAACATGTAAATTTTATTGAATCACTCAGACAAATGAACAATATAAAAACATTTAAAAAGTCACAAAATGACAATTAAACCCTTATGGGTTAATAATATAACCCTAACAGACTCCCCTCTCATCTGAGGTAATGATAGAAGCTGACAAATGGACCATGTTATATCAAGCATCTGGTACAATTAAACAGATATTAGAGAACCCAATTGGAGCACTATCAAACAAAAACCACTATGCTCGATAAAGAATATACACAGTGCATTAATGTATTGACAATATCACAGTAATTTATGAAACAATGAAAAATGCACTATGGGACCAAAACCATGAAAATGCAAATGTGCTAAAGCATGCACCAGATGTCAAAACAACCCCCTAACTCAGAGAAGGACATGGTATGGAGGAAAAAATAATAAATAAGAACATATGTTTGTGCCCTGAAATAATACATTCAGAGCCCAATAAGTAACCTCCCAAAGAGTGCATACAATATGCACTAGATGCTAAAACAGCATACTATACCCAAACAAGGGGGAGCCTGTGGACGTGCCCGACGCGTGTCGCTACCGCAAGGTAGCTTCGTCAGGGGCTAGTGATTATGTCTGAGAGAGGTACTATATAAATGCAGAAAAGTAACAAGGCAATAAGACACAGCTGCGGATAATACCTGTGTGATCACATATACAGAGAGGCGGGACTGGACGCCACGTCCAGGCCAGGGGAATATTTCCAAACGTCACTTCCCCCGGAAGGAGGTCAAATCGGGGGCAGTGGCCGAAATCAGCCAGTACGCCTGCGCGATGGAAGGGCAAGATAATGTTGTTGCCCCCGGAAGGAGATCATACCGGGAGCCGTAGCCGAAATCGGCCAATGCGCCTGTGCAGTAGAAGGGCGGGATTATACACTTCATCTCAGCCCTGACGACACTAATAATCGTCACTTCCCACGGAAGAAGGTCATTCCGAAGGACATGACCAGAATCAGCCAATACGCATGCGCCGGAGCAGTTACTACTAAACCTTCACACTCTTTAATAAATATAGAGGAGAGTTATCTCACAAATTTGTAAATAGTACCATCATGCGCATGCGTCCTAAAATTTACATGTTTAGTTTTGATAGAGGTGATCCCAGTTCTTGGTCAGTATCTTTCTCTCTTCTTTTGCATTACTTCTTTATACTGACTATTGGTGTATCCCTGACCTTTTATTATTAGCGGTGCCCTCCTTATTCTTTGCTACTTAAACTACTACAAATATTAATATAGCCATAATTATATCGCAAGCTGTATAGGCCACATCACAGATTATGATCTAGATGTCAACCATAAAACAATGCCGCTTGTCTGGCAATAACCCTCATACCCATAATTACAATAATACTCCGCAAATATAATCAAATAACCATGGTCACTTCTGGTCCGCGCGACTGGAAGTAACGCTCACCACCCGGATGTGACATGTGAGCGTCACTTCTGGTCGCACGGTATACCACGCTGCGGCTGGGAGATATAAATAATGGAGACACATGGTGGGTAGCAGGCCCCTTGAGAAAGGAGCTGAAACGCGCGTCGGGGCGGACACGTTAGTCCAGGAGGGAGCGGCACCCTGTATAAGAGATACCCAAAGGTAATTTTACCTGATTATATTAAAAAACACACTCCCCTCGAAAAAGCAAATGCGAAACACACGATGGGGTACCGCCACTACTTAAGGTAATGTAGCAACACTTTTTCTTTTATATATCTTCCTTATACCTTAGCTTTCAAATCTCTAATATGTACTCTGGTCATTTCTGCCACATGGATTAACTTTTCTCTACCTGGAGTTGCATATTTTTTCTTGGACACAGGCTAGTTTCACACTAGCGTTGCTGGGCGCAGCGCAGGGCCGCCGCTAAGCTCCGCCTCCGGCCACGCCCCCTCCTGTCAGCTGCATACGATCAGCATACCCTATACTTAGTGTTGGGTACGCTGGTCATGCGCTGGCACACTTTTGCCCGGGCATCCGCCCTTTTTGCGCTGCGCCAACGTGCGCCAAACGCACTGTGTTGCATTTTTGTGCGCTCGGTGCAGCGCAAAAAGGGCGGATGCGCGACAGAGAGTTTTGGGATGAAATCACAATAAATTTTCCTAATCAGAAGCATCCCTTGTTCATATCTCACATTAGAAACTCACATTTAGTTTCAGATTTTCTGATTTTATAACAAAAACATTAAATTGAAGTAAAATCTGGTGTGAAGGAGCTAAACAATAGCTTTTTCTACGACATGTATGTCCCAGTGGAAAATGATATATTCCTGTTTAAAAATGCCTCCAAGATTCAAAAATGTCACAATCTCAAAGTCGTGAAAGGAATAACGGCGGCAGAAACTTGCAAAATGCAGAATTCCATGATAATAAAAGGTTTACATCAGGAAAAACGAGCAAATGTGTAAGAAGTATTTGTGAAAAAAAGCATAGTAACTCAACGGGTCGTTAGGTCGGGGTCATATGCAGCGTAAAGGTCTAAATCCCATCCACATGCTCATAAAAAAATGCACAGTTAAAAAAAATCACATGCAGTGCAGCAGTGGCATACCTACCATGTAGGCAGGGGACGCCAGAGCCCCCGGGCTGTCAGGGGTCTGCCGCCAAGGGGTGTAATGCGCCCATGAACAGCGGGCCCCCTGGATCTATCATGCTCTGGTATGTGCCTGTCTCCTCCTGGAGCATGGCAAGGATAACCTAATACCGCCTGCTGCTGCTGCGCTGCTTTCCTCACTCTGCTTCGATACAGATCCTGAGACTGAGCGATCACATGATTGCAAACAGCATTCCAGGTCCTGTATCAAAGCAGCGTTTGGCAGCAGGTGGTGAATATGAATTAACCCCCTGCCATGCTCCGGTAAGTGACTGCCACCTACCGGGGCATGGCGTACCCTCTGCCCAGCACTAATTCAGCATTGGAACTTCATTTCAGGCTGTTGGCAGGGGGCATGGCTAAAGGGGCAGGGCAGAGGTTAGGACACATGTTAATGAATCCTTAAGGTCCATTCACATGCACTAAGGAGTTGCAGCAGACAATCTGCAGCTAATTTACAGCAGGAAATTCTATACTAAAATTGACATCTAGTGATGAGGGTTTGATGCGACAACCTTGTCCTCTGGCTGTGATTGACAATGGCTGGATACCTGCAAATCATGGTTGGTGGACAAGGTTACCACTCTGCTGATGAACATGGCGGACCACCGTATCTCAGAGGCAGGACTGAGCAGAGAATCAGACTGCACCTAAACAAGTGAGGCCTAGTCGGAATCAGTAGGCCTCACCCTACATTACACTATCCTCAAAGTTTCCCTTTAAGGTAAAATAATCACATAGCATTCTATATCAGCACTTTGTAATAGATAATTGTTCACATTTGTGCAACATAAACTTTGCAATAATTCTATATAATGGAAATGTTAAATGCTCACCAGAGTCCTGCAGAAGGAACGGCTGCTGGAGACCATCAGTACTGATCCCCTGGAATCAAGGGTTTGGGGCAACCTTGGAATATTGCCACGTTGCCTTGATAATCGTATTGTCCTCTTCAGTGATGCTTTCCTTGGGAGAAGCGCTACAACATTAGACTGGGCTCCTAAAATGACTTCGGTGAGAATCTGTGGTGGTGTCTCCGGTGTTGTCCTTGCCCTGGTGACCGCCTCATTGACAAGTCGGATGGCTTCAGGTCCTGCTGCTTGTGCTGCATGGTTGTCCGGGGATTGGTTTCTTTCACCACTTCACCAGATGCTTCATTGGTCCAAACACGTCCCTTGCAAGTCGACCGTTTTTCACAGACCCAGATGGAATGGACATCGTCCGCCGTCCGTTTGGAAACTACGTAAATGTGATTCTCGTAGACCAACTTCTTCTTCCCACGTCTGGATAGAACTGAATTCACACTTGTAGAAAGTGGATTGCTGTGGAAGCTGACTGATGTTTCGTGCTAGTGCACCTCTCTCTCTGTAGAGATTTTAGACACTGCTGTATTCTGATGTAAAGATGGAATAAGAGCTCGTCTAATGGAACTCGCAGGACACCGGACATGAAAATTGTTACATCTGCAACAAAACTTGCAGAAAGCAGCTCAGTGCTGGGTCAGGTAAAAGGTCACAAAATGGTTTGATTTTAGAGTGGTTTACATTCCCCACCTAATCAGGCCCCATTCACACTGCATTTTTAGAATCCGTTTATTTTTTTCGTGGTATGTTTTGTAACACAAAAACGTTTTAGAAACATTTTGGAAAATGTCTTGTTAAAATTGCGGCAAAATGCTCTGACACTATAATGCAATCAGTTGTGAGGGTTACAGATGGAAACAGTTGATTTAAAATGTCACAAAAGTGCAGCACTCTGTACAGTACTTCTGTGACATGTGGATTGATGACGGACGGGAATTCATGAACCACAAGGACAAACTGGTGAAACATCCAAACTCAAAATTCTGGGGGCAAAACAGGGTACACACATCCGGGGGCAAACTACCGGAGTGAACTGCTGGGGGCGAAACATCCGGGGGCAAAAAATCCAGGGGCGAAAAATCTGGGGACGAACTGCTGGGGCGAAACATCTGGGGGCGAAAAATCCGGGGATGAACTGCTAGTGCGAAACATCCGGGGGCGAAAAATCCGGGGACGAACTGCTGGGGCGAAACATCCAGGGGCGAAAAATCTGGGGGCGAAAAATCTGGGGACGAACTGCTGGGGCGAAACATCTGGGGGCGAAAAATCCGGGGACGAACTGCTGGGGCGAAACATCCAGGGGCGAAAAATCTGGGGGCGAAAAATCCAGGGGCGAACTGCTGGGGGCGAAACATCCGGGGGCGAACTGCTGGGGGCGAACTGCTGGGGGCGAAATGTGCGGGGGCGAAATGTGGAGGACATTCTGGTACCATTCTTTATTCATGGCTGTGTTTTTAGGCAAGACTGAGACAGAGCCCATTCCCTTGGCTGAGAAGCCACCCCACACATGAATGGTTTCAGGATGCTTGACAGTTGGCATGAGACAAGACTGGTGGTAGCGCTCACCTGGTCTTCTCCGAATAAGCTGTTTTCCAGATGTCCCAAACAATCGAAAAGGGGATTCATCAGAGAAAATGACTTTACCCCAGTCCTCAGCAGTCCACTCCCTGTACCTCTTGCAGAATATTAGTCTGTCCATGATGTTTTTCCTGGAGAGAAGTGGCTTCTTTGCTGCCCTCCTTGAGACCAGGCCTTGCTCCAAGAGTCTCCGCCTCACAGTGCGTGCAGATGCACTCACACCTGCCTGCTGCCATTCCTGAGCAAGCTCTGCACTGCTGGTAGCCCGATCCCGCAGCTGAAACACTTTTAAGAGACGGTCCTGGCGCTTGCTGGTCTTTCTTGGGCGCCCTGGAGCCTTTTTGGCAACAAGGGAACCTCTCTCCTTGAAGTTCTTGATGATGCGATAGATTGTTGACTGAGGTGCAATCTTTCTAGCTGCGATACTCTTCCCTGTTAGGCCATTTCTGTGCAGTGCAATGATGACTGCACGTGTTTCTTTAGAGATAACCATGGTTAACAGAAGAGAAACAATGATGCCAAGCACCAGCCTCCTTTTAAAGTGTCCAGTGGTGTCATTCTTACTTAATCATGACAGATTGATCTCCAGCCCTGTCCTCATCAGCACCCACACCTGTGTTAATGGAGCAATCACTGAAACGATGTTAGCTGGTCCTTTTAAGGCAGGGCTGCAATGATGTTGAAATGTGTTTTGGGGGATAAAGTTAATTTTCTAGGCAAATATTGACTTTGCAAGTAATTGCTGTTAAGCTGATCACTCTTTATAACATTCTGGAGTATATGCAAATTGCCATTAGAAAAAATGAAGCCGTAGACTTTGTAAAAATTAATATTTGTGTCATTCTCAAAACTTTTGGCCATGACTGTATTTAGTGTGCTCCACTCCCTGCACACTTCCATTCCTCCAGCTGCCTGACTGATCCAGAGATTGCACATAGTCCAAGCAACACCAATGCCTGGAGCCCCTGTACACCTCCACGTCCTGCACCAGTTGCCTAGCGGACCCACCTCATCTGGAGAGCCTCACAACATGGTGTAGATTGTCAGCTCCGGGGGTCAGTGTGAGGCTTATACGTCCTGACCTGTGCATTATGACATGGAGGACGTGGTGTAGATGTCAGCTCTGGGGTCAGTGTGAGGCTTATACGTGCTGACCTGTGCATGATGACATGGAGGATGAGGTGTAGATGTCAGCTCTGGGGTCAGTGTGAGGCTTATACGTGCTGACCTGTGCATGATGACATGGAGGATGAGGTGTAGATTGTCAGCTCTGGGGTCAGTGTGAAGGTTATACGTCCTGATCTGTGCATGATGACATGGAGGACGTGGTGTAGATTGTCAGCTCCGGGGGTCAGTGTGAGGGTTATACGTCCTGACCTGTACATGATGACATGGAGGACATGGTGTAGATTGTCAGCTCCGGGGGTCAGTGTGAGGGTTATACGTCCTGACCTGTGCATGATGACACACAGGACGTTGTGTAGATTGTCAGCTCCGGGGGTCAGTGTGAGGGTTATACGTCCTGACCTGTACATGCTGACATGGAGGACGTGGTGTAGATTGTCAGCTCTGGGGGTTAGTGTGAGGGTTATACGTCCTGACCTGTGCATGATGACATGGAGGACGAGGTGTAGATTGTCAGCTCTGGGGGTCACTGTGAGGGTTATACGTCCTGACCTGTGCATGCTGACTTGGATGATTTGGTGTAGATTGTCAGCTCCAGGATTCAGTGTGAGGGTTATACGTCCTAACCTGTGCATGATGACACACAGGACGTTGTGTAGACTGTCAGCTCCGGGGGTCAGTGTGAGGGTTATACGTCCTGATCTGTGCATTATGACATGGAGGACGAGGTGTAGATTGTCGGCTCCGGGGTCAGTGTGAGGGTTACACGTCCTGACCTGTGCATGATGACATGGAGGACGAGGTGTAGATTGTCAGCTCTGGGGTCAGTGTGAGGCTTATACGTCCTGACCTGTGCATTATGACATGGAGAACGAGGTGTAGATTGTCAGCTCTGGGGTCAGTGTGAGGCTTATACGTCCTGACCTGTGCATTATGACATGGAGGACGAGGTGTAGATTGTCAGCTCTGG
This sequence comes from Dendrobates tinctorius, assembly GCF_039654945.1. Taxonomy (NCBI): domain Eukaryota; kingdom Metazoa; phylum Chordata; class Amphibia; order Anura; family Dendrobatidae; genus Dendrobates; species Dendrobates tinctorius. The sequence continues at coordinate 5,451,626 of NW_027361918.1, read as the reverse complement.
GGTAAGTGTGAGGGTTATACGTCCTGACCTGTGCATGATGACATGGAGGACGAGGTGTAGATTGTCAGCTCCGGGGGTCAGTGTGAGTGTTATACGTCCTGACCTGTGCATTATGACATGGAGGACGAGGTGTAGATTGTCAGCTCTGACCTGTGCATGATGACATGGAGGACGTGGTGTAGATTGTCAGCTCCGGGGTCAGTGTGAGGCTTATACGTCCTGACCTGTGCATTATGACATGGAGGACGAGGTGTAGATTGTCAGCTCCGGGGGTCAGTGTGAGGCTTATACGTCCTGACCTGTGCATTATGACATGGAGGACGAGGTGTAGATTGTCAGCTCCGGGGGTCAGTGTGAGGGTTATACGTCCTGACCTGTGCATGATGACATGGAGGACGAGGTGTAGATTGTCAGCTCCGGGGTCAGTGTGAGGGTTATACGTCCTGACCTGTGCATGATGACATGGAGGATGAGGTGTAGATTGTCAGCTCTGGGGTCAGCGTGAGGCTTATACGTCCTGATCTGTGCATTGTGACATGGAGGACGTGTTGTAGATTGTCAGCTCCGGGGGGCAGTGTGAGGGTTATACGTCCTGACCTGTGCATGATGACTCACAGGACGTTGTGTAGATTGTCAGCTCCTGGGTCAGTGTGAGGGTTATACGTCCTGACCTGTGCATGATGACACAGAGGACGTTGTGTAGATTGTCAGCTCCGGGGGGCAGTGTGAGGGTTATACGTCCTGACCTGTGCATGATGACATGGAGGATGAGGTGTAGATTGTCAGCTCTGGGGTCAGTGTGAGGCTTATACGTCCTGACCTGTGCATTGTGACATGGAGGACGTGTTGTAGATTGTCAGCTCCGGGGGGCAGTGTGAGGGTTATACGTCCTGACCTGTGCATGATGACTCACAGGACGTTGTGTAGATTGTCAGCTCCTGGGTCAGTGTGAGGGTTATACGTCCTGACCTGTGCATGATGACACAGAGGACGTTGTGTAGATTGTCAGCTCCTGGGTCAGTGTGAGGGTTATACGTCCTGACCTGTGCATGATGACTCACAGGACGTTGTGTAGATTGTCAGCTCCGGGGGGCAGTGTGAGGGTTATACGTCCTGACCTGTGCATGATGACTCACAGGACGTTGTGTAGATTGTCAGCTCCTGGGTCAGTGTGAGGGTTATACGTCCTGACCTGTGCATGATGACTCACAGGACGTTGTGTAGATTGTCAGCTCCGGGGGTCAGTGTGAGGGTTATACGTCCTGACCTGTACATGCTGACATGGAGGACGTGGTGTAGATGTCAGCTCTGGGGGTCAGTGTGAGGGTTATATGTCCTGACCTGTGCATGATGACATGGAGGACGAGGTGTAGATTGTCAGCTCTGGGGGTCAGTGTGAGGGTTATACGTTCTGACCTGTGCATGATGACATGGAGGACGAGGTGTAGATTGTCAGCTCTGGGGGTCAGTATGAGGGTTATACGTCCTGACCTGTGCATGATGACATGGAGGATTTGGTGTAGATTGTCAGCTCCGGGGGTCAATGTGAGGGTTATACGTCATGACCTGTGCATGATGACATGGAGGACGAGGTGTAGATTGTCAGCTCTGGGGGTCAGTGTGAGGGTTATACGTTCTGACCTGTGCATGATGACATGGAGGACGACGTGTAGATTGTCAGCTCTGGGGGTCAGTATGAGGGTTATACGTCCTGACCTGTGCATGATGACATGGAGGATGAGGTGTAGATTGTCAGCTCCGGGGGTCAGTGTGAGGGTTATAAGTCCTGACCTGTGCATGATGACATGGAGGACGAGGTGTAGATTGTCAGCACCGGGGTCAGTGTGAGGGTTATACGTTCTGACCTGTGCATGATGACATGGAGGACGAGGTGTAGATTGTCAGCTCCGGGGTCAGTGTGAGGGTTATACGTTCTGACCTGTGCATGATGACATGGAGGACGAGGTGTAGATTGTCAGCTCTGGGGTCAGTGTGAGGGTTATACGTTCTGACCTGTGCATGATGACATGGAGGATGAGGTGTAGATTGTCAGCTCCGGGGGTCAGTGTGAGGCTTATACGTCCTGACCTGTGCATGATGACATGGAGGATGAGGTGTAGATTGTCAGCTTCAGGGTCAGTGTAAGGGTTATACGTCCTGACCTGTGCATGATGACATGGAGGACGAGGTGTAGATTGTCAGCTCCGGGGTCAGTGTGAGGGTTATACGTTCTGACCTGTGCATGATGACATGGAGGACGAGGTGTAGATTGTCAGCTCTGGAGTCAGTGTGAGGGTTATACGTCCTGACCTGTGCATGATGACATGGAGTACGTGGTGTAGATTGTCAGCTCTAGGGTCAGTGTGAGGGTTATACGTCCTGACCTGTGCATGATGACATGGAGGACGAGGAGTAGATTGTCAGCTCTGGGGTCAGTGTGAGGCTTATACGTCCTGACCTGTGCATGATGACATGGAGGATGAGGTGTAGATTGTCAGCTTCGGGGTCAGTGTAAGGGTTATACGTCCTGACCTGTGCATGATGACATGGAGGACGAGGTGTAGATTGTCAGCTCCGGGGTCAGTGTGAGGGTTATACGTTCTGACCTGTGCATGATGACATGGAGGACGAGGTGTAGATTGTCAGCTCCGGGGGTCAGTGTGAGGCTTATACGTCCTGACCTGTGCATGATGACATGGAGGATGAGGTGTAGATTGTCAGCTTCGGGGTCAGTGTAAGGGTTATACGTCCTGAACTGTGCATGATGACATGGAGGACGAGGTGTAGATTGTCAGCTCTGGAGTCAGTGTGAGGGTTATACGTCCTGACCTGTGCATGATGACATGGAGTACGTGGTGTAGATTGTCAGCTCTAGGGTCAGTGTGAGGGTTATACGTTCTGACCTGTGCATGATGACATAGAGGATGAGGTGTAGATTGTCAGCTCCGGGGGTCAGTGTGAGGGTTATACGTCCTGACCTGTGCATTATGACATGGAGGACGAGGTGTAGACTGTCAGCTCTGGGGGTCAGTGTGAGGGTTATACGTCCTGACCTGTGCATGATGACACACAGGACGAGGTGTAGATTGTCAGCTCCGGGGTCAGTGTGAGGGTTATACGTCCTGACCTGTGCATGATGACATGGAGGACGTGGTGTAGATTGTCAGCTCTTGGGTTGGTGTGAAGCTTATACGTCCTGACCTGTGCATGATGACATGGAGGACGTGGTGTAGGTTGTCAGCTCTTGGGTTGGTGTGAGGCTTATACGTCCTGACCTGTGCCTGATGACATGGAGGACGTGGTGTAGATTGTCAGCTCTTGGGTTGGTGTGAGGCTTATACGTCCTGACCTGTGCATTGTGACATGGAGGATGTGGTGTAGATTGTCAGCTCTTGGGTTGGTGTGAGGCTTATACGTCCTGACCTGTGCATGATGACATGGAGGACGTGGTGTAGGTTGTCAGCTCTTGGGTCAGTGTGAGGCTTATACGTCCTGACCTGTGCCTGATGACATGGAGGACGTGGTGTAGATTGTCAGCTCTTGGGTTGGTGTGAGGCTTATACGTCCTGACCTGTGCATGATGACATGGAGGACGAGGTGTAGATTGTCAGCTCTAGGGTCAGTGTGAGGGTTATACGTTCTGACCTGTGCATGATGACATAGAGGATGAGGTGTAGATTGTCAGCTCTGGGGGTCAGTGTGAGGGTTATACGTCCTGACCTGTGCATTATGACATGGAGGACGAGGTGTAGACTGTCAGCTCTGGGGGTCAGTGTGAGGGTTATACGTCCTGACCTGTGCATGATGACATGGAGGACGTGGTGTAGATTGTCAGCTCTTGGGTTGGTGTGAAGCTTATACGTCCTGACCTGTGCATGATGACATGGAGGACGTGGTGTAGATTGTCAGCTCTTGGGTTGGTGTGAGGCTTATACGTCCTGACCTGTGCATTGTGACATGGAGGATGTGGTGTAGATTGTCAGCTCTTGGGTTGGTGTGAGGCTTATACGTCCTGACCTGTGCATGATGACATGGAGGACGTGGTGTAGATTGTCAGCTCTTGGGTTGGTGTGAGGCTTATATGTCCTGACCTGTGCATGATGACATGGAGGACGTGGTGTAGATTGTCAGCTCTTGGGTTGGTGTGAGGCTTATACGTCCTGACCTGTGCATGATGACATGGAGGACGTGGTGTAGATTGTCAGCTCTTGGGTTGGTGTGAGGCTTATACGTCCTGACCTGTGCATGATGACATGGAGGACGTGGTGTAGATTGTCAGCTCTTGGGTTGGTGTGAGGCTTATACGTCCTGACCTGTGCATTGTGACATGGAGGATGTGGTGTAGATTGTCAGCTCTTGGGTTGGTGTGAGGCTTATACGTCCTGACCTGTGCATGATGACATGGAGGACGTGGTGTAGATTGTCAGCTCTTGGGTTGGTGTGAGGCTTATACGTCCTGACCTGTGCATGATGACATGGAGGACGTGGTGTAGATTGTCAGCTCTTGGGTTGGTGTGAGGCTTATACGTCCTGACCTGTGCATGATGACATGGAGGACGTGGTGTAGATTGTCAGCTCTTGGGTTGGTGTGAGGCTTATACGTCCTGACCTGTGCATGATGACATGGAGGACGTGGTGTAGATTGTCAGCTCTTGGGTTGGTGTGAGGCTTATATGTCCTGACCTGTGCATGATGACATGGAGGACGTGGTGTAGATTGTCAGCTCTTGGGTTGGTGTGAGGCTTATACGTCCTGACCTGTGCATGATGACATGGAGGACGTGGTGTAGATTGTCAGCTCTTGGGTTGGTGTGAGGCTTATACGTCCTGACCTGTGCATTGTGATATGGAGGATGTGGTGTAGATTGTCAGCTCTTGGGTCAGTGTGAGGCTTATACGTCCTGACCTGTGCATGATGACATAGAGGACGTGGTGTAGGTTGTCAGCTCTTGGGTTGGTGTGAGGCTTAAACGTCCTGACCTGTGCATGATGACATGGAGGACATGGTGTAGATTGTCAGCTCTTGGGTTGGTGTGAGGCTTATACGTCCTGACCTGTGCATGATGACATGGAGGACGTGGTGTAGATTGTCAGCTCTTGGGTTGGTGTGAGGCTTATACGTCCTGACCTGTGCATAATGACATGGAGGACGTGGTGTAGATTGTCAGCTCTTGGGTTGGTGTGAGGCTTATACGTCCTGACCTGTGCATGATGACATGGAGGACGTGGTGTAGATTGTCAGCTCTTGGGTTGGTGTGAGGCTTATACGTCCTGACCTGTGCATGATGACATGGAGGACGTGGTGTAGATTGTCAGCTCTTGGGTTGGTGTGAGGCTTATACGTCCTGACCTGTGCATTGTGACATGGAGGATGTGGTGTAGATTGTCAGCTCTTGGGTCAGTGTGAGGCTTATACGTCCTGACCTGTGCATTGTGACATGGAGGACGTGGTGTAGATTGTCAGCTCTTGGGTCAGTGTGAGGCTTATACGTCCTGACCTGTGCATGATGACATGGAGGACGTGGTGTAGGTTGTCAGCTCTTGGGTCAGTGTGAGGCTTATACGTCCTGACCTGTGCATGATGACATGGAGGACGTGGTGTAGGTTGTCAGCTCTTGGGTTGGTGTGAGGCTTATACGTCCTGACCTGTGCCTGATGACATGGAGGACGTGGTGTAGGTTGTCAGCTCTTGGGTCAGTGTGAGGCTTATACGTCCTGACCTGTGCATTGTGACATGGAGGACGTGGTGTAGATTGTCAGCTCTTGGGTTGGTGTGAGGGTTATACGTCCTGACCTGTGCATGATGACATGGAGGACGTGGTGTAGATTGTCAGCTCTTGGGTTGGTGTGAGGCTTATACGTCCTGACCTGTGCACGATGACATGGAGGACGTGGTGTAGGTTGTCAGCTCTTGGGTTGGTGTGAGGCTTATACGTCCTGACCTGTGCCTGATGACATGGAGGACGTGGTGTAGATTGTCAGCTCTTGGGTCGGTGTGAGGGTTATACGTCCTGACCTGTGCATGATGACATGGAGGACGTGGTGTAGATTGTCAGCTCTTGGGTCAGTGTGAGGCTTATACGTCCTGACCTGTGCATGATGACATGGAGGACGTGGTGTAGGTTGTCAGCTCTTGGGTTGGTGTGAGGCTTATACGTCCTGACCTGTGCCTGATGACATGGAGGACGTGGTGTAGGTTGTCAGCTCTTGGGTCAGTGTGAGGCTTATACGTCCTGACCTGTGCATGATGACATGGAGGACGTGGTGTAGATTGTCAGCTCTTGGGTTGGTGTGAGGGTTATACGTCCTGACCTGTGCCTGATGACATGGAGGACGTGGTGTAGATTGTCAGCTCTTGGGTTGGTGTGAGGCTTATACGTCCTGACCTGTGCATGATGACATGGAGGACGTGGTGTAGATTGTCAGCTCTTGGGTTGGTGTGAGGGTTATACGTCCTGACCTGTGCCTGATGACATGGAGGACGTGGTGTAGATTGTCAGCTCTTGGGTTGGTGTGAGGCTTATACGTCCTGACCTGTGCATGATGACATGGAGGACGTGGTGTAGATTGTCAGCTCTTGGGTCAGTGTGAGGCTTATACGTCCTGACCTGTGCATGATGACATGGAGGACGTGGTGTAGGTTGTCAGCTCTTGGGTCAGTGTGAGGCTTATACGTCCTGACCTGTGCATTGTGACATGGAGGACGTGGTGTAGATTGTCAGCTCTTGGGTTGGTGTGAGGCTTATACGTCCTGACCTGTGCATGATGACATGGAGGACGTGGTGTAGATTGTCAGCTCTTGGGTTGGTGTGAGGGTTATACGTCCTGACCTGTGCCTGATGACATGGAGGACGTGGTGTAGATTGTCAGCTCTTGGGTTGGTGTGAGGCTTATACGTCCTGACCTGTGCATGATGACATGGAGGACGTGGTGTAGATTGTCAGCTCTTGGGTTGGTGTGAGGGTTATACGTCCTGACCTGTGCCTGATGACATGGAGGACGTGGTGTAGATTGTCAGCTCTTGGGTTGGTGTGAGGCTTATACGTCCTGACCTGTGCATGATGACATGGAGGACGTGGTGTAGATTGTCAGCTCTTGGGTTGGTGTGAGGGTTATACGTCCTGACCTGTGCATGATGACATGGAGGACGTGGTGTAGATTGTCAGCTCTTGGGTTGGTGTGAGGCTTATACGTCCTGACCTGTGCCTGATGACATGGAGGACGTGGTGTAGATTGTCAGCTCTTGGGTTGGTGTGAGGGTTATACGTCCTGACCTGTGCATGATGACATGGAGGACGTGGTGTAGATTGTCAGCTCTTGGGTTGGTGTGAGGCTTATACGTCCTGACCTTTGCATGATGACATGGAGGACGTGGTGTAGATTGTCAGCTCTTGGGTTGGTGTGAGGGTTATACGTCCTGACCTGTGCATGATGACATGGAGGACGTGGTGTAGATTGTCAGCTCTTGGGTTGGTGTGAGGCTTATACGTCCTGACCTGTGCATGATGACATGGAGGACGTGGTGTAGATTGTCAGCTCTTGGGTTGGTGTGAGGGTTATACGTCCTGACCTGTGCATTGTGACATGTAGGACGTGGTGTAGATTGTCAGCTCTTGGGTTGGTGTGAGGGTTATACGTCCTGACCTGTGCATGATGACATGGAGGACGTGGTGTAGATTGTCAGCTCTTGGGTCAGTGTGAGGCTTATACGTCCTGACCTGTGCCTGATGACATGGAGGACGTGGTGTAGATTGTCAGCTCTTGGGTTGGTGGGAGGCTTATACGTCCTGACCTGTGCATGATGACATGGAGGACGTGGTGTAGATTGTCAGCTCTTGGGTTGGTGTGAGGCTTATACGTCCTGACCTGTGCATGATGACATGGAGGACGTGGTGTAGATTGTCAGCTCTTGGGTTGGTGTGAGGCTTATACGTCCTGACCTGTGCATGATGACATGGAGGACGTGGTGTAGATTGTCAGCTCTTGGGTTGGTGTGAGGCTTATACGTCCTGACCTGTGCATGATGACATGGAGGATGTGGTGTAGATTGTCAGCTCTTGGGTTGGTGTGAGGATGGTATTTTCTGTGTCCCGTTTACTGATATAAGATGATGGAGAGTGGCAGGCAAGGGGTTAATCAGTGATTATCGTTCAGCGCTCCTCCCAGCACAGGTAGTGACATCACACATCACACATCACACTGCATCACTCAGCATCTGTGCACTGAAGGAGCTGCAGCATCCAGGCCCATCTCCAGCTCTGCAGCCCTCCATCCAAGCCCGGACCCTCACACGCTGCATCCTGCAGGATGAGAGCCCAGGAGGTAAGAGGAGGCGGCAGCGAGTGGTCCAGCAGCATCCAGAGCAGTGGGCAGGATGCGGAGGATTAGGAGGATGAGCTGTCAGAACCCCGGGGTAAGGACAGAAGGAGATGGGGGTCTACTAATGAGGAGGAGACCCCCGGAGGAATGCAGGAGGAGAAGAACGGCTGATGAGGCAAACAGAACTCTGTGTGTGTGTGTATATATATCCTCCATGTATCATACCCCGGTGACTGCCCCGATCTCTCCATGTATGATACCCCGGTGACTGCCCCCGATCTCTCCATGTATGATACCCCAGTGTCTGCCCCCGATCTCTCCGCCATGTATGATACCCCGGTGACTGCCCCGATCTCTCCGCCATGTATGATACCCCGGTGACTGCCCCCGATCTCTCCTCCATGTATGATACCCCGGTGACTGCCCCCGATCTCTCCATGTATGATACCCCGGTGACTGCCCCGATCTCTCCTCCATGTATGATACCCCGGTGACTGCCCCCGATCTCTCCGCCATGTATCATACCCCGGTGACTGCCCCCGATCTCTCCGCCATGTATCATACCCCGGTGACTGCCCCGATCTCTCCTCCATGTATGATACCCCGGTGACTGCCCCGATCTCTCCTCCATGTATGATACCCCGGTGACTGCCCCCGATCTCTCCGCCATGTATCATACCCCGGTGACTGCCCCCGATCTCTCCGCCATGTATCATACCCCGGTGACTGCCCCCGATCTCTCCGCCATGTATCATACCCCGGTGACTGCCCCCGATCTCTCCGCCATGTATCATACCCCGGTGACTGCCCCGATCTCTCCTCCATGTATCATACCCCGGTGACTGCCCCTGATCTCTCCGCCATGTATCATACCCCGGTGACTGCCCCCGATCTCTCCGCCATGTATCATACCCCGGTGACTGCCCCCGATCTCTCCGCCATGTATCATACCCCGGTGACTGCCCCCGATCTCTCCGCCATGTATCATACCCCGGTGACTGCCCCCGATCTCTCCGCCATGTATCATACCCCGGTGACTGCCCCCGATCTCTCCATGTATGATACCCCGGTGACTGCCCCCGATCTCTCCGCCATGTATGATACCCCAGTGACTGCCCCCGATCTCTCCATGTATGATACCCCAGTGACTGCCCCGATCTCTCCTCCATGTACGATACCCTGGTGACTGCCCCAGATCTCTCCTCCATGTATGATACCCCGGTGACTGCCCCCGATCTCTCCATGTATGATACCCCAGTGACTGCCCCTGATCTCTCCTCCGTGTATTATACCCCGGTCACTGCCCCCGATCTCTCCTCTGAGTATCATACCCCGGTGACTGCCCCTGATCTCTCCTCCGTGTATCATACCCCGGTGACTGCCCCTGATCTCTCCTCCGTGTATTATACCCCGGTGACTGCCCCTGTCCTCTCCTCCGTGTATTATACCCCGGTCACTGCCCCCAATCTTTCCTCTGTGTATTATACCCCGGTGACTGCCCGCGATCTCTCCTCCATGTATGATACCCGGTGACTGCCCCTGATCTCTCCTCCGTGTATCATACCCCGGTGACTGCCCCTGATCTCTCCTCTGTTTATTATACCCCGGTCACTGCCCCTGATCTCTCCTCTGTGTATTATACCCCGGTCACTGCCCCCGATCTCTCCTCCGTGTATGATACCCCGGTGACTGCCCTTGATCTCTCCTCCGTGTATGATACCCCGGTGACTGCCCCTGATCTCTCCTCCGTGTATCATACCCCGGTGACTGCCCCTGATCTCTCCTCCGTGTATTATACCCCGGTGACTGCCCCTGACCTCTTCTCCGTGTATTATACCCCGGTCACTGCCCCCGATCTTTCCTCTGTGTATTATACCCCGGTGACTGCCCGCGATCTCTCCTCCATGTATGATACCCGGTGACTGCCCGCGATCTCTCCTCCATGTATGATACCCCGGTGACTGCCTCCGATCTCTCCTCCATGTATGATACCCCAGTGTCTGCCCCCGATCTCTCCTCCATGTATGATACCCCGGTGACTGCCCCCGATCTCCCCTCCATGTATTATACCCTGGTGACTGCCCCTATCTCCTCTCTGTGTAGTTTACCCCGGTCACTGCCCGCGATCTCTCCTTCATGTATGATACCCCGGTGACTGCCCCCGATCTCTCCTCCATGTATGATACCCCAGTGTCTGCCCCCCGATCTCTCCTCCATGTATGATACCCCGGTGACTGCCCGCGATCTCTCCTCCATGTATTATACCACAGTGACTGCCCCTAACTCCTCTCTGTGTAGTTTACCCCGGTGACTGCCACCCCGATCTCTCCTCCATGTATGATAACCCAGTGACTGCCCCCGATCTCTCCTGCATGTTTGATACCCCGGTGACTGCCCCCGATCTCTCCTCCATGTATGATACCCCGGTGATTGCCCCCGATCTCTCCTCCATGTATTATACCCCGGTGATTGCCCCCGATCTCTCCTCCATGTATTATACCTCGGTGACTGCCTCCGATCTCTCCTCTGTGTATTATACCCCGGTGACTGCCCCTATCTCCTCTCTGTGTAGTTTACCCCGGTGACTGCCCCTGATCTTTCCTCCATGTATTATACCCCGGTGACTGCCCCCGATCTCTCCTCCATGTATTATACCTCGGTGACTGCCCCCGATCTCTCCTCCATGTATTATACCCCGGTGACTGCCCCTATCTCCTCTCTGTGTAGTTTACCCCGGTGACGGCCCCTGATCTTTCCTCCATGTATTATACCCCGGTGACTGCCCCCGATCTTTCCTCCATGTATTATACCTCGGTGACTGCCCCCGATCTCTCCTCCATGCATTATACCCCGGTGACTGCCCCTATCTCCTCTCTGTGTAGTTTACCCCGGTGACTGCCCCTGATCTTTCCTCCATGTATTATACCCCAGTGACTGCCCCCGATCTTTCCTCCATGTATTATACCTCGGTGACTGCCCCCGATCTCTCCTCCATGCATTATACCCCGGTGACTGCCCCTATCTCCTCTCTGTGTAGTTTACCCCGGTGACTGCCCCTGATCTTTCCTCCATGTATTATACCCCGGTGACTGCCCCCGATCTTTCCTCCATGTATTATACCTCGGTGACTGCCCCCGATCTCTCCTCCATGCATTATACCCCGGTGACTGCCCCTATCTCCTCTCTGTGTAGTTTACCCCGGTGACTGCCCCTGATCTTTCCTCCATGTATTATACCCCGGTGACTGCCCCCGATCTGTCCTCTGTATATTATACCCCAGTCACTACTCCCGATTTCTCTTCTGTGTATTATACCCCATTCACTGCCCCCTATCTCTTCTCTGTGTATTATACCCCGGTGACTGCCCCCGATCTCTCCTCCATTAATTATACCCCGGTGACTGCCCCCGATCTCTCCTCCATTAATTATACCCCGGTGACTGCCCCCGATCTCTCCTCTATATATTATACTCCGGTCACTACCCCCGATCTCATTTATTATACCCTGGTGACTGCCTCTGTATATCATACCCCTGTTACTGAGCTGACCAGTCCTCTGTGTATTTTACCCTGGGCACTGCCCCGATCTATCCTCTGTATATTAAACACTTGTCACTGCACACTTGTCACTTGATTTCAAACAGTGGCTTGATAAAGTATTCATACCACTTGAATACACATTTTCCAAATTTTTTCACAAACTTAAATATATTTTATTGAGATTTTTTTGCGACATCAACACAAAGTAACAAGCATTGGTGAAATGTAAAGGAAACGATACAAGGTTGTGAAGTGCATTAGTATTTAGCCTCCTGTAGTCTAACACCCCTAAATCAAATTCTGAGTGACCAATTGCTCACAGAAGTCACATAATTAGCACATTGTGTCTATCTGTGTGTGATTTGTTCTCAGTATAACTACAGCTGTTCTGTGAAGGCCTCAGAGGTTTGTGTGAGAACATTACGGATCAAACAGCATCATGAAAACCAAGGAGCTCACCAGACAGGTCAGGGATAACGTTGTGGAGAAGAGGAAAGCAGGGTTAGTTTATAAAAGGTTGTCTTATCTTCAGCCATATGAAGATCTGAGGTTCTGGGTTGTAATAATCGCCTAGGCAGGTTAACAACACAACTCATTTTTATTCCTTACATCCATGATCTTACAGCAATACTGGGTAGATCGTCACAATGCATTGTCCCCAGTTCACACGACCCCTTCTCTGAGACTGATAGTCCCACTGCCCTCATACCAGGCAATACCCACTGTTTCCCCTCTTTTGGTTGGCCTATAGCTTTTGTATTACCCACCAGTATAGTCTGTAGTCACAGTCCATGTCCCAAACCATGACAGTAGCACATGTTTCCCGCTCCAGCTGGCAAGATATCAACAACAGCCCCAGACTCTAAATCATCAGTCATCAAGTTTGGTTGCCTGTGGTAAAGCATCTGGCCCATCTGTACCGAACTCGTCGAAGCTCCAACTTCCTTCATCTCAGCTGTCCAACCGATTCCTGCCCTAAAAGCATCTGCCTAGGCGATAAGCCGCCACATTCTTCCTTTTCTGCACTGGCCCACTGCTATGACACACAGTGGCCATTGGTAACGTGGGTTGCAGTGCTTGAACATTATGTGGCTGCCAAGCTGTCCGGGCCTATAGCCCATGTGGACACTTGGGCACCCTGGCCCCATCTCACCTAACTTCCTACAAGCTCCCCTCTTACTACTCAGCAGCCCCTCTTACAATTAACCCTCTATAACCATCCTATCAGCTATACCTAACAGGCCCACTAGTATGCCCCCATCTAGTGGCCCTCAACAGAACTACACTTACCCATGTCTATAGGAACTATATACTAAAGTGCCCTCCTCTAACGTCCCCCAAAAAGGATGCACTAACTTACCCTAACTGTACATGCACAACAGACACATTACATTATGCAATAAAGGAACACAAGAGAATATGTTATAGCTTTGTGCAAAATGGTAACACATACATGTGGCAATACCATTAAAGATGAGCGATCATACATATTTCTATGTAGCAGTACCGCAGGCGTCTATCATAGACATTATTAATCCACAATATGTACACATTAACAACCGAAGGGCAATCCGAGGAAGGGAAGCAAGAAAGACATCATATCTCACTCCCTTACACTTGCTGTGTTCCCTCTCGGCTGACGCAGTGGGAATCGGTACTTGGCTTTGGGTTACGACACTGGTCCAGTGGCACACCAGCCCTGCTCCTAGGTTGTTTCCCAGTAACACAACTACTGGTAGGTGCCGCGCTACTCCTATGTACACCATGCCATGACTGTGACCCCGCCTGAATGTAGCCGGGCCCTCCGAACGCTCAGAGATTCTCCTCCGGCTACGTTGGCTACCATCCGGCTGCCGGGAACAATACACTGGTCCGGTACTAGATGCTCTTTGATCAATGTGACAGAGGCCCCGCAGCCTCCGCGCCCTCTACCCAGACCGGCTGCAGATGCTGGTTCATGGTCGCTGAGGTCTCCCATCTAGTCCAGGACACTTGTCCTTGTACCACATGTGCCTCTTCCTCTTTCGGTTGGGGTGGTGGGATCCTCTCTCCTTCAGCATTCCAGCCCCATTGCAGCATAGCGCTCACTGGTTTGGGACGGGTATGATGTGGGTTAGAACATTCCTGGCAAAGAGTCCCATATGTCCACAGTAATGGCAGCGTTACCCCACCTCGCCCCGACAGTGGCCGGACTTGGGGGCTTGGGAAACCTCCCCCTCGTTGTAAAGTCTGAGATCCCCACAGTTCCTCCTCTTACCAGTCCATGGGTCTCGCTGGCCTCCATGTAACCTCCTGTTCACAACTCGCTGGGGCTGTGCTTTCACGTAGCCCGGGTCGATTAGCTGACCAATCATCCGCCAATCTTGCACCCTCATCCGGGCGGAGTGCTTTTCTATCCGCCACCCATTGTTGTAAGTCACCTGGGAGCTTGGACATAAATTGTTCCAGCATGACAAGCAAGCAAATCTAAGACTGACGCACCGGTGTCCCGTGGTGGAAGAGGTCAGTGGCCATCTCCTCCCTAGCCTGATCTGGCAAGTTGCCTTGTGTAAGGTCGAATGTTGTGAAGTACCAGTCTCTCCATTAACTCGTGCACTCCAGGCATTGGTTAGGCATCAAACGTTAACCCAACATCAAGCTTCCTAAATCTACTGCAGAAACATAGGCTGCCATTAGGAGTACAGAGGACTGCAAAAGTTTGGGCACCCCTGGTCAAAATTACTGTTATTGTCAGCAGTCAAACAAATTGAAGATGAAATGGTCTCTAAATGGCCCAAAGTTAAAGATGACACATTACCTCTGAATTTTTGGGATTATAAGATGTACTTCCCCCTCCCCTCAAATTTGGGGGGGAAATGGGGGTGCGCCTAAAATGCGGATATACCTTACTGGCCGCTGTGGATCAGGGTGCCAGTGTCGCTACTGGAGGAGGAAAGAGTGTCGCATTGCTGCAGGAGACAGGCTGGGATGAGGGGGTGTTCTGGTGTGCGCCGCTGCGGGTGAAAATGGCTGCGGTGCTCCGTGGTGCGGGAGGGGGGCTCTGCCGGAATTTTATGAAAGCCCGGAGTCCCCCGCATATCCATAACTGCGATGTGGTGGCCTCAGGGAAAATGGAGGCCGAGGCAGCGCATGCTCAGATTGAGATCTCGTCCCCCGTATTTTGCGGATAATATTATATACTAGCTGAAGAGCCCGGTGCTGCCCGGGCAAAGTGACCAACTACGGTTAGTTATAACAAATTATAATGATTATATCTATATATATAAAGCTGAGTGTAGAGCTCCGCCCACTCCACATAGCCACACCCACTATAATATCCCACATCATCCCGTCAGCCAGAGCCACCGGACTACTACCACTAATATCCCACATCATCCCGTCAGCCAGAGCCACCGGACTATTACCACTAATATCCCACATCATCCCATCAGCCAGAACCACCGGACTACTACCCCTAATATCCCACATCATCCCATCAGTCAGAGCCACCGGACTGCTACCCCTAATATCCCACATCATCCCGTCAGCCAGAACCACCGGACTACTACCCCTAATATCCCACATCATCCCGTCAGCCAGAGCCACCGGACTACTACCCCTAATATCCCACATCATCCCGTCAGCCAGAACCACCGGACTACTACCCCTAATATCCCACATCATCCCGTCAGCCAGAGCCACCGGACTACTACCCCTAATATCCCACATCATCCCATCAGCCAGAGATACCGGACTACTACCCCTAATATCCCACATCATCCCATCAGCCAGAGATACCGGACTACTACCCCTAATATCCCACATCATCCCGTCAGCCAGAGATACCGGACTACTACCCCTAATATCCCACATCATCCCGTCAGCCAGAGCCACCGGACTACTACCCCTAATATCCCACATCATCCCATCAGCCAGAGATACCGGACTACTACCCCTAATATCCCACATCATCCCATCAGCCAGAGATACCGGACTACTACCCCTAATATCCCACATCATCCCGTCAGCCAGAGCCAACGGACTACTACCCCTAATATCCCACATCATCCCGTCAGCCAGAGATACCGGACTACTACCCCTAATATCCCACATCATCCCATCAGCCAGAGCTACCGGACTACTACCTCTAATATCCCACATCATCCCGTCAGCCAGAGCCACCGGACTACTACCCCTAATATCCCACATCATTCCGTCAGCCAGAGCCACCGGACTACTACCCCTAATATCCCACATCATCCCGTCAGCCAGAGCCACCGGACTACTACCCCTAATATCCCACATCATTCCGTCAGCCAGAGCTACCAGACTACAACCCCTAATATCCCACATCATCCCATCAGCCAGAGCTACCGGACTACTACCCCTAATATCCCACATCATCCCGTCAGCCAGAGCCACCGGACTACTACCCCTAATATCCCACATCATCCCGTCAGCCAGAGATACCGGACTACTACCCCTAATATCCCACATCATTCCGTCAGCCAGAGCTACCAGACTACAACCCCTAATATCCCACATCATCCCATCAGCCAGAGCTACCGGACTACTACCCCTAATATCCCACATCATCCCGTCAGCCAGAGCCACCGGACTACTACCCCTAATATCCCACATCATCCCGTCAGCCAGAGATACCGGACTACTACCCCTAATATCCCACATCATTCCGTCAGCCAGAGCTACCAGACTACAACCCCTAATATCCCACATCATCCCATCAGCCAGAGCTACCGGACTACTACCCCTAATATCCCACATCATCCCGTCAGCCAGAGCCACCGGACTACTACCCCTAATATCCCACATCATCCCGTCAGCCAGAGATACCGGACTACTACCCCTAATATCCCACATCATCCCATCAGCCAGAGCTACCGGACTACTACCTCTAATATCCCACATCATCCCATCAGCCAGAGCCACCGGACTACTACCCCTAATATCCCACATCATCCCGTCAGCCAGAGCCACCGGACTACTACCCCTAATATCCCACATCATCCCATCAGCCAGAGCCACCGGACTACTACCCCTAATATCCCACATCATCCCATCAGCCAGAGCTACCAGACTACAACCCCTAATATCTCACATCATCCCGTCAGCCAGAGCCACCGGACTACTACCCCTAATATCCCACATCATCCCGTCAGCCAGAGATACCGGACTACTACCCCTAATATCCCACATCATCCCATCAGCCAGAGCTACCGGACTACTACCTCTAATATCCCACATCATCCCATCAGCCAGAGCCACCGGACTACTACCCCTAATATCCCACATCATCCCATCAGCCAGAGCCACCGGACTACTACCCCTAATATCCCACATCATCCCGTCAGCCAGAGCCACCGGACTACTACCCCTAATATCCCACATCATCCCGTCAGCCAGAGCCACCGGACTACTACCCCTAATATCCCACATCATCCCATCAGCCAGAGCTACCGGACTACTACCTCTAATATCCCACATCATCCCATCAGCCAGAGCCACCGGACTACTACCCCTAATATCCCACATCATCCCATCAGCCAGAGCCACCGGACTACTACCCCTAATATCCCACATCATCCCATCAGCCAGAGCCACCGGACTACTACCCCTAATATCCCACATCATCCCGTCAGCCAGAGCCACCGGACTACAACCCCTAATATCCCACATCATCCCGTCAGCCAGAGCCACCGGACTACTACCCCTAATATCCCACATCATCACGTCAGCCAGAGCCACCGGACTACTACCCCTAATATCCCACATCATCCCGTCAGCCAGAGCCACCGGACTACTACCCCTAATATCCCACATCATCACATCAGCCAGAGCCACCGGACTACTACCCCTAATATCCCACATCATCCCATCAGCCAGAGCCACCGGACTACTACCCCTAATATCCCACATCATCCCGTCAGCCAGAGCCACCGGACTACTACCCCTAATATCCCACATCATCACGTCAGCCAGAGCCACCGGACTACTACCCCTAATATCCCACATCACGTCAGCCAGAGCCACCGGACTACTACCACTAATATCCCACATCATCCCGTCAGCCAGAGCCACCGGACTACTACCCCTAATATCCCACATCATCCCGTCAGCCAGAGCCACCGGACTACTACCCCTAATATCCCACATCATCCCGTCAGCCAGAGCCACCGGACTACTACCACTAATATCCCACATCATCCAGTCAGCCAGAGCCACCGGACTACTACCACTAATATCCTACATCATCACGTCAGCCAGAGCCACCGGACTACTACCCCTAATATCCCACATCATCCCGTCAGCCAGAGCCACCGGACTACTACCACTAATATCCCACATCATCACGTCAGCCAGAGCCACCGGACTACTACCCCTAATATCCCACATCATCCCGTCAGCCAGAGCCACCGGACTACTACCCCTAATATCCCACATCATCCCGTCAGCCAGAGCCACCGGACTACTACCCCTAATATCCCACATCATCACGTCAGCCAGAGCTACCGGACTACTACCACTAATATCCCACATCATCCCGTCAGCCAGAGCCACCGGACTACTACCACTAATATCCCACATCACCACGTCAGCCAGAGCCACCGGACTACTACCCCTAATATCCCACATCATCCCGTCAGCCAGAGCCACCAGACTACTACCCCTAATATCCCACATCATCCCGTCAGCCAGAGCCACCGGACTACTACCCCTAATATCCCACATCATCCCGTCAGCCAGAGCCACCGGACTACTACCCCTAATATCCCACATCATCCCGTCAGCCAGAGCCACCGGACTACTACCACTAATATCCCACATCATCACGTCAGCCAGAGCCACCGGACTACTACCCCTAATATCCCACATCATCCCGTCAGCCAGAGCCACCGGACTACTACCACTAATATCCCACATCATCACGTCAGCCAGAGCCACCGGACTACTACCCCTAATATCCCACATCATCCCGTCAGCCAGAGCCACCGGACTACTACCCCTAATATCCCACATCATCCCGTCAGCCAGAGCCACCAGACTACTACCCCTAATATCCCACATCATCCAGTCAGCCAGAGCCACCGGACTACTACCACTAATATCCCACATCATCCCGTCAGCCAGAGCCACCGGACTACTACCACTAATATCCCACATCATCCCGTCAGCCAGAGCCACCGGACTACTACCCCTAATATCCCACATCATCCCGTCAGCCAGAGCCACCGGACTACTACCCCTAATATCCCACATCATCCCGTCAGCCAGAGCCACCGGACTACTACCCCTAATATCCCACATCATCCCGTCAGCCAGAGCCACCGGACTACTACCCCTAATATCCCACATCATCCCGTCAGCCAGAGCCACCGGGCTACTACCCCTAATATCCCACATCATCCCGTCAGCCAGAGCCACCGGACTACTACCCCTAATATCCCACATCATCCCGTCAGCCAGAGCCACCGGACTACTACCACTAATATCCCACATCATCACGTCAGCCAGAGCCACCGGACTACTACCCCTAATATCCCACATCATCCCGTCAGCCAGAGCCACCGGGCTACTACCCCTAATATCCCACATCATCCCGTCAGCCAGAGCCACCGGGCTACTACCCCTAATATCCCACATCATCCCGTCAGCCAGAGCTACCGGACTACTACCCCTAATATCCCACATCATCCCGTCAGCCAGAGCCACCGGACTACTACCACTAATATCCCACATCATCCCGTCAGCCAGAGCCACCGGACTACTACCACTAATATCCCACATCATCCCGTCAGCCAGAGCCACCGGACTACTACCACTAATATCCCACATCATCCCGTCAGCCAGAGCCACCGGACTACTACCCCTAATATCCCACATCATCCCGTCAGCCAGAGCCACCGGACTACTACCCCTAATATCCCACATCATCCCGTCAGCCAGAGCCACCGGACTACTACCACTAATATCCCACATCATCCCGTCAGCCAGAGCCACCGGACTACTACCCCTAATATCCCACATCATCCCGTCAGCCAGAGCCACCGGACTACTACCCCTAATATCCCACATCATCCCGTCAGCCAGAGCCACCGGACTACTACCCCTAATATCCCACATCATCCCATCAGCCAGAGCCACCGGACTACTACCCCTAATATCCCACATCATTCCGTCAGCCAGAGCCACCGGACTACTACCCCTAATATCCCACATCATCCCGTCAGCCAGAGCCACCGGACTACTACCCCTAATATCCCACATCATTCCGTCAGCCAGAGCCACCGAACTACTACCACTAATATCCCACATCATCCCGTCAGCCAGAGCCACCGGACTACTACCCCTAATATCCCACATCATTCCGTCAGCCAGAGCCACCGGACTACTACCCCTAATATCCCACATCATCCCGTCAGCCAGAGCCACCGGACTACTACCCCTAATATCCCACATCATCCCGTCAGCCAGAGCCACCGGACTACTACCACTAATATCCCACATCATCACGTCAGCCAGAGCCACCGGACTACTACCCCTAATATCCCACATCATCCCGTCAGCCAGAGCCACCGGGCTACTACCCCTAATATCCCACATCATCCCGTCAGCCAGAGCCACCGGGCTACTACCCCTAATATCCCACATCATCCCGTCAGCCAGAGCTACCGGACTACTACCCCTAATATCCCACATCATCCCGTCAGCCAGAGCCACCGGACTACTACCACTAATATCCCACATCATCCCGTCAGCCAGAGCCACCGGACTACTACCACTAATATCCCACATCATCCCGTCAGCCAGAGCCACCGGACTACTACCACTAATATCCCACATCATCCCGTCAGCCAGAGCCACCGGACTACTACCCCTAATATCCCACATCATCCCGTCAGCCAGAGCCACCGGACTACTACCCCTAATATCCCACATCATCCCGTCAGCCAGAGCCACCGGACTACTACCACTAATATCCCACATCATCCCGTCAGCCAGAGCCACCGGACTACTACCCCTAATATCCCACATCATCCCGTCAGCCAGAGCCACCGGACTACTACCCCTAATATCCCACATCATCCCGTCAGCCAGAGCCACCGGACTACTACCCCTAATATCCCACATCATCCCATCAGCCAGAGCCACCGGACTACTACCCCTAATATCCCACATCATTCCGTCAGCCAGAGCCACCGGACTACTACCCCTAATATCCCACATCATCCCGTCAGCCAGAGCCACCGGACTACTACCCCTAATATCCCACATCATCCCGTCAGTCAGAGCCACCGAACTACTACCACTAATATCCCACATCATCCCGTCAGCCAGAGCTACCGGACTACTACCCCTAATATCCCACATCATCCCGTCAGTCAGAGCCACCGAACTACTACCACTAATATCCCACATCATCCCATCAGCCAGGGCCACCGGACTACTACCCCTAATATCCCACATCATCCCGTCAGACAGAAACACCGGACTACTACCGCTAATATCCCACATCATCCCGTCAGCCACTGGACTACTACCCCTAATATCCCACATCATCCCATCAGCCACCGGACTACTACCACTAATATCTCACATCACCCCGTCAGCCAGAGCTACCGGACTACTACCACTAATATCCCACATCATCCCGTCAGAGCCACCGGACTACTACCACTAATATCCCACATCATCCCATCAGCAACCGGACTACTACCCCTAATATCCAACATCATCCCATCACCCAAAGCCACCGGACTACTACCCCTAATATCCCACATCATCCCATCAGCCAGAGCCACCGGACTACTACCACTAATATCCCACATCATCCCATCACCCAAAGCCACCGGACTACTACCCCTAATATCCCACATCATCCCATCAGCCACCGGACTACTACCACTAATATCTCACATCACCCCGTCAGCCAGAGCTACCGGACTACTACCACTAATATCCCACATCATCCCGTCAGAGCCACCGGACTACTACCACTAATATCCCACATCATCCCATCAGCAACCGGACTACTACCCCTAATATCCCACATCATCCCATCACCCAAAGCCACCGGACTACTACCCCTAATATCCCACATCATCCCATCAGCCAGAGCCACCGGACTACTACCCCTAATATCCCACATCATCTCATCACCCAAAGCCAACGGACTACTACCCCTAATATCCCACATCATCCCATCAGCCAGAACCACCGGACTACTACCACTAATATCCCACATCATCCCATCACCCAAAGCCACCGGACTACTACCACTAATATCTCACATCATCCCGTCAGTCAGAGCCACCGGACTACTACCCCTAATATCCCACATCATCCAGTCAGCCAGAGCCACCGGACTACTACCACTAATATCTCACATCACCCCGTCAGCCAGAGCTACCGGACTACTACCCCTAATATCCCACATCATCCCGTCAGTCAGAGCCACCGGACTACTACCCCTAATATCCCACATCATCCCATCAGCAACCGGACTACTACCCCTAATATCCCACATCATCCCATCACCCAAAGCCACCGGACTACTACCCCTAATATCCCACATCATCCCATCAGCCAGAGCCACCGGACTACTACCACTAATATCCCACATCATCTCATCACCCAAAGCCAACGGACTACTACCCCTAATATCCCACATCATCCCATCAGCCAGAACCACCGGACTACTACCCCTAATATCCCACATCATCCCATCACCCAAAGCCACCGGACTACTACCCCTAATATCCCACATCATCCCATCAGCCAGAGCCACCGGACTACTACCACTAATATCCCACATCATCTCATCACCCAAAGCCACCGGACTACTACCACTAATATCCCACATCATCTCATCACCCAAAGCCACCGGACTACTACCCCTAATATCCCACATCATCCCATCAGCCAGAGCCACCGGACTACTACCACTAATATCCCACATCATCCCATCAGCCAGAGCCACCGGACTACTACCCCTAATATCCCACATCATCCCATCACCCAAAGCCACCGGACTACTACCCCTAATATCCCACATCATCCCATCAGCCAGAGCCACCGGACTACTACCCCTAATATCCCACATCATCCCGTCAGTCAGAGCCACCGGACTACTACCCCTAATATCCCACATCATCCAGTCAGCCAGAGCCACCGGACTACTACCACTAATATCTCACATCACCCCGTCAGCCAGAGCTACCGGACTACTACCCCTAATATCCCACATCATCCCGTCAGTCAGAGCCACCGGACTACTACCACTAATATCCCACATCATCCCATCAGCAACCGGACTACTACCCCTAATATCCCACATCATCCCATCACCCAAAGCCACCGGACTACTACCCCTAATATCCCACATCATCCCATCAGCCAGAGCCACCGGACTACTACCACTAATATCCCACATCATCTCATCACCCAAAGCCAACGGACTACTACCCCTAATATCCCACATCATCCCATCAGCCAGAACCACCGGACTACTACCCCTAATATCCCACATCATCCCATCACCCAAAGCCACCGGACTACTACCCCTAATATCCCACATCATCCCATCAGCCAGAGCCACCGGACTACTACCACTAATATCCCACATCATCTCATCACCCAAAGCCACCGGACTACTACCACTAATATCCCACATCATCTCATCACCCAAAGCCACCGGACTACTACCCCTAATATCCCACATCATCCCATCAGCCAGAGCCACCGGACTACTACCACTAATATCCCACATCATCCCATCAGCCAGAGCCACCGGACTACTACCCCTAATATCCCACATCATCCCATCACCCAAAGCCACCGGACTACTACCCCTAATATCCCACATCATCCCATCAGCCAGAGCCACCGGACTACTACCACTAATATCCCACATCATCCCATCACCCAAAGCCACCGGACTACTACCCTAATATCCCACATCATCTCATCACCCAAAGCCACCGGACTACTACCCTAATATCCCACATCATCCCATCAGCCAGAGCCACCGGACTACTACCACTAATATCCCACATCATCTCATCACCCAAAGCCACCGGACTACTACCACTAATATCCCACATCATCTCATCACCCAAAGCCACCGGACTACTACCCCTAATATCCCACATCATCCCATCAGCCAGAACCACCGGACTACTACCCCTAATATCCCACATCATCCCATCAGCCAGAGCCACCGGACTACTACCCCTAATATCCCACATCATCCCATCAGCCAGAGCCACCGGACTACTACCCCTAATATCCCACATCATCCCATCAGCCAGAACCACCGGACTACTACCCCTAATATCCCACATCATCCCATCAGCCAGAGCCACCGGACTACTACCCCTAATATCCCACATCATTCCATCACCCAAAGCCACCGGACTACTACCCCTAATATCCCACATCATCCCATCAGCCAGAGCCACCGGACTACTACCCCTAATATCCCACATCATCCCGTCAGCCAGAGCCACCGGACTACTACCACTAATATCCCACATCATCCCGTCAGCCAGAGCCACCGGACTACTACCCCTAATATCCCACATCATCCCGTCAGCCAGGGATACTGGACTACTCCCCCTGATATCCCACATCATCTCATCACCCAAAGCCACCGGACTACTACCCCTAATATCCCACATCATCCCATCAGCCAGAACCACCGGACTACTACCCCTAATATCCCACATCATCCCATCAGCCAGAGCCACCGGACTACTACCCCTAATATCCCACATCATCCCATCACCCAAAGCCACCGGACTACTACCCCTAATATCCCACATCATCCCATCAGCCAGAGCCACCGGACTACTACCCCTAATATCCCACATCATCTCATCACCCAAAGCCACCGGACTACTACCACTAATATCCCACATCATCCCATCAGCCAGAACCACCGGACTACTACCCCTAATATCCCACATCATCCCATCACCCAAAGCCACCGGACTACTACCCCTAATATCCCACATCATCCCATCAGCCAGAGCCACCGGACTACTACCCCTAATATCCCACATCATCTCATCACCCAAAGCCACCGGACTACTACCCCTAATATCCCACATCATCCCATCAGCCAGGGCTACTGGACTACTCCCCCTGATATCCCACATCATCTCATCACCCAAAGCCACCGGACTACTACCACTAATATCCCACATCATCCCATCAGCCAGAACCACCGGACTACTACCCCTAATATCCCACATCATCCCATCACCCAAAGCCACCGGACTACTACCCCTAATATCCCACATCATCCCATCAGCCAGAGCCACCGGACTACTACCCCTAATATCCCACATCATCTCATCACCCAAAGCCACCGGACTACTACCCCTAATATCCCACCAGCCAAAGCCACCGGACTACTACCCCTAATATCCCACATCATCCCATCAGCCAGAGCCACCGGACTACTACCCCTAGTATCCCACATCATCCCATCAGCCAGAGCCACCGGACTACTACCCCTAATATCCCACATCATCCCATCAGCCAGAGCCACCGGACTACTACCACTAATATCCCACCAGCCAGAGCCACCGGACTACTACCCCTAATATCCCACATCATCCCATCAGCCAGAGCCACCGGACTACTACCACTAATATCCCACATCATCCCATCACCCAAAGCCACCGGACTACTACCCCTAATATCCCACATCATCCCATCAGCCAGAACCACCGGACTACTACCCCTAATATCCCACATCATCCCATCAGCCAGAACCACCGGACTACTACCCCTAATATCCCACATAATCCCATCAGCCAGAGCCACCGGACTACTACCACTAATATCCCACATCAGCTCATCACCCAAAGCCACCGGACTACTACCCCTAATATCCCACATCATCCCGTCAGTCAGAGCCACCGGACTACTACCCCTAATATCCCACATCATCCCATCAGCCAGAGCCACCGGACTACTACCACTAATATCCCACATCATCCCATCAGCCAGAGCCACCGGACTACTACCACTAATATCCCACATCATCCCATCACCCAATGCCACCGGACTACTACCCCTAATATCCCACCAGCCAGAGCCACCGGACTACTACCCCTAATATCCCACATCATCCCATCAGCCAGAGCCACCGGACTACTACCACTAATATCCCACATCATCCCATCACCCAAAGCCACCGGACTACTACCCCTAATATCCCACCAGCCAGAGCCACCGGACTACTACCCCTAATATCCCACATCATCCCATCAGCCAGAGCCACCGGACTACTACCACTAATATCCCACATCATCCCATCAGCCAGAGCCACCGGACTACTACCCCTAATATCCCACATCATCCCATCAGCCAGAACCACCGGACTACTACCACTAATATCCCACATCATCCCATCAGCCAGAGCCACTGGACTACTACCCCTAATATCCCACATCATCCCATCAGCCAGAACCACCGGACTACTACCCCTAATATCCCACATAATCCCATCAGCCAGAGCCACCGGACTACTACCACTAATATCCCACATCAGCTCATCACCCAAAGCCACCGGACTACTACCCCTAATATCCCACATCATCCCGTCAGCCAGAGCCACCGGACTACTACCACTAATATCCCACATCATCCCATCAGCCAGAGCCACCGGACTACTACCCCTAATATCCCACATCATCCCGTCAGCCAGAGCCACCGGACTACTACCGGTAATATCTGTAATGATCACGTGTGACTGGACACAGCGCCTCCAGCAGGGCGAATTTAAACAATAATGGGACGTGCAGCCGGATACCCCGCCTCCAGCTGGCGAATTTAAATAATAAGGGTAAACACAGGGAACAATTACAGTGGTGGGCCCTGCGATAGGGAATGGGGGACGTGGAGACCTCCTAAGCTCCCCTGAGCCAGTGTCCCTGCACTCCTCACATTCCCTATACAGGCTCCTCGCCTGTCGCCGCACGCGTGCCTTAATACCCTAGCAAGCCCTAAACCTAAACCCTAACTAGGGAATAGGTCGGTGCGGAGACTAATCCCACCACTGCACTAGAACACACATAAGGAAAGTCACAAACAGGGGAAAAAGAAAACTTAGCTCTCTCTGTGCTAAAGCTCCAGCACAGAGTCCAGCGACCGACTGCAGCCTTCCTCCTGAATAGCTGCCAAGAACTCCCTTCTGTGCCTCCTTCCACACCAGGACTCAGATTGAGCTGAGCACTCTCTTCAGCTCCTTCCACCACCAAGGTTGGTTGCAAATGAACAACTAACACCAACAGTGATTGAAAACCCCTGGCTGTCCTTTATAGAGCCTAACACCTGTCATGAAATTAACGTGCACATTAACCTAAAACTAAAGCTAAGGTGCGATACCACTCACCACCACCGGGGACAGTCAAGACACCCTGAACCTGACAAAGTAAAAAAAGTTCACTTTGTCAATTTAATACCGCCAGATCCAACACTGGATCATGACAGTACCCCCTCCTTAATGAGGGGCCTCTGGACCCTCAAGCCCACCCTTCATTAGGGAAACACCTACAGCGGGGACGGCCAGATCCTGAGTTCACCCCACCACTACCTGACACTTCAGGTTTATGACAAATACACAGCTGGTATAGGCAATAAAGTTTATTTTTATTATTTTGGAGGAACCACCCATCTCCACAGTGCCGACCTGGGGAACGAGTTTATGTATGTGTATGTTTGTTTGTTATGAGCTGATCAGGCTCCACAACACACTTCCACAGGATGTTTTTTGGTGGCACACATACACGCTCGTTCACACACAGGTCCGGACCTGAACGTTTATTGCACACATTCGTTTGTCATAAATTAGGTGAACTCATACTGGACCCGACCACAGAGGCGTCCCCCTGTGTCACCACACTCACACCCCCGCCCTTCCATAGGGTACCCCACCCTCCAACCCTTTTCACCACGAGGTCTACACCTCACAGGGTTAGCTAGCGGCGAGGGCTGAAACTTTCCCCTACTCCCCCGCCGCACAATCGCTGCTCTCACTGGAGAGGAAGGGGTCCCCTGAAGAGAGACGGCAGAGAGGGTAGTCCCTAGACAGCAGCCCCCACACGACTGCCCCCAGCTGACTACTTCCCTAGCTCGCCAATCTATCCCCGGGTTGTGTTTTTTCAGCCAAGGGAAGCCTAAAACGATAGGTACTGACATTCCCTCCAAGACGTAGCATGACAAGGACTCCTCATGATGTCCTGTACGCAGATGGATGTTTTCTACGACTTGGGTAAGGCTCCCCTGGCTAAGTGGAACAGAGTTAATGGCCTGGACGCTAATAGGTTGGGCCAGCGTCCTACACTTCAGGCCATGAGTCTGGACAAAACGAGCATCGACCAGACTGACTCCTGCTCCGCTGTCCACAAGCACCGGTACCACCTCCGGTAACCCGCCAGCCAACACTTCTGCTGACATAATACCTTGGGAGGGCAAAATGGAGGAAATGTACATTCCCTGGTCGCCTCCCTCCAAACGACCAGGGGTATGCGGCTTCTGATATGACACAGATATTTTGGCACGTAATGGGCACGCCTTAATGAAATGACCCGTCTGCCCACAGTAATGACATGCCGACACCACACCCTGCACCGTAGGCAGGCCTGAACACAACCCAACACCTCCTGCTTGCATAGGTTCGTCCGGAGACTTGGCACGCCCTGGGCAGGCTCCCATGAAATGGCCCGGCTTCCCACAAGAAAAGCATACCCCCCCACCACGGCGAACCCCAGGCAACCCCCTATTTGTACCAACAACACCGGGCTGCCAGGGTTCCACCAACCGTACTGGGGGGTCCTCCCCTCTGGAGAGGACTACCGGGGGCATATTTTGTGTCTGTCTTTCCCTAAGGCGTCTATCCACCCGGATGGCAAGGGACATGGCGGCCTCCAGCGACCTGGGGGCGGCGTACTGCACCAGAGTGTCCTGCAACTTTGGAGACAGACCCTGCACAAATTGACTCCTAAGCGCAGGGTCATTCCACTGTGTGTTAGTAGCCCATCTCCTAAACTCCGAGCAGTACTCTTCAGCAATCCGGGCTCCCTGTTTACACCTACGGAGTCGGGATTCCGCCAGAGAGATGCCATCAGGATCCCCATACACAAGCGCCAACGCCGCAAAAAACTCGTCCACGGACTCTAAAGATGGTGAATCGTCCGGCAGGGAGAAGGCCCAGGATTGGGGATCTCCCTTCAGAAGGGACATAATGATTCCCACCCGTTGCTCTTCGCTCCCTGAAGAACGAGGGCGCAGCCTGAAATATAATTTACAGGCTTGCTGAAAAACCAAGAATTGATCTCTCCCTCCAGAAAACCGGTCTGGGAGAGATATCTTGGGTTCTGGCTGAGCCTGTGCCTGAATCAAACCTCCAAAGCCCACCAATAGCTGCAGTTGCTGCACCATCTCACCGCGCAGCCCCCTAATCTCTTCAGTAAAGGTCTGCAGTACCTGGGTAAAGGTTTGCATTAGGTCCATGGCTCAGCAGAAAAAAAATTTTAAGGTTGGTGTTAATGTAATGATCACGTGTGACTGGACACAGCGCCTCCAGCAGGACGAATTTATGACACACGTGATCCTGGATACAGCGCCTCCAGCAGGGCGAATTTAAACAATAATGGGACGTGCAGCCGGATATACCGCCTCCAGCTGGCGAATTTAAGAAATACACTTAAAACTGGATACCCCGCCTACAGCTGGCGAATTTAAATAATAAGGGTAAACACAGGGAACAATTACAGTGGTGGGCCCTGCGATAGGGAATGGGGGACGTGGAGACCTCCTAAGCTCCCCTGAGCCAGTGTCCCTGCACTCCTCACATTCCCTATACAGGCTCCTCGCCTGTCGCCACACGCGTGCCTTAAAACCCTAGCAAGCCCTAAACCTAAACCCTAACTAGGGAATAGGTCGGTGCGGAGACTAATCCCACCACTGCACTAGAACACACATAAGGAAAGTCACAAACAGGGGAAAAAGAAAACTTAGCTCTCTCTGTGCTAATGCTCCAGCACAGAGTCCAGCGACCGACTGCAGCCTTCCTCCTGAATAGCTGCCAAGAACTCCCTTCTGTGACTCCTTCCACACCAGGACTCAGATTGAGCTGAGCACCCTCTTCAGCTCCTTCCACCACCAAGGTTGGTTGCAAATGAACAACTAACACCAACAATGATTGAAAACCCCTGGCTGTCCTTTATAGAGCCTAACACCTGTCATGAAATTAACGTGCACATTAACCTAAAACTAAAGCTAAGGTGCGATACCACTCACCACCACCGGGGACAGTCAAGACACCCTGAACCTGACAAAGTAAAAAAAGTTCACTTTGTCAATTTAATACCGCCAGATCCAACACTGGATCATGACAATATCCCACATCATCCCATCAGCCAGAGCTACCGGACAACTACCCCTAATATCCCACATCATCCCATCAGCCAGAGCTACCGGACAACTACCCCTAATATCCCACATCATCTCGTCACCCAAAGCCACCGGACTACTACCACTAATATCCCACATCATCCCGTCAGCCAGAGCTACGGGACTACTACCCCTAATATCCCACATCATCCCGTCAGCCAGAGCTACTGGACTACTACCCCTAATATCCCACATCATCCCGTCAGACAGAAACACCGGACTACTACCGCTAATATCCCACATCATCCCGTCAGTCAGAGGCACCGGACTACTACCCCTAATATCAAACATCATCCCGTCAGCCAGAGCCACCGGACTACTACCACTAATATCCCACATCATCCCATCAGCCAGAGCCACCGGACTACTACCACTAATATCCCACATCATCCAGTCAGCCAGAGCCACCGGACTACTACCACTAATATCCCACATCATCCCATCAGCCAGAGCCACCGGA
This sequence comes from Dendrobates tinctorius, assembly GCF_039654945.1. Classification (NCBI taxonomy): domain Eukaryota; kingdom Metazoa; phylum Chordata; class Amphibia; order Anura; family Dendrobatidae; genus Dendrobates; species Dendrobates tinctorius. The sequence continues at coordinate 5,420,844 of NW_027361918.1, read as the reverse complement.
CTACTACCCCTAATATCCCACATCATCCAGTCAGCCAGAGCCACCGGATTACTACCCCTAATATCCCACGTCATCCCGTCAGCCAGAGCCACCGGACTACTACCACTAATATCCCACATCATCCCGTCAGCCAGAGCCACCGGACTACTACCCCTAATATCCCACGTCATCCCGTCAGCCAGAGCCACCGGACTACTACCACTAATATCCCACATCATCCCGTCAGCCAGAGTCACCGGACTACTACCCCTAATATCCCACATCATCCCGTCAGCCAGAGCCACCGGACTACTACCACTAATATCCCACATCATCCCGTCAGCCAGAGCCACCGGACTACTACCACTAATATCCCACATCATCCCGTCAGCCAGAGCCACCGGACTACTACCACTAATATCCCACGTCATCCCGTCAGCCAGAGCCACCGGACTACTACCACTAATATCCCACGTCATCCCGTCAGCCAGAGCCACCGGACTACTACCCCTAATATCCCACGTCATCCCGTCAGCCAGAGCCACCGGACTACTACCACTAATATCCCACATCATCCCGTCAGCCAGAGTCACCGGACTACTACCCCTAATATCCCACGTCATCCCGTCAGCCAGAGCCACCGGATTACTACCCCTAATATCCCACGTCATCCCGTCAGCCAGAGCCACCGGACTACTACCCCTAATATCCCACGTCATCCCGTCAGCCAGAGCCACCGGACTACTACCCCTAATATCCCACATCATCCCGTCAGCCAGAGCCACCGGACTACTACCCCTAATATCCCACATCATCCCGTCAGCCAGAGCCACCGGACTACTACCACTAGTATCCCACATCATCCCGTCAGCCAGAGCCACCGGATTACTACCACTAATATCCCACATCATCCCGTCAGCCAGAGCCACCGGACTACTACCCCTAATATCCCACATCATCCCGTCAGCCAGAGCCACCGGATTACTACCACTAATATCCCACATCATCCCGTCAGCCAGAGCCACCGGACTACTACCCCTAATATCCCACGTCATCCCGTCAGCCAGAGCCACCGGACTACTACCCCTAATATCCCACATCATCCCGTCAGCCAGAGCCACCGGACTACTACCCCTAATATCCCACATCATCCCGTCAGCCAGAGCCACCGGACTACTACCCCTAATATCACACATCATCCCGTCAGCCAGAGCCACCGGATTACTACCACTAATATTCCACATCATCCTGTCAGTCAGAGCCACCGGACTACTACCACTAATATCCCACATCATCCCGTCAGCCAGAGCCACCGGACTACTACCACTAATATCCCACATCATCCCGTCAGCCAGAGCCACCGGATTACTACCACTAATATCCCACATCATCCCGTCAGCCAGAGCCACCGGACTACTACCCCTAATATCCCACATCATCCTGTCAGCCAGAGCCACCGGACTACTACCCCTAATATCCCACATCATCCCGTCAGCCAGAGCCACCGGACTACTACCCCTAATATCCCACATCATCCCATCAGCCAGAGCCACCGGATTACTACACCTAATATCCCACATCATCCCGTCAGCCAGAGCCATCGGACTACTACCCCTAATATCCCACATCATCCCATCAGCCAGAGCCACCGGATTACTACACCTAATATCCCACATCATCCCGTCAGCCAGAGCCATCGGACTACTACCACTAATATCCCACATCATCCCGTCAGCCAGAGCCACCGGACTACTACCCCTAATATCCCACATCATCCCGTCAGCCAGAGCCACCGGATTACTACCCCTAATATCCCACATCATCCCGTCAGCCAGAGCCACCGGACTACTACCCCTAATATCCCACATCATCCCGTCAGTCAGAGCCACCGGACTACTACCACTAATATCCCACATCATCCCGTCAGTCAGAGCCACCGGACTACTACCACTAATATCCCACATCATCCCATCACCCAAAGCCACCGGATTACTACCCCTAATATCCCACGTCATCCCGTCAGCCAGAGCTACCGGACTACTACCCCTAATATCCCACATCATCCCGTCAGCCAGAGCCACCGGACTACTACCCCTAATATCCCACATCATCCTGTCAGTCAGAGCCACCGGACTACTACCACTAATATCCCACATCATCCCATCACCCAAAGCCACCGGATTACTACCCCTAATATACAACGTCATCCCGTCAGCCAGAGCTACCGGACTACTACCCCTAATATCCCACATCATCCCGTCAGCCAGAGCCACCGGACTACTACCGCTAATATCCCACATCATCCCGTCAGCCAGAGCCACCGGACTACTACCCCTAATATCCCACATCATCCCGTCAGCCAGAGCCACCGGAATACTACCCCTAATATCCCACATCATCCCGTCAGTCAGAGCCACCGGACTACTACTCCTAATATCCCACATCATCCCGTCAGCCAGAGCCACCGGACTACTACCCCTAATATCCCACATCATCCCGTCAGCCAGAGCCACCGGAATACTACCCCTAATATCCCACATCATCCCGTCAGTCAGAGCCACCGGACTACTACCACTAATATCCCACATCATCCCATCAGCCAGAGCCACCGGACTACTACCCCTAATATCCCACATCATCCCGTCAGCCAGAGCCACCGGAATACTACCCCTAATATCCCACATCATCCCGTCAGTCAGAGCCACCGGACTACTACCACTAATATCCCACATCATCCCATCAGCCAGAGCCACCGGACTACTACCCCTAATATCCCACATCATCCCGTCATCCAGAGCTACCGGACTACTACCACTAATATCCCACATCATCCCATCACCCAAAGCCACCGGACTACTACCCCTAATATCCAACGTCATCCCGTCAGCCAGAGCTACCGGACTACTACCACTAATATCCCACATCATCCCATCACCCAAAGCCACCGGACTACTACCACTAATATCCAACGTCATCCCGTCATCCAGAGCTACCGGACTACTACCACTAATATCCCACATCATCCCATCACCCAAAGCCACCGGACTACTACCACTAATATCCAACGTCATCCCGTCAGCCAGAGCTACCGGACTACTACCCCTAATATCCCACATCATCCCGTCAGCCAGAGCCACCGGACTACTACCGCTAATATCCCACATCATCCCGTCAGCCAGAGCCACCGGATTACTACCCCTAATATCCCACATCATCCCGTCAGCCAGAGCCACCGGATTACTACCCCTAATATCCCACATCATCCCGTCAGCCAGAGCCACCGGACTACTACCCCTAATATCCCACATCATCCCGTCAGTCAGAGCCACCGGACTACTACCACTAATATCCCACATCATCCCATCACCCAAAGCCACCGGACTACTACCCCTAATATCCCACGTCATCCCGTCAGCCAGAGCTACCGGACTACTACCCCTAATATCCCACATCATCCCGTCAGCCAGAGCCACCCGACTACTACCCCTAATATCCCACATCATCCCGTCAGCCAGAGCCACCGGAATACTACCCCTAATATCCCACATCATCCCGTCAGCCAGAGCCACCGGACTACTACCACTAATATCTCACATCATCCCGTCAGCCAGAGCCACCGGACTACTCCCCCTAATATCCCACATCATCCCGTCAGCCAGAGCCACCGGACTACTACCCCTAATATCCCACATCATCCCGTCAGCCAGAGCCACCGGACTACTACCCCTAATATCCCACATCATCCCGTCAGCCAGAGCCACCGGACTACTACCCCTAATATCCCACATCATCCCGTCAGCCAGAGCCACCGGACTACTACCCCTAATATCTCACATCATCCCGTCAGCCAGAGCCACCGGACTACTACCCCTAATATCCCACATCATCCCGTCAGCCAGAGCCACCGGACTACTACCCCTAAAATCCCACATCATCCCGTCAGCCAGAGCCACCGGACTACTACCCCTAATATCCCACATCATCCCGTCAGCCAGAGCCACCGGACTACTACCCCTAATATCCCACATCATCCCATCAGCCAGAGCCACCGGAATACTACCCCTAATATCCCACATCATCCCGTCAGCCAGAGCCACCGGACTACTACCCCTAATATCCCACATCATCCCGTCAGCCAGAGCCACCGGACTACTACCCCTAATATCTCACATCATCCCGTCAGCCAGAGCCACCGGACTACTACCCCTAATATCCCACATCATCCCGTCAGCCAGAGCCACCGGACTACTACCCCTAATATCCCACATCATCCCATCAGCCAGAGCCACCGGACTACTACCCCTAATATCCCACATCATCCCGTCAGCCAGAGCCACCGGACTACTACCCCTAATATCCCACATCATCCCATCAGCCAGAGCCATCGGATTACTACCCCTAATATCCCACATCATCCCATCAGCCAGAGCCACCGGATTACTACCCCTAATATCCCACATCATCCCGTCAGCCAGAGCCATCGGACTACTACCCCTAATATCCCACATCATCCCGTCAGCCAGAGCCACCGGACTACTACCCCTAATATCCCACATCATCCCGTCAGCCAGAGCCACCAGATTACTACCCCTAATATCCCACATCATCCCGTCAGCCAGAGCCACCGGATTACTACCCCTAATATCCCACATCATCCCGTCAGCCAGAGCCACCAGATTACTACCCCTAATATCCCACATCATCCCGTCAGCCAGAGCCACCGGACTACTACACCTAATATCCCACATCATCCCGTCAGCCAGAGCCACCGGACTACTACCCCTAATATCACACATCATCCCGTCAGCCAGAGCCACCGGATTACTACCCCTAACATCCCACATCATCCTGTCAGCCAGAGCCACCGGACTACTACCCCTAACATCCCACATCATCCTGTCAGCCAGAGCCACCGGATTACTACCCCTAACATCCCACATCATCCTGTCAGCCAGAGCCACCGGACTACTACCCCTAACATCTCACATCATCCCGTCAGCCAGAGCCACCGGACTACTACACCTAATATCCCACATCATCCCGTCAGCCAGAGCCACCGGACTACTACACCTAATATCCCACATCATCCCGTCAGCCAGAGCCACCGGACTACTACCCCTAACATCCCACATCATCCCGTCAGCCAGAGCCACCGGATTACTACCCCTAATATCCCACATCATCCCGTCAGCCAGAGCCACCGGACTACTACCTCTAATATCCCACATCATCCCGTCAGCCAGAGCCACCGGACTACTACCCCTAATATCCCACATCATCCCGTCAGCCAGAGCCACCGGACTACTACCCCTAATATCACACATCATCCCGTCAGCCAGAGCCACCGGATTACTACCCCTAACATCCCACATCATCCTGTCAGCCAGAGCCACCGGACTACTACCCCTAACATCCCACATCATCCTGTCAGCCAGAGCCACCGGATTACTACCCCTAACATCCCACATCATCCTGTCAGCCAGAGCCACCGGACTACTACCCCTAACATCCCACATCATCCCGTCAGCCAGAGCCACCGGACTACTACACCTAATATCCCACATCATCCCGTCAGCCAGAGCCACCGGACTACTACCCCTAACATCCCACATCATCCCGTCAGCCAGAGCCACCGGATTACTACCCCTAATATCCCACATCATCCCGTCAGCCAGAGCCACCGGACTACTACCTCTAATATCCCACATCATCCCGTCAGCCAGAGCCACCGGACTACTACACCTAATATCCCACATCATCCCGTCAGCCAGAGCCACCGGACTACTACCCCTAATATCACACATCATCCCGTCAGCCAGAGCCACCGGATTACTACCCCTAACATCCCACATCATCCTGTCAGCCAGAGCCACCGGACTACTACCCCTAATATCACACATCATCCCGTCAGCCAGAGCCACCGGATTACTACCCCTAACATCCCACATCATCCCGTCAGCCAGAGCCACCGGATTACTACCCCTAATATCCCACATCATCCCGTCAGCCAGAGCCACCGGACTACTACCCCTAACATCCCACATCATCCCGTCAGCCAGAGCCACCGGACTACTACCGCTAATATCCCACATCATCCCGTCAGCCAGAGCCACCGGACTACTACCCCTAATATCCCACATCATCCCGTCAGCCAGAGCCACCGGATTACTACCCCTAACATCCCACATCATCCTGTCAGCCAGAGCCACCGGACTACTACCGCTAATATCCCACATCATCCCGTCAGCCAGAGCCATCGGACTACTACACCTAATATCCCACATCATCCCGTCAGCCAGAGCCACCGGACTACTACCACTAATATCCCACATCATCCCGTCAGCCAGAGCCACCGGACTACTACCCCTAATATCCCACATCATCCCGTCAGCCAGAGCCACCGGACTACTACCCCTAATATCTCACATCATCCCGTCAGCCAGAGCCACCGGACTACTACCACTAATATCCCACATCATCCCGTCAGCCAGAGCCACCGGACTACTACACCTAATATCCCACATCATCCCGTCAGCCAGAGCCACCGGACTACTACACCTAATATCCCACATCATCCCGTCAGCCAGAGCCACCGGACTACTACCCCTAATATCCCACATCATCCCATCAGCCAGAGCCACCGGACTGCTACCCCTAATATCCCACATCATCCCGTCAGCCAGAGCCACCGGACTACTACCCCTAATATCCCACATCATCCCATCAGCCAGAGCCACCGGACTACTACCCCTAATATCCCACATCATCCCATCAGCCAGAGCCACCGGACTACTACACCTAATATCCCACATCATCCCGTCAGCCAGAGCCACCGGACTACTACCCCTAACATCCCACATCATCCCGTCAGCCAGAGCCACCGGACTACTACCCCTAACATCCCACATCATCCCGTCAGCCAGAGCCACCGGACTACTACCCCTAATATCCCACATCATCCCGTCAGCCAGAGCCATCGGACTACTACCACTAATATCCCACATCATCCCGTCAGCCAGAGCCACCGGACTACTACCACTAATATCCCACATCATCCCGTCAGCCAGAGCCACCGGACTACTACCGCTAATATCCCACATCATCCCATCAGCCAGAGCCACCGGACTACTACACCTAATATCCCACATCATCCCGTCAGCCAGAGCCACCGGACTACTACCCCTAACATCCCACATCATCCCGTCAGCCAGAGCCACCGGACTACTACCCCTAATATCCCACATCATCCCGTCAGCCAGAGCCACCGGAGTACCACCCCTAATATCCCACATCATCCCGTCAGCCAGAGCCACCGGATTACTACCCCTAATATCCCACATCATCCCGTCAGCCAGAGCCACCGGACTACTACCACTAATATCCCACATCATCCTGTCAGCCAGAGCCACCGGACTACTACCCCTAATATCCCACATCATCCCGTCAGCCAGAGCCACAGGAATACTACCACTAATATCCCACATCATCCCATCAGACAGAAACACCGGACTACTACCCCTAATATCCCACATCATCTCACCAGCCAGAGCCACCGGACTACTACCGCTAATATCCCACATCATCCCGTCAGCCAGAGCCACCGGACTACTACCCCTAACATCCCACATCATCCCATCAGCCAGAGCCACCGGACTACTACCGCTAATATCCCACATCATCCCGTCAGCCAGAGCCACAGGATTACTACCCCTAATATCCCACGTCATCCCGTCAGCCAGAGCCACCGGACTACTACCCCTAATATCCCACATCATCCCGTCAGCCAGAGCCACCGGATTACTACCCCTAATATCCCACATCATCCCGTCAGCCAGAGCCACCGGACTACTACCCCTAATATCCCACATCATCCCGTCAGCCAGAGCCACAGGACTACTACCCCTAATATCCCACATCATCCCGTCAGCCAGAGCCACCGGACTACTACCCCTAATATCCCACATCATCCCGTCAGCCAGAGCCACAGGACTACTACCCCTAATATCCCACATCATCCCGTCAGCCAGAGCCACTGGACTACTACCCCTAATATCCCACATCATCCCGTCAGCCAGAGCCACCGGACTACTACCCCTAATATCCCACATCATCCCATCAGTCAGAGCCACCGGACTACTACCCCTAATATCCCACATCATCCCGACAGCCAGAGCCACCGGACTACTACCACTAATATCCCACATCATCCCGTCAGCCAGAGCCACCGGACTACTACCCCTAATATCCCACATCATCCCATCAGTCAGAGCCACCGGACTTCTACCCCTAATATCCCACATCATCCCGACAGCCAGAGCCACCGGACTACTACCCCTAATATCCCACATCATCCCGTCAGCCAGAG